>NC_081390.1:23125787-23425787 GCF_030684315.1 Stegostoma tigrinum | reverse complement strand
ACTTGTATACTCAAAATTAGGATATTGGGTGGTGCTGTAGAACAGAGACCTAGGGGTTCAGACATATACTCTTAAAGTTTGTGTCACAGGTAGATAGGGTGGTTAAGAAGGCATTTAGAACACTGGCCTTCATTTCTTAGACCGTTGGGTATAGGACTTGGGATGCCATGTTTGAGGTTGTACCGGACTTTAGTGAGGTCTCTTCTGGAGTAATGTGTACAGTTCTGGTTGCCCTGTTTTATAGGAAGGATATTATTTAAAATGGAGAAGGCTCAGAAGAGATTCACCAGGATGTTTCTAGGAATAGAGGGTTTGAGTTATAAGGAGAGGCTGGATAGGCTGGGCCTTTCTTAACTGGAGCATAAGAGGTTGAGGGTGTGACTGCTGTAGAGGTTTATAAAATCATGAGGGGCATAAATAAGGTGAATAGCGGGTGTATCTTCCCTAGGAAGGTGATTCCCAAGAATAGGGGGCATATTTTGAAGGTGAGAGGAGAGAGATTTTTTAAAAAAAACATTTTTGAGTGGTTTGTGTGTGGAATGAGCTTCCAGAGGAAGTGGTGGAAGTGGGCACAGTTACAACATTTAACTTGTTTGAAAAAGTACAAGAAGAAATGTTTGGAAGGGTATGGGCCAAGCACAGGTAGGTGGGACTGGTTTAGTTGGGATTATGGTCAGCATGGACTGATTGTACTAAAGGGTCTGCTTCCGATCTGTATGACTCTATTTTCTGAAGAAGGGTCCAGCCTTCCTGCTCTTCTGATTCTGCTTGGCCTGCTGTGTTCATCCAGCTCTACAACTTGTTATCGCAGACTCTGCAGCATCTGCAGTTCGTGCTAACTGTGACTCTACTACATGCAATTATTAAAAGTGCCAAGAAAGTATATTTTGTTTAACAAGGTGCAACTACAGTTATTTATCCTATTAAATGACAGCATATTATTGATTGCTTGAGCTATTAATTTTTTTATGTAAGTTGTTGAAGGAATGTGGATGTCTCTAATCTGTTACTAAATGCCCTTGTGGAGAAGGTGAATCTGGATCCACTGTAATTATAGCCGAAGAACTGAGATTGAGGGTTTTTAAAAACTCGTGCGACGTTCTGTGTCTTGGAACAGGAGGTCCACTGTGATGTCAGATGTCCTCCACATAGTATTTGTACCTGATGAGGCAGTGATTATAATGTCTATTGTAACAGGCATGAACTAAATATGCAAGACATGGTATTGAAAATGCAATTGCAGTTCCCAGTATATAATTGCATTACAGTCAGCAGCCCAGTGTTTGAGCTAATCTAAAGCTATTTAATTACAAGCATTAATAAATCTACCTCCACATGTTATGCTTCAAGTGGTCCCAGTTAGGATGGAGACTGTGTTGGAACAACTTTTTTTTTGTTTTCTTACAATTTCTGGAACAAGAGGATGAAAGATTTTCTAGAAGGCCCAGTTTCCTCCACAGTCCCTCCCTTTTTTATTCAAACATTACATCCACTAAACCACATCTGGAGAGTCTGTGTTACTCTGGCTTTGTTCTTGGAATGCTTGGTTTACAAAATGCTGCAAAATGAAGCACGTATCTGCAGAATAGATACAGAAGAAATTGAGCTGTCTGGAATGGAATGTAAAGGCTATACTTAGTGTGAAACAGAGCTTGAAGATTTCACTTTAAATTGAAACCAAGTGTTAGTTTGAAAATCATTATCCTTGATCCGTAAACAAAAATATTGCATTGTGCTTACTGCGCCATTAGTCAGAATCCTTCAGAGAACAGAACGTGACACATTGGTTGCTGTACTTACTGAGTTATCGACAATAGTTCCCATCCGGGCCATCTGCAGTTTAACGGATTGTTTATAGTCTGTTCTGGTTGACAACATGTTTGGTTTGCTCCTCCAGCATGAGACATTTCAGCCTATTTCATGTCTGTGCTAGCACTAAGCTGGGGAAATGTAAAGCCATAGCTGTGCAGTCTCCCTGTAACTCCAAATCCAATGTATATCCACTTACTGCTCCCTCCACCCCGGACACTTCCATGGAAAAATGTGCTGCACTCTTGCTGCACCCAAAACTTGTGACCATAACAGCAGAAGGCCTTACAGCTCATTGAGTCTCTGCTGCCATTTAGTGAGATTATGGCTAATTGAAAATACACAGATCCACTTTGCTGCCTTTTTTTTTGGTTACAACTCTTGATTGACCATACTGATTTAATAAAAAAATGTCTGTCATAACCATGAATATATTAAGTGACCCAACCTCAACAGCCCTTTCCAGTGAACAGTTGCGCATATTCACTCACCTCTGAGGGAAGGCATTGCTTCCCGTCTCTGTGTTAAATGTCCGAGCTCTTATTCTGGGATTATGACCACTTGTCCTAGGCTGTCCCAAAGGGGGGCCATCCTTTCTGCATCTCACCAGTCAAATCCCTTAGAACCTTGATAACAATATTGCATTGAATGGCAGACCCAGCTCAATGAATTGAATGGTCTACACTTGTTTCGACTTCCCTGCCCACACATTACAACCCCAGCACATCAGTGTCTGTGGCAATATGACGCTATTCCGTTGCGAGCAGTCGTACACTTCCATCAGCATGTCATGCCTCAAGTGGCCTGAGTTAAGATGGAGTCTGAGATCTGAGGTTACATGCTGTAATATTATTAACGTGTCTCTTATATGCACACTGTGACAACACAGCACCATAACCAGAAACAAACCAAAGGGCTAATGATGTTCTAACAGCAACGTGCGGTACCGGTAATTCGATAGGGAAATACCTACTGAGTATAACAACGCTGCAAGTGGTCACACTGGTTTCAATTACTGCCTCATGAGCACATTCTGTACATTGCACCATATGCAGTGATAATGCTACAGAAGCTGGCAATCTGAAATGAATAAATATAAAGAAATATGCTGCTAATGCCCAGGCTGGCAGCATCTCTGGAGAGAGAAACCATTAATATTTCTGATTGATCAACAGGAGTTTCATTTTTAACAAACACAGATTATGTGCTTAAAACTTGGATTGCCAGGAAACCCATCAGAGATTTTGTTTTCTGTACATTGACTTCCTGTTCTGTGCCAGACCAAAGACTGTGTTTGAGTGGACATGCTGCAACGCACCAATGCAGTCAATGGGGTTTAATTCTGGACCTCCTACCCCAAAGATAGGGACAGTACAACTGCATCACGAAACCCTGTTTCAATGTTGGAGGCCGGTGGGAGGGAGGATACAGATGTGTTGAGGGACCAGGGAAATGTCAGTCGCTCTGGCTCCATCATGTTAATGATCTATCTCATCCGGAATGGATTAACTCCATGGGTTACTTTAGTTAAAACAATAACGCACATTAATTACAAAATGGAGTAGTTGATTCCTTTGCTTAATGCACACCCAGTCTGACTAGTTTGCAGAGTTGAAACATTGTACACACAGCACGTGGAATTTTTAAAGGTGAAGTCCCTCAGAGGTGCAGTTTTTAGTCATTGTGCTTACTTACCTACTGACCTACCTGCCTAGAACAAGAGCATCCAGTGGGGTGACTCGCTGTTTAACCCTCTTTCCCAAATGACCCCGCTCTGCGTGGCTGGTGACGTCACTGTCAGTTCTTGGCAGGAAATTGGGGTCTTTGAGTTGAGCAGCATGTAGTGAGAAGGCGTTGAGTGTGGACGATGGAGAGAGTCAGGTACCTCTCTCGCAGAGAGAGAAAGAGCCATACCCAGCAGCCACTTGGCAGGGAGGTGAGTTGGGCAGGGTTGCCTAAGATGTGTCAGCTGTGTATTCTATAGAAAGCTCCCTCCCCTGCCAACTTGACCAAGCCACTCTGAGTGCACACTTTGTGTCCCAGTCTCCTCCTCCCACCTGGACCACAAGGTTGGTTGGGGAGGGGTGGGGGGGAGCGGGGAGTGGTGGATCCAGAATCTCCAGCACTGGTTCTCAGGGTCCAGCCACTGCCCCCGGTCTCTGGCTGTCACACAGGGATCCTGCTTCCTTTACAGCCTCCATCCCAATCCAGCATTTCCTATTACCCTTCCCCCCCCCCACCTCCTTCCATGCTAATCCCTCTCTCTACTGATTGCTATATCTTCCCCTCAACTTCTGATACCTTCCATCTCTCCCTCCCCCTATCCCTCAAGAATATCAGGGATTAGCTATGATCCTGTCAAATGATGGACCAGATGTGAGGGGCTGTGTGGCCTACATCTGTTCTTATTTCCTATGGTCTTCTCTACCTCCACCTTTTTTTCCTCTCTCTTACCTCCTGGAAGTTCACAAACTAAATGTTTCTGCGGAAATAACTAGTTCTCTCTCTCAATTCCTAAGAAAGCTCCCTTTCTGGGAGGGAGACAGCACTAGTTTCTGAACTCACTTGGATCCCCTGTGAACAGTCCTCAAAATTTCTTGATTTTCTGGCTTTTCTAAATTAAAATCCAATCCCTGACTGAGCCATAAACAAGCCAATATCTACACCCTTTCAATGTTTGCATCTGCCTCTAACAGTACCGTTATCAGAGGAGGAGGACGAGGGAGGGACATTGAATGCGAGCGTGCTGCGTTCTGGGCAATGACTGCTGATTCACAGCAGTCAGAACAATAACAGAAAATACCTTTTTGAGATTGGGTTCGCATATACAAAGGTATTGGTATCTTGCCCCTTGTTCAAGCACCCCCCTTCTCTATCCGCATCCCCACTCACGCCCTGTGGCTTGTAATGAACAATGAGAATGGGAGTGTTTCTGTTCACATGCGCAGTTATCCCTATATTTCTGCAACTTGACCTGAAAGAATACAGACTGTGTATCTCAACCAGGGAAAAATTCCACTGATTTGATTTATGTAAGTATTGCATTTTTAACAATTTAGTAAAAGATTTGTGATGTCTTCCCAGTGGTACTTTGCCTTGTATATTTCTGCAGTGCATCAGCATATATATCCAAGGTGGTGGTTCAGACTAAGGTATTGAATGATAGAACATGTTTCTGTCTGTGGGGCAGCACTTATGTTTGGGAGGGTAAGGGAGGTAGGGACTAATGTTATGCCCCACCTTCTATATACAAGTCCTTTTTGTCAACAAGGGGTTGGATGGCTTGGGTTGCAATGCAGAGTGGTACCAACAGTGTGGGTTCAATTCCTGCACTGACTGAGGTTACCACAAGGGACTCTGCTTCTCAACCTCTCCCTTTGCTTGAGGCATGCTGACACTCCTGTTAAACCACAACCGGCCATGCCTCTTTCTAATGAGAGAGCAACACTGCGGCCCCGAAGAACGATGTGACTTTACCATTTTGTGTGTCAGTTTACCTTTTCAGGGTGATGCAGTTGGCATCATCTGTGGCCCATGGCGGGTGGCCTCCAGCTAAAAACGGTTTCAGATACCATCTTAACACAAATTCTTTTGAAGTAAGACATTCTATGAGAAATGTGGTCTTCTGCTGTAGCATACTACTAGTCCAGATACTGATGGGCCTGTGACTGGAATAATTGTATGTAATGGTGAGCTGCAACAAATGTCTGTTGGATCCTTAAATACCAAATTTATCCACATTTAGTTTCATGTGCTATGAGGGATAACATTGTGTCCGGTGAAGTAATCCTGCTGAAGATAAACTCCACATGAGTGGGTGGTGTAGTGACATGTCACTCATTAGTGACACCCTCCCTTTTGCATTTTATCCTTTTTCTTACACTTAACTGACCATGGCCTGTCCCCAAACCCTTAGAATCTCAGTTCCTCTGACCTCCAGCCTTTTGTCATGTTCTTTCATTTTCTACCTGGACCCCAGGCTTTGAAATTCCTCTCTACCTGCTTTTCACATTCTCATTGAAAACCCAAGCCCTCACCTACAACTTTGGCCAACCCTCTTTTTTTAAAATCTTTCTCTTCTGTTTCCGCATCCTCTTTTATTGAATTTCAAAATTCATTCATGGGATAAGAGCATGACAGGTTGAGCCAGCATTTATTGCCCATCTCCCTAATTGCCCAGAGGGCAGTTAAGAGTCAACCACATGGCTGTGGGACTGGAGTCGCAAGCAGACCACACCAGGTAAGGATGGCAGTTTCCTTCCTAAACGACATTAGTGAACAAGATGGGTTTTCTCCAACAATTGGCAATGGATTCATGGCCATCATTTTAGACTCTTTAATGCCAGGTTCACATGGAGTTCAAATTCCACCATCTGCTGTGGTGGGATTCAAACCCTGTTCCCCAGAGCATTACTAGGGTCTCTATGGTATTATTGTTAGACTAGTAATCTAATTTCCACCTCTCTGTTGACCAACACTCCGCACTTTGTCGTTTAATATCTAAACAAGTCCCAATGATTGTTATCCTATGAAAGATGGGAGCTGTAGTGGACATACTGCGCAATTGAGATCTGAATTAAACCTGTATTCTGCTGAGAGAATGGTGTAATGATATGCCTTTAGTTCAGGAGAGACACAAACTCCTTTTTATACATATTGTATGAACCAGACAGATTTCAGGGATGGCAGGATTACTGTTGGAGGAGAGATTGCATTGACTAGGCTTGTATCGCCGGAGGTTAGAAGAATGAGGGGGAATGGCCTTCTAAAAAGCATTTGATAAAGTCCCACACAAGACACCATTAATTAAGGTAGAAACCCATGAAACTGAGGGCAAATCACTGGCCTGACTGGGAAGTCAGTTGAGTGACGAGTGGTAGGGTTAATGAGTATGTATGCAAATTAACAAGATTTGACCAGTGGTGTCCCATGAGGATCTGTGTTAGGGCCCCAATTATTCATATTATTTATTGACAGTTTGGGTAATGGCACAGAAAGTCAGATCCAAACTTGCCAATGACATGCACTTAGATGCATTGTAGACTGTGTAGGCAATAGCATAAAATTATAAAAGGATATTGATAAACTGTGGCAGATGGAGTTTAGTGTAAGCAATTGTCAAGTTATCCATTTTGGGCCAACAAAAGCTAGATCATGGTACTTTCTATATGATATGAAGTTAAATACTGTGGATGTCTAAAGAAAGTTGGGTTCAGGTACATAGATATTAAAATATCACAAACAATTGCAGAATATAATCAAGAGAGCTAATGGAATTCTGGCCTCTTATGCTAAGAGGACGGGAGTACAAGGATGCAGATGTGATGCTGCAGTTATACCAAAATCTTGGTTAGACCCCATTTGGAGCACTGAACAGACCTGGGCACCATACCTTAGGATAGATTGGCTTTAGAGAGTATAATAGGCGTCAGGGGTTATGAAAAGAGATTATACAAATTAGGCCTTTGTTCCTAGAATTTAGAAGGTTAAGGAGACATCTGATTTGAAGTCTTCAAGATATTAACAAACTATTTCCACTGGTTTGGGATTGTAGAACTATGACAATAGTTTGAAAATTGGGGTCAGATCATTATCTGTACTCATCTCCCGGAAGTGCTTCCATATACAAAAGGTGGTGAATGTTTGAAACTTGCTTCCACAAATTACAGTGAATTCGGGTCAATTATTAATTTTAAACCTCTGCTTAACAACAACTATTGAGGTATTAAGGGATATGGGCCAAAGGCAGGTTTATGGACTTAAGGCACAGACCAGCTTTGATCTCATAGAATAGTGGAACAGGCTCAAGGAGCTAATTGGTCTACTCCTGTTCCTGTAAAACTTATAAAATCCTGACAGGACAACACAAACTGGATGCAGAAATGATGCCCCCCCCCCTCCCCCCACCACCCCGAGTAGTGAATCCAGAATAAAGGGATGTAGACAAAAGATTTGTGAAAAGCCTTTTTGCAAGATGTAGGAGCAGATTAGGCCATTCAGTCCATTGAGTCTGCTCTGTCTTTCAATGAGATTGTGGTTGAGCTGACAGTCTTCAGCTGCCCTTTCCCCATAATCCTTGTCTGTTACTGATTAGAAGTCTGTCTATCTGAGCCTTGAGATACTCAAGAGCCCTCTGCAATACAGAATTCTATGGATTCACTACCCTCTGAGAAGAAATTCTTCATCTTCTTCTTCCTCTATCTTAAACAGATAACTGTGTGTGCTCTGAGATTGTTCACTCTGGCTCTAGACTCCTCCACAAGGGAAAACAACCTTTGCCCATCTAACCTGTCAAGACCCCTAAGAATCTTGGCTGTTTCAATAAGGTCACATCTCATTGTTGTAAACTTCATGGAGTGAATTCCAGTGGTCCAACCCACTCAATGTCTCCTCATAAAATCCTGCCATGACCCCAATCCAAACAGGTGAATCTTTGCATTAAGGTGAGGAGAAATCATTCATGGTGGTAAGCATTGTGAATTCTTCGCCACAAGACTGCAGAGGCCTAGTAACTGAATATATTTGAGAAAACAATAGATTCTGAGAGATGTGTCTGAGTAAATGGGGAAAGGACCATTGCCATAGAGGATCATTGTTGAATAGTGGAGCAGGCTGAGTGCACTGAATGGCCTGTTTCTGTTCCTATTTGTAAATTTCAAGGTCAATGAAAAGTTTATAGGAGAAGGTGGTACAAGGTTGTCATGGGGAAGGATGTTGGGGAGAAATTGCTTAATACAGATGTGATGACAAGAAGAGAAACTGATTTTGTCTTGATAACGAATCTAGGGCTGGCCAGTTTATAATTGCCTGCTTTAGTGGATAATGTTTGAAGGTAACTGATGTCAAGTATTAATCCAGATCTTCAAATCAGGAATTTCAAGCTGATTCTAAGTAGGCTTTTGAGAAGAATGTTGCTCATGATTTATCTATTAGAAGCCAAAAAAAGTTTCAAGAACACCCAAGGGTATCTTGCTAATGAAGAGACTTATAGGGTCTTGATGGGTTTTTTTTCCAGAAGATATTATAAACACCATCTTATTGCCAGAAAAATTCTCAACTACATTTATTGAATTGTGATCAGTCTTTGCTTGGTTATTTTAGATATAACCATAGTGAAATAAATTGCAACTGTTGTTAACTCTTCAATAGTAATCTAAATAAGGCATTTAGCACACTTGCCTTCATTGAGCACGGTAGTTGGGACATTATGTTGAAGTTGTACAGGATGTTGGTGAGAACTCTTCTGGAGTACTGTGTCCAGTTCTGGTCACCCTGTTATAGAAAGTATGTTATTAAGCTGGACGGGGTTCAGAAAAGCTTTACCAGGATGTTGCAAGGAATGGAGAGTGTGAATTATAAGGAGAAGCTGAGACATTTTTCACTGGAGAGTAGGAGGTTGAGGGGTGACCTTTTTATAGTGATTTATAATACCATGAGGGTCATAAATAAGGTGCATAGTAAAAGCCTTTTCCCTAAAGTGGAGGCGTTCAAGACTCAGGGGTACGTCTTTAAGGTGAGAGGAGAAAGATTTTAAAGACATGAGGGGCAATTTACTTTTCTTTTAAAGAGTGGTTCATGTGTGGAGTGAGCTTCCAGAGGAAGTGGTGGATACAGGTACAGCTACAATGTTTTAAAAGACATTTGGATAAGTACATGAATGATAAATGTTTAGAGGGATATGGGCCAAGTACAGGCAGGTGGGACTAGTTTAGTTTGGGATCATGGTCAACATGGACTGGTTGGGCCGAAAAGGTCCGTTTCCCTCCTGTATGACTCCATTAGATCCCTTTGTTTGCTACAACCAGAAGAAGCCAGACATTGACAATTCCCAACACAGATGTCACGGTGGATGCCTGTACCTTCAGCCAATTGCTGGCTTATGTGGAGAACCCTACATTGGTCAGTACCAAACAGCATCTCGAGGCGCAATCCCTTTGGCCGCATGTAGTCTGCAAATATTGACATCTGATGTTGACCAATCCTCATTAGGATTGTCATAGCACCTCTCTGATCCACTTTCAGGACCCTTGGGAGGCACAGACCTGTATTGTAGGACATTGAGTGCCCTCGCTGCCTGTGAGGTGAGGCACCTGGCTCACAGTTTGGACCAGGCTGCATCACCGAGCTGTCTAGCTCTCTTCGTGCTCGCTCACATAGCATCTACCCTGATGCTTACAGTATGTCTGCCCTGCTTCGATGGGCCAGTCAGCTCGGTCGCATGGTGTCAGTCATGGGGTGGCCATCTTGCTGTGTGTGGCAGTGTACTGTGCCAGCCTTGCTCCTGTATTGGGTGCCAGCCATAATGTGTGTGCAACAAGTGAGCTGCCACATCTCCAAATCTTGGGGCAGTTGTCCTCATTGGAACTTGTAGAGAGAGCTGTCAGTGGCAGTCTGTACTGTCGCAGAGATTGGCCTGGCCAGGCGTTCAGTTTTGGGGTGACCTCTGGTAGGAGGTCTGTGCCTCTGCAGTCACTGATATGGCTTATAGTCACTCCTGAGGCTCCACAGCAGCTGGTTTGTGTTGGGGAGAGCTAATCCATTTGGGGAGTTAAGACAGGCAGCATTTAGGGGCCTGGGCACTTCTGAGGCAAGTGGTCTCTCCTCATCTTGACCCTCAAAATGATGGGATGTGGGACACCTTGGAAGTGGAGTGTCCTGGGAGGCAATGTTCAAATGTGGTTTCTTCTTCTTCTCCTCATCCTTATCCTCATCCTCGTCCTCCTTCCCACCCCCCCCCCCCCCCCCCCCACCCAGCACCCCGCTGTCTACTGGAACCACCCAGCCTCCTGGTGAGGAAAGGGCACCTGGAATACACATCTAGTCACCCTGTCGCCCTGGGTCCCCCCCCCCCCCCCCCCCCCACCCCCAACCCTGAGGACCAATGGCTGGGTCATTTACAGTGTAGGTGTGTGCACCTCTCCAGCAAGCCCTGTCCCTCCCATCGTCATCTCCTGTCATTTAACTTTGGTGTATCTTTGCTGGAATTTACCTCGCTGTACTGTGGGTGTGGTTTGGTGGCAGTAGGAGAAGTTACTTTGTGCAGTAGACAGATGAGTGCCAACACAACGTCTTTGGACTGTCCACAGCAACTGCTCGGATTCGAGAGCATCCTGTATTTAAGGATGAAATTAGAGGAGTCTCCATTCAATGGAGATTTGTTTGCCTGTTCTTAATGCAGTCAGAACACCCAGTATCAGTCGGATGCTGATAGTCATGGGTGATTATTGTGTTATTTGTTGCACAACCTCTTGAGCAGTGTGTTACAGTAAATCATGGAACAATCCTTTTCATGCTGATCTCATCAAAACAACAAAACAAAGGGCTGTTCATCTGTCATAAAAATAAACCAAATGTGTCACTGGAGAAGTGAGCGCACCTTTTTTTTATGTCACTTTTCAAGAAGATTCATAACCACTCATTCCTCACGTTCAAAACAGAATCCTGCCTGCTCATTCAAGCCTGGGTTCAAAACTGAACCCGGTCTGTCTCACAACTCTTCTTCTCCCCCCACCCCCCAAAAAAACAAATAATGACATTTTACTTTTGCCATAACCATTGGTATGGACTCTGTATGATGTTTCTGGACTAAACCTTTGACCCGAAGTGTATACATTTCCTTGATCAAAGATGATTTGTAATTTTCAAGCAATGGTTATTAAGTTGTGTTACTATTTCAAACTTCTTCAGCTTTGCTTTGAATTTGTGAGCATGTCACTGTTTTTCACTTTTTTTGGTTAAACTGACTAGTGGTTCATTAACTTCCTTACTAACTTAAGTCATTCTGTTTTCAGTAATACAATGTAGCACATTAATCATGTATGAAAACATTGGGGCATTGGCTACTTTATGAATGTACTGGCCTGGCACATCATTCGTAACCCTTAGAGTAGTATCTCTCATTTCATAAAGTTACATTAATCACCAATCTGCTGAGAGAAGTAGCTGAAAGAGTGAACAAACTCTGGTCTCTGAAATTCATTGCTGAGGCCTGATGATTGCTTGGAAAGGAGATGTATACCTCGGGGTGTTAGTGATGGAGAATGCTGACTGAAATCGTTTGGAACAAAATGGTACATGTGGGATCACCATTCATGCCAGAAATTTGGTCTTGTCTGTTCTCCCAACTTTGGGAATGGAGAACATGAAATAACTCCAGAGACTGGCAACCCATCACTCATCACCCTTCATTCACAAATGTGTAGCCTTTGATGACAGCACTGCCATTCAGGGTCAGGCATTCCGAGGCTCCATATCCCTGATGTTCATCAGGTTAGCATTGTTGCCTCACAGCGCAAGGGACCTAGTTTCAATTCCAGACATGGGCGACTATCTGTGTGGAGCTTGTACGTTCTCCCTGTGTCTTTGTGGGTTTCTTCTGGGTGCTCCAGTTTCCTGCCACCGTCCAAAGATGTGCAGGTTAGGGTGGATTGGTCATGCTAAATTGCTCGGAGTGTCCAGGAGTGTGCAGGCCAGGTGGGTTAGCCATGGGAAATGCAGGGTTACAGCAATTGGGTAAGGGGATGGCTCTGGGTGGAATGCTGTTCAGAGGGTTGGTCTGAACTTGATGATCCCAGTGGGCTGCTTCCACACTATTGATTCTGTGATTTGATCCTTTTTATGTTTAGCCTGGGTTCCCTGATTGAACTAGATTAACGACCCCAGTCAGGGAGTTCATATTCTAAATCATTCAATCACTACAGAATGCTTTTGTTTTTTGCTTGGGTCCAGATTTCCTGCCATTACAACAATGCCAGTCTTCAAACCACTCTGTCAATTGTTTGTTTTCCTGTTATCCTTTCCTGGTATGGGGAGGATTGGGGCGGTGTGTTTGTGGAGGGGTCTATCACTGGGGTGACCGATGTTTGTTGCCCATCCTGAATTGCTCTTCAAATCTCCTTGCTTGGGCTATTTCAGAGGGCAGTGAAGAGTGGCCCACAATGCAGAGAGTCTGGAGTCACATGTAGGCCACACCAGGTAAGCTCAACAGGTTTGCATCCATAAATGTTAATAAGCCTATTGACCCTTTTTCATTGTAAGCACCAAATTTGAGAGAGTCAGCTTTCCTTGAGAACTGCTTGTTTTGTTACTTGAACATTTCGCTCGGTAGTAAAGTAGAAATCATGACAGAAATGGTGGCACGTAATCGCCCAGCTTTGAACAGAGGGTTTGATCATCTGGTCTGATTGTGTAAATAGAATGCACATTGAAGCATGACCTGTGATAATGTAGTGCACCTGAATACCTGGCACCATGATGAGTAAATGCATTGAAATGCAGAAGGGAACTTCGAGGATTATGGAATGTAAATGTGAGAGTTTGTGGCTTCCAAGATAACAGCACTTTTGGGATTAAATTTTGTTGGTTAACTGTATTGGTTTGATTTTGGATTAAAATATGCCTCCCATTTTCCCCACCTAAGTAACTGGTTCAAGATTGCATTTGGGAATCTATTCTTCTTTGCTGCTTTTAGCAAAAGGGTTATACCATGTGGTCATTGCCTCTTTGATTATTGTCTGGCCACGTCCTGGTAACCTGGGTTCAAATCCTGCTGTAGCAGGTGGTGGAATTTGAATTTGATTTTTAAAAATCTGGAAATAACAGCCTGATGGTCACCATGAATTCACTAGCAATTGTCAGCCAGAAAAAAAAAATCTGGCCACCTTCCATATCAGACAGATGTTCACCTGCACATCTGCTAATGTGATCTACTGCATCTGCTGCTCCCGGTGTGGTCTCTTCTATGTCAATGAGACCAAGTGGAGGCTCGGAGACTGCTTTGTAGAGCACCTGCGCTCTGTTTGCGACAAATGACGACAACACCTTCCAGTCGCGAACCACTTCAACTCCCTCTCCCACTCTCTGAGTGACATGTCCATCCTGGGCCTCCCTCAGTGTCACCATGACACCACCCGGAAACTGGAGCAGCAGCACCTCATATTCTGCCCCAGGAGCCTACAGTCCACTGGTCTCAATGTGGACTTTACTAGTTTCAAAATCTTCCCACCTTTTGGCCTCATCACATGACCAACCCTCCCTCTCATCCCCATCTCCTTGACCTGACACAACCTGTCCATCTTCTCTCCCACCTATCTGCTCCTCATACCTCACTGACCAAATCCCCACCACTGCCTACATACACTCACCTCTCACCATCCCACCTGCCTTCCCTAGTCCCACCCCTCCTCTCTCTATTTATTTCTGAGCTTCCTTCCCCTTCCCCCATTTCTGAAGAAGGGTCCTGACCTGAAACATCAACTTTCCTGCTCCTCTGCTGCAGCCTGGCCTGCTGTGTTCGCCCAGCTCCACACTGTATTATATCTGGTTCACCTAATGTCCTTTTAAGGAAGGAAGCTGCTGTCTTGGCCACAGGTGACTCCAAACACACAGTGATGTGGTTGACACTTAACTGCTGTCTAGGCGGTTAGGGATGGGACAGTAAATGCTGGCCCAGCTGCTGATGCCCACATCTTGTGAATAAATCTTAGAAATTGTACACTTACTCTATTTTGAAATTGAAGTGTTTATTCTTCAGCTCTGTGTCTTATTAACTTTGCTTGCGTTGACTCACTATTTAAACATATCATTGAATAGTACAGCACAGGAAGTGGCCATTCAGCCTCTTGACCCTATGATACCTCATTGGTGGAGGGGAGGGGGGAAGCCTCCGACTGTGTTTACAGTCTTGACATTTAATAAGCAAGGATAACATTCCCTGTTCATGTTGAAAAGGTGGGACAATGCTGGTGAGGTTTATCACTGCACGATGTTTTAAAAATTTCTGTGTTTGTTGAGAGGTGTATCACTGGCAAGGTCAGCATTTGTTACCCATCCCGAACAGTCCATGACCTGCGTGACTCGTTGGGCCATTTCAGAGCATCGTTAGGAGCCAACCTCCATCTGTGTCTGGAGACATACTTAGACCAGACAAGTTGAAGGACGTCATATTTTTGGGCAGACATTAGTGAAACAGGTGGGGGGGGGGGGCCTTTTTTTAACAACAGTCAGTGGTTATCATGGTTACTATCACCTGAGACTAACTTTCAATTCCAGATTTATTAATTTAAATTTAAATTTTACTAGCCGCCATGGTGAGATTTGAAGCCCTGTTTTCTGTATTTCTGGATTAATACTCCGGTGACTGTACCACTGTCTCCTAGCCACCCCTCTTTCATCCACATCATGGAGTAGATGCCCATTTTTAAAAATGATTAATCATTGTCTGCAAGGCTTCATAACCATCTGTGTTTCTTTTAATGTTTCATTTAAGCAGTTCTGTGGGTGTAGATCTACTTGACTATTACACAGTGTGTGTCTGACCCAAATCAGAACTACTTGAGTACTCTCGTGCAAAGACATAAATTTAATTTCCATCATTGAGAGAGTCTCGATGTTACAGCATCGTTGAGCAACCTTTACTTTAAGGACAATTATCTCAGTGCCAAATAGTGGAAGTAGCTACAACAGACTCCCACCTAAAAACTCATTGTCAGCTTGTAGCTATCTAATTCCTGTGGTGAGATGAATGGACGACATGAATGTCAACTCCATTATTCTTAGATCAGACTCTAGCGTGTTGAAGGCTATCACCAGAGATGTTTTCAGATTTCTTTCTAGCTTCCCACTTATTCTGTCTTTTATTGCCGCTCTCCTCAGCAACATTTTCAGTTTGTAATTCTCCTAAGTGGGAAGAAACCTCCAAAAAAAACCACTAATGTGCTTCATCTGCTGTGACAAACACAATGTAGGAGTGAAGAGAAATGGAGAGGGTTTATGATTAGGTCAAAAATCATGGTGGAACTGCAACATTTTTGAGATAGAACAGTGTGGTGAGGTCAGCTCCAGAGTACAAGTTATCAAAAGTTTCATTTCTGTTTCTTTCTAGACCACGTATGAACATTTCACTAATATAATTCAGGGAAGGAAATCTGCTATCCTTGCCTGCTCTGGCCTACACGTGACTCCAGAACCACCATAATGTGGTTGACTCTTAACTGCCCACTGGAAGAGCCAAGGAAACCCCACAATTCAAGGGCATGCAAGGGCAGTTGAATGCTGTATGAGGCAGGGAGAAGTTATTGAGGCACCAAGTGTGTGGTTCATTATTTGCCACTTGCAAAAGCAAACATGAACATCTGACTGTAAGCCGACACAGGCTGCTTTGTTATTACAGGAGCATTGAATGAATGTACTTTGTGTGAACAAACTGTCCCCTTTTGTTTTATAATGGGATATAAATCATAGTATCTTTGTGTCACCTAAGGATAATTGAGGTACTGATGCAAGGTATGTATAATTTTAATTGTATTATTACCATTTATGGAGTTTGGATCCCAAAATAGAGGTAAAAGGACGTTAGTTCTGTGACTTGTTTTAAAAAGCACGTTCAGAATGTCCCTCCAGAATAGTTACAAGATTTGGAATTTCTTAAAAATCAGGTGACCCCATATTGTTAATGGAAACTTGTTCACACTTTTGGTAGATTTTAATATTTATGATCATTTAATTTTTGTTTCCAGTTCAACAATTTCCGAATAAATAAATCGCCGATCGTAGTGAGTTCAGAAACAAATTTATTTTCTCTCCAAGGAGGAGTTCAGGTTTACATGGGGAATGAGCAATCTCAGTGCAGTGGTTTATAATGTGAGGCTTTTAAACCAGGAAAGTTTTTCGTTTAAAAAGAATCTGCTGAATATTATTGATGAGAAAATTTGCGTTCTCAGATTTGTGAAAGTTTCATGTCAGTGGATTTAGATAAGATTCATCAAGTTGTTTCCACAGTTCACAAAAAAGAACTAGATGGAGTTAGTTAATCAGAAACTTAAGGACTTTGAGAAAGGGGTATAAGTTCACTAAATTTGAGATTCCATGGCAAGGTGTGTCAGGAAAAATATTGAAACTTTGTTTTGCTATGTATTTTTAATATTCCAATTGTCTATATATAGATAACTTGGTTTGCTTGTCTATTCTTCTTTTGAGCAACAAACATCTGATCTCTTTTTTAAGACAATCTGTGGCCTTGTCTGATGTTGTGGGCCGGACCAGACCCCCGCAAAATATGTTAATTTGACCAAGACCCTAACTTTGTCTTATTTTAAAGGTAAATATGCTGCATTCCAGATGCAATTTGATTCGTCAAACTACTTGACATTAAGCAAAACACAACTTACTCCAAACGCTAGAGTTAAAGGAAGAAATATTTGGAATAACTCAACTCTATTGGAAAACATAACAGAATAACTGATACAGTAACTATTAGTAATTAACTGTTCTGGTACACTAACATCTCACAAAAACCCTTGGCAAAAGGCAAATTCAGAAAATAGTTTTGTCTCGCATGTAATCCAGCAGCCTCTCTCGATTACTTGGCTGTAACTGAGAGAGGGAAAGCAATAGCTTCAGTTCTTCAACAGAACCTGCTGCTGAAGACTAAATCTGAAAAATTCTGCTTCTGTGGGAGGGAGCTGGACTACACCCCTTCAGTGACTTCTCTTGTCCCAACTTTCTTAAACCAATTGTGAAGCATTGAGTGTTTTTTATTTAAATCTTCTCACAGCTCATCACGTGTCCCCCTATCTGTCTGAAAGAAACCAGGACCAAATCTACCTCTTAAAGCCACAGCAGCATCACTGTGAATATATTTCAATGAATAACCACCATGTTAAAAAAAAACAAAAAAATCAATCCAGCTATTTCTGCAGCAACATCCTGATGTTGGAATGGTTTGACTGTTGGAGTCACAGCCATTTTGCTGTATACAAATGTTGACTGCAGTCTCTGACTCCCAATTGTCTGTGGGTTTTACTAACTTTGTTCTCTCTCCCTCCATTGCCTCTTGTTTCTGTACTTCACTGAGCATTTAAATTGAAGTTGCGCAGTAATGTTTGGATTAGGTGGTTGTTACAGACGACATGAAGAAATTGAAAATTGGAATTCTGCATTGCTTTGCTGTTAGCAAGTGCCAATTTTGACAGAATGAGTTGAAATTCCATTCCTTATCTGGTTTCACCAGGAGGATTACGATCCCCACGACACTGAAATGGTTGATGTACCACAAATTCAAGAAATGACCAACATATGGTCTTTGATTTACTGTGTGAAGCTATGAATTCGTGCTGAAACACTCCCCTCACAAACGAGCATTGAAGTGGAGTCATGTGCTGTGGTGTGCTTTAACAAGATCACAAATGACTTGCTAAGTACAGCTTTAACTCTTCAGTTCATTTTTCTCTAGTATGTTCGAAACTACTTGGTCATTCAGCCTTTGCAATATTAAGTCAGGTTCATAAAATTGGACGATGAAAGTACAGTTGCTTTTGGTTCCTTCCATTGAATGCATGAAGATTGTTGTAGAATATTTATCAAGGGAGAGACCAGCTGGAATCCACAAGCCTTATGTGGTTCTGTTAGTAATATCATGAGCTGTGTTAATCAAGCCATTCTAAGATAGGGTATTTTCCTCACCGACTTAATTAGAGATGTGATTACATACCTCTGGAGCAGGTGGCACTTGAACCCAGTTATAGCACCCTTGCACTATATAAGTAGGCCATTGGGCCCATCAAGTCCATACTGCCCCTCTGAAAAGCATCCCACCTAGATCTACCACCTACCCTGTCCCTGTAATATTGTGTTTCCCATCGTTAATCTACCTCGCCTGTGCATCTCTGAACAGTGTGGGCAATTTAGCGCAGCTAACCCACACAACCTGCACATCTTTGCACAGTGGAAGGAAGCTGGAGCACCTGGAGGAAACCCGCGCAGACACGGGGAGAATATGTCTTTTAGACGTTTGTACCTGTACCCAGATCTACCACTTCCTCCGGATGTTCATTCCACACACGAAGCACTCGTTATTTTAAAACAAAAAGGTGCTCTCGAATCTTTTCGAAATCATTCTCCTTTCACATTTAAGAATGCTCCCTAGCCTTGAAATCCCCCACCCCAGTGAAAATGCGCCTGCCTCTCATCTTGTCTATAAACCTCTAAGGTTACCCCTCAACTTCCTATGCTCTAGTGAAGAAAGTCCCAACCTGTTCTTGCACACCCTGCAATACTTGAGTTCCTTCTCAGCCTTGAACATATTCAACAACGCAGTCTGCACAGGTACCTGTGGAAGAGAATTCCAAAGATTTAACAGCCCACCTGAGGAAAGGAATTGGTCTTCTATTTCCATCTTCAACTGGATGCCCAGGACTCCTCCTCCTTTTTATTTTCACAATGTGCCTCTTGGTTCTCAATTCCTTTCCCTATTGGATTCTCCATTTTTTTTTTTGAAAATGAGTCCTGCAGTCAGCAATATCAGAGGAGCAGGAAGGCTCACATTTCGGGCCTACACCTTCCTTCCTGTAGTCAGCAAGTTCTTTTGAGCTGGAGATTGAAAATTTATTGGACCCTTTCATTTTAAAAATGAAAGGCAGTCGGTTTGGAGGGGATTTGAGGAAGAACAGTTTTTCGCGTGGTGGGGGGTCTGGAATGCCCTGCCAGGGGAGGGTGGCTGGGACAGGAAACCGCACATTCTTTAAAATGGAACAGAATCAGAAATTGCTGGAGGAACTCCACAGATGCTGCCAGATCTGCTGACAGAAAGCAAATCCAGTGACTCCTGAGGAAGGGCCGCCTTCTGACTCCTTTCAGAGCTCACTGGACGCGAAACATTTAACTGTTTCTCTCTCCACAGCTGCAGCCGGACTTGCTGAATTTCTCCAATAATTTCTGATTTGCAGCATCCATAATATTTTGTCTGTTTTTGTTTAACTTCGAAAAAGTGTTTGGGTCGGCACTTGAAATGTCATAATGTTCAAGGCTTTGGATGTAATGTAAGAAAGTACAAGTAGTGTAGATTTGGGCTATTTTTAGTGGTACCCTGACTGGATCGGCTGAAGGGCATTTTCTGTGTCGTGTGATTCTATTTCCTCATTTATAGAGCTTCTTTCTTAGCAATGAGATAGAGTTATGCAGGGAATAGCTAGAGGT
This sequence comes from Stegostoma tigrinum, assembly GCF_030684315.1. NCBI lineage: Eukaryota > Metazoa > Chordata > Chondrichthyes > Orectolobiformes > Stegostomatidae > Stegostoma > Stegostoma tigrinum. The sequence goes on along the minus strand of NC_081390.1, from coordinate 23,406,005 downwards.
GAGGATGGTTGCAGCTAAAACGTTCCATGTGATTGATCACTCAGTTCTACAAAGTAGATCATCTACATTTTTAAGAAGCAGATCAAAGACGAAGCAGCAGAGTTTCTGTGTGCTGCACCTGCTGGTTGTGTAGCTGTGGGGCAGATGGCATGGTTTTAATGGGACTCTCAGGCTTACAGTGACAGTGAAGGAGGGGCTGAGGGGAGGATCAGATGGTGGGATGTGCAGCAGATGAGACGCTTGGACAATTTCCAGAAAGGTGCTGCTGAGCCAGAGTTTGATTTTTGTAGTTTTGCCCTTACCCTGGTAGCTGAGTGCGGAGGCTAGTCATTGTTTAACAGTGTGTGTTCCTCACTCCAAAGAGCATTCTTGATAGCAAGGCACTGGAGGAATGCAGGACAGTGTGATAACAATGACATGAGAACTGAAGACTGAAGCCCATCAGGAAATGTGAACAGGCTGCAGTTCTGTTCTCCGCTTCCCTGCCTCCCACACCCCTCGCCCGCCTGAGAAGATCGGAACATTATGATCGTGGTTTTGAAGATTCATGAAAGGGTTTGTTAGGGGAGACTTGTAGCAGATCCTTGTACTTGGAGAGATCAAAACTCTAGGCTGTAAGATTTCCCCACCTCTAGAGGTGTCCTTGGGAGCAACCTGCTAAGGGTTGGCAAATGGTGACGGAGTCCAGTTCTCCATTGAATAACATTGGCTGTGCATAGTAAGAAGGGATGTAATGATATGCTGTTAGGACAAAGTAAAGGGGAGTTCCAGTGTAACATTCCGGGGGGAAACATATATGGACATTTTTGTTTTTCAAGCTTAATGGCCAGGTAATGAAAATCTTAGTGTCATCTTAACAATTCAGCAAGAGGAATAGCTTCCCGAAATCTGTTTTTCACCTTTTTAAGCTTTTGAAATCAAGCCCCTGTCCTGTCCATTGCAAGAAATCGGGATATCTTGGAGTGTAGACAAACCAAAAATTTATAAAACAATACTGGAACCTTCTCTCATTGAAGTATCCTTTAATCTTAAGTACCACCAAGTAAACTACATTCTGATCCTGACTCGAAGGTGCTCAAAAATGTCTTTGCATCTTCGTGTCTAATCATCATCTATTTCAGCGCACACTGTCAGTTTCTGTAAAGCTTAATTCCCACTGCTGCTTCATAAGAATTGAATTACGGTTTGGGACTTCTCAAAAATGTATGTTTTGATTTGGTTTAAAAGGGAAAAATCCTTTCCTACAAATCATTTACCTTTGTTGTCTCTCGCTGTATTTCCCACCCCCACTGTGAGTGTGCTGCGGTAATTTAGTATCTTGGTCTGAATATAAAATTACACACTCCAGTCTACCCTACCTCAATGGGTAAAGAAGTGATAAATATCTCATGAGTTGATGACCACTTTTACACAGTTTCTATCTGTATAGGATGTTAAGATCTCCGCACTGAATTATCTCCAGTTTACTGACCCCATCTGGATCCGCTCTCGGTTAGCAATGGAGAAGAAGCTCAGTTGAATACATTTGACCTTTTTTTGCCCAAAACACGGAAAGATTGACCTTTGCACTTTGCTTTGAACTTGGATCATTGAGTCATAGAGCCGTACATCATGGAAACAGACCCATCGGCCCAACTTATGCATGCTGATGTGATATCCTAAATAAATCTAGTCTCATTTGCCAGCATTTGGCCCACATCCCTCTAAACTCTTCTTATTTGAGTACCCATCCAGATGTCTTTTAAATGTTGTAATGTACCAGTCTTCACCACTTCCCCTGGCAGCTCATTCCATACTTGCACCACCCTCTGCATGAGATAGTTACCCCTTACGTCCTTTTTAAATCTTTCCTCTCTCACCTTAAATCTATGCCCTGTAGTCTTGGACTCTCCCACCGCAGGGAAAAGACCTTGTCTATTCACCCTATCCATGCCCCTCATGGCCTTATAAATCTCTATAAGGTCACCCCTCTGCCTCAGGCACTCCATGGAAAATAGCCTCAGCCTATTTAGCCTCTCCCTGTAGCTCAAAGTCTCCAGTCCTGGCAACATCCTCGTAAATCTTGTCTGAAACCTTTCAAGTTTCAACTTCCTTCATATATTAGGGAGACCAGAATTGCACGTAGTTTTCCAAAAGTGGCCTAAGCAATGCCTTGTACAGCCGCACCGTGATCCAGACTCCTACACTCAATGCACTGACCAATGAAGGCAAGCACACCAAACACCTCCTTCACTATCCTATCTACCTGAAACTGCACTTTCAAGGAATTATGAACAAAGACAGCTTGGAGTGCAGGTTCAGCAGCACTGCCCAGGACCTTACCATTAAGTGTATAAGTCCTGCCCTAATTTACCTTTCCAAAATGCAGCACCTCACATTTATCTCACGTAAACTCCATCTGCCCCTCCTCAGCCCATTGGCCCATCTGATCAAGCTCCCGCTGTACTCTTGTCAATTGCTGTTTGATCGCGAAAGGGTTGAATTGTGTTCTGACCAATGACTGGAACATTCCAGGTTTTGGATATTATTCCTCATCAACCTGTTCAGGGGTATTGCGGCACATCTCTGGAGCAGGTGGGATTTTAACCTGGGCTTCCTGGCCCAGAGGTTAGGATACAATCATTGCTTCAAAAGAGCCTCTCATTTTCTGGGATTTATTGATTTAGGATCGAAGTATCAACAGCATAAAGTATTATCAAGGTTTGACTACTTGGGCTAGCACCTAACCATTTAGATTAGATTAGATTCCCTACAGTGTGGAAACAGGCCCTTCGGCCCAACAAGTCCACACCGCCCCTTGAAGCATCCCACCCAACCAATGCCCCTATAACCCACACACCCCTGAACACTGTGGGCAGTTTTAGCATGGCCAATCCACCTAACCTGCTCATCTTTGGACTGTGGGAGGAAACCGGAGCACCTGGAGGAAACCCACGCAGACAAGGGGAGAATGTCCAAACTCCACACAGTCAGTCACCCGAGGCTGGAATCGAACCTGGGTCCCTGGCGCTGTGAGGCTGCAGTGCTAACCACTGAGCCACCGTGCTGCCCCAAAGCCAAGATTGAAACACTGGAGGCAGAGAGCAAACAAAATAACTGAAGTCTTAGCTGTGTAGCCCTGGCGCCCATTGGATCTGTTTGTTAAATCCATGAGGTTAGTTCTGCAGCCGCCTTGGTGCATTAGCCTGGTTAATTACTCACTCCCGTTCCACAAGCGCTGGCTGCAGATTAGCTTTTAGGCTTCTTTAAATATGCAAGTATATTCCTATAATTCACACAGCTGCCGAGTCATTCCTACATTCGGCAAGCAGGACAATTTCTGCAGTGACCACTCGAATAAAACCTCACCTTGCGTCTTTATCACGTTCCCATTTGATACTGATGCAAGTCTTGATATATTTAAGACAATTCACATTATTGGCGAATGCCTCAAGTATATTTCCTGGATCACAATGAGTGATTTCAGCCTCTCCTTGCTTTATGGATATGCACCGAGGAATGGTGTCTCATAACTCAGTGGTAGCCTCCCCAGCTGTAGGCCAAAAGGTCTAAAGTTCGGGTCCCATTTGTCCCAGACATGTGTTATCGTATGTCAGAACAAGTTGACTGAAATAACTGTCAGGATGCTTTCTCATTCCTCTCCAACTGCCATGAGTGAAGGGCAGCTGAATGTGTGAAATCTATCCCCAGTCGGTATGATGATCTTTTGAGCCAGGAGCTCAATGGGGGTCCCATACCTAGTCTCTCAAAATGTTGTTCCTACATACTGACAAGTAATTGGGAAAGCTAGTAGAACACACTTTTCTCATGAGTGGATCGAACCGCCAGAAGCAGGGAGGTATGCTTCCACTCTACTTTGCATTGTGGGAGACACAAGTGGCATACCAGAAATTCAAGACCGTCAAGGGCAGAGGTGAGTGTAATGGTCATCACCCCTCAGGAGAAGGTGCTGGGCAAGCTGAAAGATCTGAAAGTGGATAAACGACCTGCACCAGATGGATTATACCCCAGAAATGATGGCTGATCCAACATTGCTCATGTCCACTTTCCTGCATTTTCCCCATAACCCACACTCCGCCATTCCCCAACTGAGTCTATTTGTCTCAATTTTAAATATACTTGAGGACTGTGACTCCACAGGTCTCTGTGGGAAAGATTTCCAAAGACACTCAACCCTCTGCGAGGAGAAATTCCTCCCATCTCAGCTTTAAAATGGTGGCCCCCTTTAATTCTATGATTATGTCCCCTGGTCCTAGAATTTTTCATGAGAGAAAGTACCTTCTCCACATTTAACCTTAAGAGCCCCATATGTTCCAATGAGATCATCACTCCTTCTTCTAAACTCCACTGAGCACAGACCCAAGATAATAAAGTGTGAACCTGGATGAACACAGCAGGCCAAGCAGCATCTTAGGAGCACAGAAGCTGACATTTCGGGCCTAGACCCTTCGTCCGAGAGGGGGATGGGGAGAGGGTTCTGAAATAAGTAGGGAGAGAGGGAGGTGGACCGAAGATGGATAGAGGAGAAGATAGATGGAGAGGAGAGTGTAGGTGGGGAGGTAGCGAGGGGATAGGTCAGTCTGGGGAGGGCAGACAGGTCAAGGAGGCGGGATGAGGTTAGTAGGTGGGAAATGGAGGGGAGGTGTGGCTTGAGGTGGGAGGAGGGGATAGGTGAGAGGAAGAACAGGTTAGGGAAACAGGGGCGAGCTAGGCTGGTTTTGGGATGCAGTTGGGGAGGGGACAAGCTGGGCTGATTTTGGGATACAGTGAGGGAGGGGGAGATTTTGAAGCTTGTGAAGTCCACATTGATACCATTGGGCTGCAGGGTTCCCAAGCAGCATACGATATCAATGTGGACTTCACAAGCTTCAAAATCTCCCCTTCCCCCCCCCCCCCCCCCGCCACTACATCCCAAAACCAGCCCAGCTCTTCCCCACCTCCCTAACCTGTTCTTCCTCTCACCTATCCCCTCCTCCCACCTCGAGCCGCACCTCCATTTCAGACCTACTAACCTCCATCCCGCCTCCTTGATCTGTCCGTCCTCCCCGGACTGATCTATCCCCTCCCTACCTCCCCACCTAGACTCTCCTCTCCACCTATCTTTTCCTGTATCCACTGTTGGTCTGCCTTCCCCTCTCTCCCGATTTATTTCAGAACCCTCTCCCCATCCCCCTCTCTGAAGAAGAGTCTAGGCCCGAAACGTCAGCTTTTGTGCTCCTAAGATGCTGCTTGGCCTGCTGTGTTTATCCAGCTCCACACTTTGTTATCTTGGATTCTCCATCATCTCTGCTTACAGACCGAACCTGCTTAATCTTTGCTCATAAGAAAATCCCTCCACATCAGGGACCATCCTAATGGATCTTGTCTGAACTGTGTCTAATGAAATAATATTCTGTCTTAAATAAGTGGACAAAAACTGCTGGCAGTGCTCCAGATGTGGTACCATCAACAACTTGTACAGTTACAGTAAGACTTCCCCACTCCTATACTCAAACCCCCCTGAAATAAGGGACAACATTCCATTAGCCTTCCTGATTACCTGCTGTCCACATGTGCTAGCTTTCTATGCTTTATTCACAAGTTCCTCCAAATCCCTTTGTATTGCAACTCTCTACAGTTTCTCTCCGTTTAAGTTGTACTCCTCTAGTTCTCCATTCCAAAATGAACAGCTTTGCATTTTCCCATATTTATACTTCGTTTGCCAACTTTTGTCCACTTACTTAACCAGTTTTGGTCACCACAGGTTAGGAAGAACGTGATTACACTGGAGTGGGTGTAGAGGACATTCACCAGGACGTGGCCTGGGATGGAGCATTTCAGTGAAGAAAGGCTGGTTGAGCTTGGGTTGTTTACTTGAGAGCAGAGGAGGCTGAAAGGGGGCGTCTGGTAGAGGTGTACAAAATTGAGGGGCATGGACAGGGTGAAGCGAAAGCAGGTATTCCCTTTAGCTGAAGGGTCAATGACGAGGGGGCATAATTTTAAAGTGAGAGGCAGGAGGTTTTGAGAGGATTTAAGGAAAACTTTTCAATGAGATGGTGATGAGGGTCATGAATACAATATCTGGGAGGGACGTTGAGGTAGGAAACTGCAAACCTTTTGAAAAGTTCTTAGATGAGCATTTGAAGTGTCACTAATACTCAAGATTATGGGCCTGATGTGGGAAAGTGGAATGAGTACAGTAGTATATTTTAGTAGTACAGACTTGATGGGCTGAAGGGCTTCTTGAGTATTGAATGATTTGATGAGGTAGATAGAATGGGAGGAAGCTTTGAAACATAGGTGACATAGGCCTAGTACCTTCTTTCTGTGTGCCCTATGTAAATCAATTGGCTCATTGAAGCCTTTTTATAAAACACCCTCCCCCAGCTTCGTTTGGACCAGGTTTTTGATCGTGTGCCCTAAATTCTCCTTATGGGGCATAGTCAAGTTTTGGTTTATTATCCTGTAAAGCGCTTTGAGACATTTTTACCATGCAGCAAAAACTATGCAGAAGCAAACTTGTTATCAAAGCCCTTCACTTGTGACCACCCAGATTTGGTGGATATTTTCAGCAAGTAATGTTTCGTGCTGCCACAGAGTTTCACTAAATGGCCTGAGGTGACTGGTTTCTAGTTATTGGCTGTTGTGGCTTGGATTGCACTGATTTCATTGAAAGGATGGGATTGGGCATTCACTCAAATGATACGTTCACAGGGCAATCTGTCAATACCTAGATACCGCAAAACCAAAAGATATAGGAGTGGAACTAAGCCCTTCAGCACATTGAGTCAGTTCTGCCACTAAATGAGCACATGACTAATCTGATAATCCTTAGCTCTAATTCCCAGTCATTTACCCATCACCCCCATTCCGATCCATCTATCTCAACCTTGAATGTACTTAACGGCCCAGCCTCAACAGCCCTGTACAGTATGGAATTTTGTAGATTCACCACCCTCTGGGAGAGGAAACCTCCCCTGCAGCAGACCCCCCCGACAATCTCTGCCTTCTGTGTGATTCCTTTACTTTGAGATAATGCGGTATGGTCCTCGACTCTCCCACAAGAGGAAACAGCCTCTCCACATCTATCTGGTCAAGCCCCCTGAAGCATCTTGGTTGTTTCAGCAATAATAATACCTCTCATTGATCCTGCTAAATTCCCATGAATACAGGCCCAACCTATTGAACCTCCCCTCATAGGCAGTCCCTCCATACCTGGGATCAATGCAGTAAAACTTTGCTGGAGTGTCTTGGGCACTTTTGAGATAGCTCTGAATGGTCTTGTCTATGCTGCTGGAGTTTAAGTTTTAAATGGCTGCATTTTTGTTTCTTATTCTCCGTGTTCTGTGATAGTTGATGTTGCTGAAAGCATCGAGGTGGCTGAACCCATTAGGTGCACCTGGCATTTTGCAACTGTGAAATATCAGGATTGGTTGCACTTCTTGAAGTTAAATGATAAGCAGTTTTTTTTCTTCTGAAAAGCAAAATCTCCTGCTGTTGAAATTAAATGAGTGCCATGTTGTTTTGAGATTTTATTATTTTTCATTTTGTTTTCCATTGACCAGCCCATCCAAATAAAATCGCGCAGCATATAAGGAGGCCACTCAGCCCATTGTCTCTGCTCACCCTCTGAAACATTCATCCAATTAGGGTCATAAAGACTGAGGTTCCTGCCCTCCCTCTGGAGCTCTCCAACTTTTTCTTGTATCTCGTCCTATTGGAACTATTCCCACCGCCCTTTATTGGCTATGTAATCCTGAACAAAATAATAATTTATACATTAAAGTGCTTTCCTTCTCTCTCTTGGCTGTTTATGAATCATCTCAAGAGTCTCTCTGGTTTTGAACTTTGTTGGTTTTAACCCGACAGTCACCACCCCTCACGCTTGGGGAGAGATTGACAGGGAGAGTTCTTCATGGTAACCTTCACCCCTGTGGGAATGGAACCCACACTGTTGGCATCACTCTACATCACAAACCTGCCGTCCAGCCAACTGAGTCCCACCTTTGTGAACCAAAACTCCTTTGTAAAGAACAGTAATTTTAAGATGTTTATCCATGAAACACCTTGGTTTTAATGATCATGGCTAAAACAAGTCATTAAAACTCAAAGCAGTTTAGTGTGTTCCTGATATTAACCACTTTGTCATCATTACTTTGTCATGCAACTTAAATCAGTGGCCCTCTGGTGCTCTACTCTTTTTCACTAATTTCTCTCTATTTACTCTGTTCACACCCCTCATGGTCTTGACTGACTGTCCTTTCAAATCCATTTTTTACCTTCTGAGGAAAACAGCACAAGCTTCTAAAATTTTATCCTTTGTAAGTTAAGTCCCCGCCCAACATTCCTGGAAACATTCTCTCAAATCTCTACTACTTCTTCTCAAAGTTTTGCATTCTTCAAATGTGGTAACCAAGATTGGATGGCATTCCTTACTCCGACATTGTTCCTTTTCCTTAAATAGTCTCTCATAAGGTTTGGATTATGATCACTGTTGCCTAAATTTATCCCATTGGACACCCTAATCCACTTGACATGAGGGTGAGTAGGTTTAGGGATCTTTGATACCTGTTGAAACAATTGACTTCAATACAAAGCGTAATATGTGGAGACTGTTTCTCCCTTGAAGCATCAGATTTACATTGTGGCTTCACTACAACCAACCTATTTTTGAGGTGTTGCTGTTGAGGTTGGTCAGGCCCTCAAACTACAACATTAAAAACCTCCCTTGTGTTTCACAAAAGTCATGAGAAATTGGTGAACAAGATAGAGAAACTGAGCGGTTCCCTGGTTTCGGGGGTGGGGGAGCATGGAGGTATTTGTGGAGCAGGAGTAATCTGGATGGGGAGACCCTGGTTCCAGTCCCACTTTTGTTCAGAGGTGTGTAGTGACCTCTGTCATCAATTTGGTTAGAAAATAACTATAATGGTTGTCCTGAAAAATAAGATTCCAGAACTTGCTCAGATCCGCTTATATAAAAAAAAATTGCTTTCTTGATTTCAGAGGGCCCTAGTGAGTGTCACTGCGTCAAGTATCACTTTCTTCCCAGGAATGTCCTAACCTCTCTGAACCTCTCACTTTAAGCAAAAATATTTTCCTGGTTTCAGCTGTTGTCTGAAGCACAGACGCTTTACTCCCTTTACTTAGTGTCTGACCAGCGTCCTTTCCATGACCGGCAAGCTTGTGGTTAAAATTTTAGCATTCTGAATGTGTCTTTTCCCAAATTTTATGAAGGTATTCTAAACAGGGATGCTCACCAGATGTTAATCACTTCTCTGTTAGCTGCGGGGCTTTCTTTCCTGCCAAGTCATTAAGCCTTTTTATTTCCCTCCATAATGTGTCCACTCTGCACGAGTGTTCAGAGTTTCTGAAACTGAGACCTGACCATCATCAATCTGTGCAATGTTGTATGATTAAAATTGTACTGATTACATGCCTGGAAAAGAAATGGGAGATGTGCATTTTTATGGTAATTCTCAGAATCAGCCTGACTGGGAGGTGACTGCCAAATGGTATTGTGACTAGAATATTAACCCACAGACCCAGATAATGTACTAGGGGACCTGGATTTGAATCCAGTTATGGCTGTTTGTGAAATTTGTATTCAATAAACCTAGAACTAAGAGTCTGTGATAACAGTGAAACCATTGCGTTTTCCAGTGAGACATTTTATAATGTTAAAGGTGCTGTCTAAATGAATGTTGTTGCTGAAGTGATTAGCGGAATTGTAGTTGACTCTTACATTTGATTTTCAGGAATGCATTCAGACTTTAGCAGATAACATATGCTTCTTCTGATTTTGAATATCAGCATTCAGCAAGCTCACTGAGTGCACAATGCAAATCACGTTGTGTCAAAGCACAGCACATTTGAACTGGTGTCTCCCTTTCTGAAGAAGGGTCTAGACCCGAAACGTCAGCTTTCCTGCTCCTCTGATGCTGCTTGGCCTGCTGTGTTCATCCAGCTGTACACCTTGTTCTCTCCCTGTAGGTGAATTCAAATATCCTCGTGGCATTATCTCTAAGGAGAGCGGTGATTTGACCGTGACTAATATTTATCCTTCAACGAACATGTTCAACTGGATTATCTGGTTACTGTGTTGGTATTTGTGGGAGCTTGCTGTGCACAGATTGGCAGCACAAATCTTGCAACTCTCCCTCCCATTGCCTGGGCAACATGTCCATCCTGGGCCCCCACCAGTGTCACAGTAATGCCACCCAAAAACTAGAGGAGCAACACCTCACATTCTGCCTTGGAACCCTACAACCCAATGTCTCAATGTGGACTTCACGAGCTTCAAAATCTCCCCACCCTGACATCCTCCAATAACCAACCCTCCCTCTCATCCCAACCTCCTTGGCCTGACACAACCTGTCCTCCTTCTCTCCCAACTGTCTGCTCCTCTCACCTCCACTGACCAATCCCCACCACTCTACCTGCATACACCTATCACCATCGCACCTACCTTCCCCAACTCTGCCCCTCCCCTCTATTTATTTCTCAGCTCCCATCCCCCTCCCCCATTTCCAAAGAAGGGTCCTGACCTGAAATGTCAACTTCCCTGCATCTCTGCTGCCTGGCCTGCTGTGTTCCTCCTGCACCACACTGTCTTATCTCTGACTCTGGCATCGGCAGTTCTTATTATCTCTGAGCTGTAGATTCCTGCTTAATAACCATGAAAACTTCAAAAACAGCTAATTGGCATGTGATGGCCTTGAGTGGCCTATGATTCTGAAATTCGCTGTACCAGTGCACATCTCCAATTTCTTTTCCAGACATGAAATCAGCACAATTTTCATCATGAAACATTGCTCAGTTTGTTGATGATCGGGTTGCAGTTTCAGAACACGTGTGTGAAGTGATCATTCCCAGATGAAGCTGTTATCCACTGGTCACCAGTTTGGAGCTTAGAGATTCGCTTTTATTTATTATTGTCACATGTACCAAGATACAGTGAAAAGTATTGCTTTGCTTGCTATCAGGGCAAATCATACTTACAGAACCACATTAGAGTAATAGAACAGAATGCAGAATATTGTATTACAGCTACAGAGAAGCTGCAGAGAAAGATCAACTTTTTAATGTTATGAGGCATCCATTCACAAGTCTGATATCAGCGGGGAAGAAGCTGTTCTTGAATCTGCTGGTACGTGTTTTCAAACTTTTGTATTTGCTGCCCAGAGGAAGGGGACAGAAGAGAGTATACAAAAACAGAAATTGCTGGAAGAACTCAGCAGGTCTGGCAGCGTCTGTGGAGAGAAATCCGAGTTAACGTTTTGGGTTGAGTGACCCTTCCTCAGAACAGTGTGACTGGCGTGGGAGGGGTCTTTGCTTCTCCGAGGCAGTGGGAAGTGCAGACAGAGTCATGATAAATTTGCAGGTAGGTGGTGGAAATGGTGCCTTTAACCCCAGCTCGACTTTTGCTTGTGTTTTCCCCGTCCCAAAAGGTCAAGAGTTATTAATGCAGCCGTACAAATCACTTTATTGTTAAAATAACTTGAGACCGGTAGATCAGGTTCCAGCAGTGTTAGTGCATGTGAGAATTTGTTTCCGATTTGTTGAACCAGATGCTATCCCTCTGTTTTTAACCGTGCTGAGGCAAAGTACTGATCATAGATGCTCAGTTTGCATGGCTTGAGTGCCGGATACCATTTTAATGAAGGTGGATTGATGGCACATACTGAGAGCTCGAGGGACAATCTGACTTAGAGTGTGTTTTAAATTGACAGCGACTGCTTCGTGGCCGTCAGCTGGTTGTCATACCAGCTGGTGACTTCCTTCATTGGGCCCCAGATGGGCATCTGGCGAGTGGGTCAGAGCCGGCAGCATCTGGCTGTGTACTAGACAGTATCATCAGGTAGTTAATTGATCGAAAGGCACTGTCAAATAACAAGTTTATTTCTGACATGGTTTTTTGAAAAAATTTTTTTTTAAAACCATGTATTTCTCAGAGTGGCATCATATATGCAGGCTTACACTTTAAAGATAGAAGGAAAACAACATATGTATGGTACAACTAGGAGAGGGGGAAGAAAGCGAACATTGGGAGATAAAGCTCTCAAGGTAATGTTACCGAAAAGATTAATATACTGCAAGTCAATAGCAGCATAGATCTTCAATTAATAGACATTGATAATGAATTATGGGGATTGTGATCATTTCCATATGCTTTACACTTCCAGACATCATCATTAGATTAAATTTAAATTGTATTGTTCTGCAGATGTGTAATTTGAGTCTGATTTCCCTCTGCTGTGTAAGGGAAAATTTAAGAGCTCGTATGAGAGCCGTCTTGCACAAGTCTCCATTGCCATGGAAAAGCTCCCAGTTCTCGAAAGCTTCAAAGATTCTCGCCCTCGTGTTCAGACTGTCCCTGACCTTGCTTATCTTGCTGAGCTTTCTTCAGTAGTGTGGCCAGCTGATTTTGCTCTAATCCAGCTGCTCTGCCTTACCTCCCACTGACTGTACTTAATCATTAGACATGGATCCGTCAGATTCTCTGCTGCACATCTTGAAACTCCCTGCCAAAACGATCCAGTATTGTCAACACCCCTGTCTTTCTGTTCAAACTCTATGTTTGACTCTGGTTTGGTTTGATCTTGAATCTTTTCTGCTGCCAGTTGCTGCATCTCCCACTTGGAAATGTCTTGTGGCCTCAGGTCCCCATGAGCCTTTAACATACAACCATAAAGTTCTGTTTTATAGATTTTCCCTTGATTTCTCGCTCTCGTGCGCTCTCTCTCCCCCCGCCCCGCTTATTTCTCTCTCTTCCCCACCAACTGTCCCTGTGTCTGCTTATTTCTCTCTGCCTTTTTCTGCCTTCTCCTTCACTCCCATACACAAATTTCACAGTTGCAAATTTTGTTACGTTGATTAAGACTGCTCCCACTGTGGGGAGAACATAAAATGTCAAGTTAGGGATCTACACATAGGAACAGTGGGACTGTGTGGCCTTTCTTCACAGTGCCTTTGAAGTTCAGTGTTGGTTCCCACAGCGCTTCATGCCAAATGCTGACAAAATGTGAGAAACGCTATCTGCTCAACACACACAGGGCCTGCAACTTCAAAACTAGTTGGGAATAAATACCTGCGCAATAGGTTCGCATGCTGCAAGAGGCTGTTCAAACCCTTCTGTTGGCGCAATGCCAAAGCCAGAAACAGGAATCCCACCCTTTTATCTCTGTGTCCTTTTTCAAATCTTCAAGCTTTTCAAAATTTCAAATATAATCTGTTCACCTTCCGTCTAATAGCTTACAAAAGTTATTTCCTGCACAGTTGCCAGTGGCAAAGTATTCACTAATCCACGAATATTATGAAAATTATAATTCTCAGAATCCTACTTTTTTTTTTAATAGACCCAAAATAAAATTAAACTTCAGACTTTTCACCAATCTGATCACAAGTCTCCTTTTGAATTGAGCACGCTGAAATTTGGATGCACGTGATTCCAAATTTGCGATTACCAGTGCAGAAAACCAGAAACTCGGTTATACAAATCTACATGCTGTTATATGTATTCGTGGGATGTGAAGTCACCAGCTGAACCAAATTGCCCTGAAGAAGGTGGTGGTGAGCTGCCCTCTTGAACCGCTGCAGTTTATTTGTTGTGGAAACCCACAAAGATATTAAAGAGGGAGCTCTAACTCCCTTCTGAAGAATGGGACCTGTTCTGGTGAAGGGTCACTGGATTGGAAGCATTACTGCCAGACCTGCTGATTTTTGGCAGCAATTTTTGGGGTTTTTTTTGTTTCAGATTTCCCGTATCCACAGTACTTTAAATTTTGCTTATCCCAATTTCCATCTGCTAATAATCTTGAATCGATGCTTCTCCTGTATAGCCAGGCATGGCTGCATTTCATCTGAAGCTCAGCACTGCTCTGAGTCAGCTGGTCCTATGGCATGACTTAGATTTTTTTTAAAGCTACGTTAATGTCACTGCTCAAAGACACATTGCTATATGTACTGACCATTCCCTCATGCACCGTCACTGATGTGGTTTGTGATAACCATTACAACATTCATGAGGGGAATTGCTAATTAATCTACTTGTGGAGTTAGTTGCATACGAGTTCACTTGGTAACTGGCTTGTGACCTGGAATTCATCACCTGAGCTCTTTTATTCAAGCCCAGCCTGATCCAGAGGTGTGTAGTAACATCACTCAGTAGGAAAAAGCACCTGTTCCTGGGCCTGGCAGACTGGCTGTAAACACATACAGGCAGCAGGCTGAGAGCGGGACATATCTGCTGTCTCTCTGTCTGCTGGTGTGTTCTACGGTTACATTTATATTTGGTGTCCATCAATATTCTGAATGCCTTTAGAGAGGGATGGGCACCTTGAGGGGGTACAATGCTTTATTTCTCCCTCTAACCCCACTGTGATTCAGTTCCATCCCCATCTTGCTACCCTCTCCCTTCACTTTTAATGGTCTAAAACAGGCTGTGCTTGTAAATATCCGATTAACTGTCACGAGTGTTTTACTGATAGCGGTTAATAGTTTAAAAGCAAAAAGAAAAGTTTTTTGGTGGTTGGATTTGTTCAGTTGTCTATGGTGACACTTCTGGATTTAAAAAAATACTACAGACCTAGAAGGGAAGCTGGTTTGCTCAGTTGGCTGAATGGCTGCCATGCGATGTAGAGCAACAAGAGCGTGGGTTCCCTTCCCAGCTTAAGTTACCAAGAAGGATGCTCCTCCTCAACTTTTCCTCTGGCCTGAGGTGCAGTGACTCTCAGGTTGAACAATCACCAGTCATCTCTCTCTAATGAGAGAGTAGCCCTATTACCTGGTAAGACGATAAAGCAGATCCAGGAAAAGCCATTGTGATGTAGCAGTAATGTCCCTACTTCCTGGGTGTAGAGACCCAGGTTTGAGTCTCTCCTGCTGTGGAAGTGTGTCATCACATCTCTGCACAGAGAGATTTTCTAATCAAAGCAGGTCCAGGTTAGTGGTTGAAAGAAAAAGAAAATCATGGTGATTTGGTGATGGGGGAGAAAAAGTCAATTGTGTACAAGTGCACATTTTGATTTTTAAAAAAAGGAGGGGCTCTTGTAGTGCAGAGAGGAGTGCTGTTTTGTGTGCTGTTTCATGATGCAAGTGTCTTCACTTCCAAGTATTATTTCATCTGCAGATAACATTGATACTTATTCACCGTGACTCTCTTGCTGTAAATGCAATGTATATCAATATAATTACAGAGGACAATGCTTAGGTTAAAGTCTCACTTACACCAGAGGTGTGAAATGATTTCTCTGAACAAGTTTGATTAAGAAATGCAAGAAAAATGACCCGGTCCTTCCAATTCTATTTTGATTGAGAAACAAAAACAGACGTTGCTGGAAAAGCTCAGCAGGTCTGGCAGCATCTATGAAGGCAAAAACAGAGTTAATGTTTTGGGTCTGGTGACCCTTCCTCAGAATTTTGATTTAGCCCCTTCTTGCCCTCCCTACCTCTCCCTCACCTTTTAATAGTTTGCATTGCCTTTACCTGTAAATTATTCCGTTGGAAGTACAGTGATTGACTGCTAGTAGTCACTAGATGTAAAGAAAATTCCATGGAGATTGCTGCTCTGGAATAAAAAGGATTTAATTGTGTGTGATAACCTTTCCATATGTTGAGGTTGATCGGCTCACCGAGCTGGAGTGTTGTTCCGCAGATGTTTCATTACCGTGCTCGGTAACATCCTCAGTGCAGCCTCTGATGAAGCGTTACTGTGTTTTCCTGCCTGGTTTTTAAACTCTGGGGTCCGTTGCGATGGATTGCCTCACTTCCAGGTTTCCTCCCTAGTGGAATGTATATGGGGTTGAGTTCAATGTGTTTATCAATAGCCTGCTTCATGGAGTGCCATGCTTCCAGGAGTTCTGCCTGTCCCTGCCGAGCCTGTCCCAGGATCTTGGTGTTCTCCTTGTCCGTGTGGATTGAGATGAGTGAGTATTGGCCGTGTCTTTTTGTAGCCAGTTGGGGTTCATGTCCTCTTGTTGTTAGTTTCCTTCCTGTTTGTCCGATGTAGTGTTTTTTGTAAACAGGAAGGAAACTAACAACAAGAGGACATGAACCCCAACTGGCTACAAAAAGACACGGCCAATACTCACTCATCTCAATCCACATGGACAAGGAGAACCCCCACTTCAACTGGGACAACACCAAGATCCTGGGACAGTCTAGGCAGGGACAGGCATGAGAATGCCTGGAAGCATGGCACTGCACGAAGCAGGCTATTGATAAACACATTGAACTCGACCCCATATACATTCCACTGCGGAGGTAACCTGGAAGTGAGGCAATCCATCGCAACGGACCCCAGAGTTTAAAAACCTGGCAGGAAAACACACCGAAACTTCATCAGTGGCCACACTGAGGATGTTACCGAGCACGGTAATGAAACGTCTGCAGAACAACAAACCAGCTCGGCCAGCCAACCAACCTCAACACCCACAACCCGAGCTAGAGATCTACTCCTAAACCTTGGAATTTCCATATGTTGTGGGCAGTGAAGCAGAGTCAGGGAATGGGTCTGTCCCAGCTGGAACTAGTTTTTGTAACCCACGAGTATTGGCTGTATTTTGGCGTTCAACAATAAACAACGTTCCTTTCCTGTCTGGTTCCTGAGTTACTACATAGCTTTCAACAAGAAAACTTAGAATCTGCAGTGATACCCCAACAAGGTGTGGTGGAAACCATTAGCTGCTGTGCATCGAAGGGATGGCTAGATAAATGCACGAGGGAAGTTGAAGGACAGGTTTGGAGGGCTGTGCTGACAGGGTTTGATGTTGGATTGGAAGAGGCTCATGTGGAAAGCATCAGCTGCCATGTGTCAAAACGATGGTTAGATAAATGCACGAGGCAGGTGGAAGGGTTTGCTGACCAGGTTAGTTGTGGAGTTGAAGGAGTCTTGTGTGGATAAAACCTACTGCCACAGACCAGTTGGGCCTTGCTGTTCTAACTGTGAGAGGGATGTGAGTACATCAACACCTTGCAGTACAGTAGGTTACTGAGCTGGTGGTGCCATTTCTCAGACGTGACAGTAAACTGCCAGCGACAGTCACTATAGGTCGGCACCTCCTCGGGTGAGGTCTGAGGTTGAAAAGGCAGGGCCTTGAGACCCTGTCTGTTCTCTGGGAGTATCCCACGCTGCTTGGGGTGGGCAGAGGAGTACTGTTTTCTGTGTAGTTTCATGATGCAAGAGTCTTCACTGCAGAAAACATTGGGAGTTTATACACAGTGAATTCCCTTGCTGCAAAATGCAATGTACATCAATGTAATTACAGAGGAAAATGCATGTCCTCCTGCAGGAGAGGATGTGATCAGCCTCCTTCCTGCATTGAGGGGCTGTAACTTTAACACCATGAAAGGCAAGGTGTTCTTTGCATTGCTGTAACAGTTGAAAGCTGAATCTGTTGCATCACTGGGTGAATAATAAGAAATTGGTGATGTGCCAGATTTCAAGTTCAAAAGCATCTATCTGGCACTGCCTCAATAGAACATTGACTGACTGCTTTTTCATTATTTAAATTCTGAAATAAACTTTCAGGATTGTTTAAAAAAGTACAGAAAAAAACCTAATATTGTAAACCTGTTCTCAGCATCAACATAAACTAATGACACAGGAACAGAGCCAAACATTCACGAATCCAGGTCAAACAAGTAGAACAGTTTCACACTGGGAAATGTCTTCAGCAAATGTTTTATATTCCTGTCACTGGATGCAGCATTCTCAGGGAAAATACAGTGAGTGTTTTGTGCTGTAGTTTTATATGCCTGTATATCTGAGAGTCTTCCGAGCTTGTTCTTTTTCTGTAGTTTTATATGCTTATATATATCCTGCTCAGTAGGTTGCAATTCAGAAACCGTCTTCGGTGTTCAAATCAACAAGAGTTAGAGCTACCCGTCAACATTGATCTCCCTCTGAGCCTGAATGATCCTCCTGTGGGGCAGGAACACTCACTGGGAACTTGACGATTTGCATGGAGCGGGGTCCAACCGTTGGAATCTTCAGGTTGAAAGTGTTTTTGTGTATTCGAGGTCGCTGTGTTTGTTGGGGGTGGGGGGAATGCTGAGCCAGACACAAGTGCTAGTTAACATCCTTCAGCGTTGTTGCAGGGCTGGGCCATTTAGCTCGTCTCACTGAGAACAGATGGCTGCGCCTTTTCATCTTCAGCCTAGCGTCGTCTCCAGTCCGGAGAGAACACTGAAAGACCCAGCAGGCCTCCCATCAAAATGCTGTACCTGCTGCAGGTTGATGAAAATTTCTCTTCTGATCTCACGCAGGGGGATTTCCACAGGTTGGGTTGGGGAGTGTTGACCGTGTGATGAGCCTGCAGCCAGCAAGGGACCAACGGCTGGGTGGTATAATGATCCTTGGAGTCTCTGTCCTGTTGCACAACCCGGTTACATCTGTCAAAGTCACAACATTTGCAAAGTTGGGTTGGTTAGTGGCACTACCTGATGCGATCTCTAACCCTGCATAGTGGTCTTTCGGCAATACGAGACAGTTTCTTGGCCCAGTGTGGACTTCCCATCTCCATGTGATTCCTTCAAGAGCGGTTCCACTGTGGCTAAGCACCCCTAATCTGCAACTTTAAGGTTAATTTCTTAATTTTAAGCAGAGAATAAAGAAAGTGTGACTCCTATAATTATTGCAATGTTTAACTTTTATCTGTGTTTTTGTTTCAGCCTTGTTCTTAGATACCAGTTTCTTAAGATGGCACCTTGTGCAATGACATTGTACGCTTTAGACTTTTCAGGGCACTCCTGTACTTCTTAAAATTCGTTCGGGGATGAGAGTGTCACTGGCCAGGCCAGCATTTATTTACCCATCCCTAATTGCCCAGTGGAGGGCAGTTTCCTTCCCTAAAGGCCATTAGTGAACAAGATTGGGTTTTGCCCAACAATTAACAATGGATTCACGGTCATCGTTAGACACTTAATTCCGGATATTTATCGCATTCAAATTTCACCATCTACCATGGCAGGATTCAAACCTAGATCCCCAGAACATTATCTGGGTCTCTGGATTGACAGTCCAGTGATAATACCACCAAGCCATTACATCCCCTGTCTACGTGTGACAATAAAATTAAAATCAATAGGTTAATGTTCACACCACGCGCATACCAAGCCACACCCATAGTCAGCAAGAAAAAATCCAACCATCTCCTATTATGGACCAAACCAAACCCCCTTCAAATATGTCAAGGAGATGGCCTCGACACTAACTTTTTATCTTTCTCAAAGGTAAATATAAAGTGATGTTTTCCAGATGCAGTTGAATTGGTCACTCCGGAAACGTCAGCCTTCCTGCTCCTAAGATGCTGCTTGGCCTGCTGTGTTCATCCTTTGTTATCTCGGATTATCCAGCATCTGCAGCTCCCATTATCTCTGATCACGCATTATTCTTACACCCAGTTAAAATATGCAAACAAAGCTTAAGAAAAATTAGTATAACTTTATAATTCTATTGGAACTCCTGACAGAATTAAATTATTTAATTACTTAACAGTACCTGTTCTGATTATAGTAGCATCCCACCTACACCCTTGGCAAAGGCAAGTTTAGTGAAATAGATTGTCTCACGTGTGTGTTTCTCCAGTCCAGGAGAAAAGAATACCAAAAGAACCTCTGGTAGAGAGTGAGAACTCCAGCTTTTTGCTGTAATCGAGAGATTTGTAGCAGCATCCACAATCAACTTTAAAACCCCAACAACTACTGAAAGCTAGCAGAAACCCTGGTTTGTGGGAACTTGACTCTACCCATTCATGCTGTTTCTATTATTCTAACTTTTCAGAAAAAGAACTCTGGACCTCACAAACTGTGTACTTCACCTGGTTGTAATAGATACATTGGTACTTCTGGCTCAAAATGTCTTCCAAAAACAATTGGAACAAAATAAGCTTCTCAAAGCCATAGTGTCATCACACTCCCTGAGGAACAACTGGCCAGAAACACAATGGGACCAGCGTAAGTGGTCAAGGTGTTTAAGAAAAGGCCAGAGGTTAGGAATTCTGCAGCAAGTAACTCATCTTCTAACTCCTCCAAGCTTGCCCACTGTTTGGAAGATGCAAGTCAGGAGTGTGATTGAATACTCCCCGTTTTCCTGGATGAGTGCAGCTCCTCCAGGACAAAGCAGCCCACTTGATTGGCACCATATTCACACATTCACTCCTTTCACCATCAGTGCAGAGTGGTAGCATGTGTATGCACCAGGTATAACATTCACGAACAGCAACCTCCAAACCTGCACACACTATCACCAAGAACATCATCATTGCAGAATCCATTCTGCATTCTCTTTGAAGTGTTTCTTTCCACAAAAATTATGGGGGTGGGACAGAATCAGTTGTTGCCACTAATTTTTAACCCACAGTGTCTCAGAATCATCATCTTAAAGACTTTTACTTTATAAGGATATCAATAGCAGGTTGATTTTAAGGCAGTGAAACATAATTAAAAGTAGGGACGTCATCACTTACTGGTCATAGTAAATCAAACCCCACTGTTCCTCGATCATCACGCTTCGTGATTGATCAAATTATAAAATTCTGCCTGACTAATTAGGGATAAAAGAACATGTAATTTATTGCAAATAAGTTGTTTTTAAACTAATGGCAAGAAAGAAACACAAATTGCCAACTTGTATAACTCTCAATTTGAACTGTACCCCTTTTTAATATTCCCAAACACTTCCAAACAGATGGACACAAAGCAACAGCTCGCAAATATTGTGCGTGGGGAAGTGAAAAAGAATGTTTATAAGTACAGTTCTGGCACCAGTCTAGGTCTTGAAGTTAAAACTGAAGTTCCTGGAAAAGCTCAGCAGGTCTGGCAGCATCTGTGAAGAAAAGAAATCAAACATTTCAGGTCTGGTGACCCTTCCTCAGAACTGTTTTCTTCCTGTTCCTTTCAATTTTGTCAAACTTTTGCTAACATCATGGAGATTGTGGATAGACTGATTCTCAGACTTCAATTTACTGGTTGAGGATTGAGAATCTAAAGATGACTATGAAAGCATACCGAGTGTTGGAGGAAAAATCCATCTGGTTCACTAATGTCCTTTCGGGCCACCCTTACCTGTTCTGACTTACGTGTGTCAGCTGATGGTTAATGGCAGAATCTTGGTTTACGGAATCCGAAACAATGTGACAAGGCAATTAATAATCGAAAAAAAAAGATGCTGTGTTGGTTACATTACCAAATTAGTTGGAATTGAAATCTGTGAAGGTTGTGCCAAAATTTTGTAGCTCTTGTACCATTTCTGAAACGAGATGGAAGCTTTTAAGACTGACCTGTT
Organism: Stegostoma tigrinum; assembly: GCF_030684315.1. Classification (NCBI taxonomy): domain Eukaryota; kingdom Metazoa; phylum Chordata; class Chondrichthyes; order Orectolobiformes; family Stegostomatidae; genus Stegostoma; species Stegostoma tigrinum. The sequence continues at coordinate 23,384,743 of NC_081390.1, read as the reverse complement.
TGTGAGAACAGTGCACCAAAAGTCAGTGGTGGAAGCAGATTTAGTTGTAACTTTCAAAAGGGCATTGAAGTAAACTCTTCAAGGAAGACATTCGCACGGCCAAGAAGTGAGGGTGTGAGATTAATCACATGGTTTGCTGCAGACCCAGCAGAATGGGACAAATAGCCTATTTTTTGTGCTGTATGATTCCAAGTTATTTAATTCCACAAATTCACAGCCCATCCCATGAAAACCAACCTTCCTTCAATGGACTCTTTCTGCTGCCTTGGGAAAGCAGCCACCATAAACAAAGATTTCTCCCACCCCGGTTGTACTCTCTTCCATCCTTTTCCATTGGGCAGAAGATTCAAAGTTTGACAACATACCAACAGCTTCTTCCCTGTTTATTATCAGGCTTATGAGTGGACCTCTCGTATATCAGAGTTGATCTTTGTGTGCACCTTCTCTGTAGCTGTAACCATATATTCTGCATTCTATTCTAGTACCCTAATGTACTTCTGTAAGGTATGATTTGTCTGGACAGCACACAGAACAATACTTTTCACTGTAACTTGGAACATGTGATAATAATAAATCACATCAAAATTCCGTGTCATGAAAAGGAAAATTATATACGCCAAGCCAAAACCAGGGATGGAGAACTGCCTGCTAAGATGCAAATTTGTGCCATAATTTCACACACAATCAGAAATTTCAATTACTAATGCACCACTCTGGCTCTCTAATGCCAGTCGAGATGCCTCTCCTATAACCCTTCCTGTTTCATCTTCAGTTTTCAGTGTCTGAGCACCATGCCAATGGCGATCTCTGCTGGAGTTTATAAATGATCAATCTCTAATGTAATTACTTTAATTTGTATTTATCTTCATTTTGAATTAATGAGCTGAGAACCTGAAGCCCTATAAATCTGCCACATGGCTTTGCTGTATTATCTCCTGCTGTGTGAGACATTGAGGAGGCTTGAGGTTGTCTTTAACTGATTTGATTAACTGGCTAAATACATTAAAATTTAACAATGAAAATGAGCTTTCACTCTGTACCTTCTACTCCATCATTGCTTCTCTTTGCTTCTCTGTCAATGTCCTTGATCCCTGTGCCACTGACCACCTGATAATACTAATGAATGATGTTCACATCAGAACTGACTGGCTTCCTACTGGGCTGAGAGTTCCTTTTGAACTGGATTGTGGACAAAAAGATGTGAAATCTTGTGTAAGAGGTAATACATGTGGTAAAGATGGAGAGAGACAAACAGATTTACAATGTTTAACGTTAAAATCTTGGGTAGCTAACATTGACCAGAACCTGAATTAGATTCACTATGAAAATGCAATGGCTGCAGGAGCAGGACAGAGCCTGGGAATCCTGCAGCAAGTAACTCACCTCCCGACTCCCCCAAAGCCTGTCCACCATCTACAAGGCTCAAGTCAGGAGGATGCTGGAATACTCCTCACTTGTTTGATCGCCTGTAGCCTCAAACATCAAGAAATTTGACACCTTCCAGGACAAAGCAGCCTGCTTGATTGGCACCACAGTGGCAGCAGTGTGTACGGTCAACAAGATGCACTGCAGAAATTCACTACAGCTCCTGAGACAACACCTTGCAAACTCTCAACCACTGTCATCTAGAAGGATAAGATCAGGAATACCATCATCTGCAAGTTCCCTTCCAAACCAGTCATCAACCTGACTTATCAATATTTCATCGTTCCTTCACTGTGGTTAGTTCCATTCAGTTTCTGGTCAACAGTAACCCATAGGTTGTTAATGGTGGGGATTCGACATGGTAATAACATCGAATGTTAAGGGGCATGGTTAGATAGTCAGTATCTAGCACTTGTGCAGCACGAATATTTCTTGCTACTTATCTTGGGTGTTGACTCGGTCTTGATGCATTTGGACACATTCGGCTTCTTTTGCTAGAGCTATCTAATTGATCCCCTCCTCTTTCCACACCCCTGTCCATGTTCTTTACTGATGATGTAAGTGATATCAGGCCCTTAAAGAGACGCCATCCTTGAACTTTCCCGCCTTCTTCGTGCTATCTTCACAATCTCTTATTGTCCATGTGTACTTATGAGCTAGGAGCAGGGAACAGGCAATTCAGCCCCTCTAACCTGCTCTACCATTTAGTATAGTCATGATTGTTTACATTTCAGCCTCCAATCCATGGTGTTCCAGCATTCACCGCACTCTGGAGTCATGAATTCCACAGATTTTCTTTCACTAATGTGACACGGCCATCTAGCCAATACGATGTTTTGCCTACTGCACAACTGTTGCATGAGTTTCGGTGCCTGTGTCATGCCAGGTGTGTGGGCTGTACATCCCAACAATTGGTGATCGACAGCAAACAATATATATTCCATTGATCATTCACAGTGCACAGCACACCAGACATGATCAACCAGCCTGAGCTTGTACGCCTCAAAAATACAGCCACCATTAGATGTGATTTTAGATTTAGATTTCATTGTCACGTGTACGTGAGTACAAAGTACCCAGGTACAAAGTCAAAGTTACAGAAAAATGAAGAAATAAGTGGTCAGCGTCTCAGTCATCTTAGCATGAAAGTCGAAAAGTAAACTTAAAATTTCAAACGTTACACTCCTTTTTTAAGCTATGGGTCTACAGATGCTCCAAGCTGGGCTTTTCCCAGGAGGGCACCCTGGGCTAAGACCCACCTGGGCACAACAGTCTTGACCACTAGTCTCAATGCTTTGGCTTCAACCACTGCTGACTGTCAGTGCTGCCGTCCTTTTCTGCCACATCGCCGCTGCTAGCCGTACAGCATCCACAAGGCAAGTAAGAAACATTGAAACTTAAAGGGGAAAGCAAAAGGAAAGAGGATGGAATGGGTGAGATCGGGGCTTGAGAGCCTGAATGCTGCCTACTCTGCTGCTGCCAGCTTGACACACATTTGCTGCTGATAATTTTTTAAATAATCCAAAATTAAGGATTCCGCTGGAAACCAATTTGAGACTATCAGTATGATGCATGCGATAGAAGTTACATATATTTATATTAACCCTGTTTTATGTTGGCAATAGGAATTCTTGTATGCGTTACACTGTTTTTATTGAGGAGGTAAGAAAGGGCAACAGAAACTGTTAATCACTGCTACATTTCCATGGCAGCACCCTGACCAATCAAATACCCCACCTCCCTGCTCCGATGACAATTGACAGTTAGCTGTTCTTGTTAAGCGTCCACACCGATGATCAGTTAACCAATCAGCTCCTGCTTCTCATGCTGTATAAATCGCTACGCCCTTGGGTTTTTTTTAGTCTCCTAATCCTGATGAGTGCAATATATAAAGCTTTGACTTCTTTCTTTAACCATTTTGAAATGAATTGGAAGCAGTACTCTAGGGCAGGGGTGCACTTAATGAATTGTCAAAACTGACACTAACGGGCACTTTAAAACTCGGGATTTCTGTTACCATCCCAACAAGAGAAGAATTAAAGGATTTGTCAGAATTGAAAATTACTTTTAAATCTTATTTAAATCTGGCCCAAAGTTTTGATGCCCGTTAATCTGGCATCTGAACATGGAGTTAGATAAAAACATGCTGGAACAGAGCTAATTTGAATCTGAGATTTAAAAGGCTATAAGCTACATTTATCTGTCATTTAAGTAAAGCTGTGCAATTAACTTCCTAATCCATTAAGCATCTTGTCAATATCTCCTGCCTTTGTCCTCACTGGACTGCAATCTGGTCTGTGTCGTTCTGCACTTTTCATATCTTCAGTTGAAAATTTTTGCAAAGTGAAGATTTCTCAAGTGAAACCTGTGGGATATTTAAGGGTTGCTAAACCTCTGAGTTAATGTTTGACAGCTCTTCCAATTCATCAGCAGTTCCCCCACCCACTCACAAGTAAGATTTGAATTTGTTTTTTTTAAATAAAAACCAAAGTAACTGATTGTTTTGCTGTGATGTCTACAATTTAATTTGCATGTGAAGAATTATGAAGCTTGTGACTAAGACCAAAACGCAGTGAGACTTGGGTAGCCTGCTAGGCCAGAAGCTTGTGAATATGAAATTGCTACCCATATAACAGTGAGTGCAAGTCCAAACTCCAGCATTAGTCACCGTTGTGACTACTTTGTGGATTTTCTACTGTATCTTTTGTCACTGGTAATACAGTGCAGTTTTGTGAGAGTTAGCTTCTGGCTGTAGAATTTTACCTGATGCGTTAATCCTCACATTATCTCCTGTAACATAAGAAACCAGGCATGAATGTGGTATTGAAGAATCTAACATAATTATTGCAATTCATTATCATGTACAAACATTCTGTTCTTTGGGTACATAGGTATCTGGGCCAATATTAAATTGTTCATTTAAAACATAAGAGCTTGCTCTCAATAGAGTTTCATGCTTCAAACATCCTAGTTAGGATGGAGTGAGAGACCTTTAAGTCCTCCAGTCATTAACATGTGTCTTCAAGGCACACTAACCAGGAGTCATAATTCAACCCAGTGTGGTTTGCAGAATGGTGCACCTACATTTCCAACAGATGCTGAGTGGCCTTTATTTGCTCCCTGTAGACCTCCTGTGGTACACATTTGTTCAGTCACTGGGTCAGGCCCTGAAACTCCCACCCTAATGGCTTTGTTGGTGCACCTACACCCAGATGGGCTACAACAGTTCACCACTACCTTCGAAAGGGCAACTAGGGACAGGCAATAAATGTTGGCCCAGTCAGTATCTCCCACATCATAGGAAAAAATTTTTTTAAGAAGGTCTCCACTCACTGGTCTACATTGATTCCAAGTCGTTTTTCAAAATTTTCATCTTTATTTTCATGCAGTTACCCTATCTGAAACCTGCTGGACCACGACTGTTCTAAGTTTCCTGCACCATTCCCAGTCTGGCCTCAATCACATTGCTGAATGTTCATTGCCTTTTTTTCCTGGGCTAAATCTCATCAAATTTTAGCAAGGTGTTATTTTCATTGAGTTTCATGGAGAGCTATCCCAAACTCACTTCATTAATTATCCACTACCCACACTGATCTTACGCCCCCTCCCCATTTATCCAGATCAGTGCTATCACCTTCTCCCCGCTACCTCACACTCACTTTATATTTGCTACTACACCCATGACCCACCAAACCTCATGTTCTGTCACTCTCACTATGGCATTGTATCCTTATGATAACATAGTATTGCACTTACCTGCTCAGTTTTCCCCACACTGGTAATTCGACATGCCCTTTACGCTGTGTGTTCACTCACTCGGGACACCTCATCTTTTCCCCTACACGTGCCAGCATGAACAGCCCCTGTCCCACCAACTCCGGGAAGAGAGAACCCTGATTGCCAAGACTAGCAGAATCACCACGCCCACACTCCCTGACTGAGTTATTGCGCCCGGAATTACTGACTGACTGTGTCTGCCTTGAATTGACTGAGAACTATTCTCCTTAGACTTTGAGACAGGGACATATGCTCGATGCCCTCGCTGTTTACAGTACCAAACATGGTGCAGAGGTGAGATTGACATAGCACAGTACATTTTGGAAACACGTCCAGCCCCGTGCCTGAGGAATGCTCGCACCCAGGACAGGCTGCCCCACTCTGTCTGTACTGAAAGGCAAGTCAAGACGGAGGTACTGTGTGTGTATTCACTCTGGCTGAGGAGTAGGGGGTGATCTGCTGAAAGGCAAGGCAGAGACACTCTGAGCATCCAGCTTGGTGCAGAGTGAATGGGCGCTGAGGAAGCAAACCAACTGCACTGAGGTGCAGCCTGGCCCAGTCCATGAGCTGAGTCCCTGTCCCTGAGTGCAACATATCCTTGCTGTAGCGTTATGATGGGAGTTAATGGTGCACTCCCAAAACTGCAACAATAAAATACAGAAGCACTCTGTGAGTTGATTGGAGATGTGGTATCTGTGGTTACTCCCCATGGGGCTTGCAATGATTCCTGGGATAGCAGGTTTGATGCATGAAGAGAGATTGGATCTGTTGGGACTATGTTCATTGGAGTTGAGAAGAATGAGGGGAGAATCTCAGAAACCTATAAAATGCTGACATCTCCACCGAGTAAATGCAGGAAGGATGTTTCCGATGACTAGAGAGTTCAGAACCAGAGGGCATGGTCTAAGACTGTGGAGTAAGCCATTTAGGACAGAGATGAGAGATTTCTTCACTCAGAGAGCAGGGAATCTGTGGAATTCACTACCACTGAAAGCTGTGAAGGCCAAAACATTTGCTATCAAGAAGGAGTTTATATATAGCCCTTAGGGCTAAAAGAATCACAGGGTATGGGGGTACAAAGTGGGAACAGGGTAACAAGTTGGTTGATCCGCCATGACAATAACGGTGGAGCTGGTCCGAAGGACTGAGTGGCCTACTCCTCTTATTTCCTATGTTGCCGGGAGATATCCTGTACTTACAGCCTGTGAGTACCACCCTCAAGTGGAAACATCTTCTCCACGCCTACTCTATCCAACTTTATGTGATCTTAAATTCCTTTATGTAGTCTCTCGATCTTTGTTCAATGCACTGTATCAAAACTTCAACTGTTTGAGACCGAGATAAAAGAAAAAGCAAAGGATGCTAATATGTCGGCCCCCTGTGTAACAATTGGTTGTGATTCTCCCCGTCTGGAGCTGGTGAGAAAAGGAAATATTTGGGCAAATTGATCCTGGAGAGAAACTCTCTACCTTCGCACCAGCTCAGCAGTTAGGTTCTCAGCAGAAGGCCCATTTGGGGAATTCTCAATTTGATACCAATTAAAACGTTTACGTGGTCAATTAACACAACTTAAGAACCTTAATTCACCTGCTTCCAGATTGCCTGTCTTCCTGGCAGGCGAGATGAGTGGCAACAATGACCTACTTCGCTGGTTTTTGGGGTTTGGGAGGTGTCTTCCAATTTCCTAATCTGGGGGCAATTGGGCATGGATGGATTAGCAGGAGCCTGATTGCCTAGCAGCATCTGGGTAGCTGAGACACCACTGACATAGCTTGTAATGGACTGAGAAAGTTGCCCTCGCTCTGCAGTTGGCTCTTAAGCTGAGTGGCACGTGTTCAGTGGGATGTCCTGGTGGTTTTGCATCAACACTGACACACACAACCCTGTACTTTGGCTATGATGTTCCATTTGTCAGAGTACAATTTACATCTGCCTGGCCTTTGTTTTGATATAGCTTGAAATGGCTCACTTCAAATCCCTGGATCAAGGGATTGTTTTATGAGCAAAGGCTAAACAGGTTGGGACCTGACTTAAGAGATAACAAAGTGTGCAGCTGGATGAACACAGCAGGCCAAGCAGCATCTTAGGAGCTCCTAAGATGCTGCTTGGCCTGCTGTGTTCACCCAGCTCCACACTTTGTTATCTCAGATTCTCCAGCGTCTGCAGTTCCCGTTATCTCTGGGACCTGACTGACTGGAGTTTAGAAAAATGAGCGTTGACCTCATTGAAACATGTAGAATTCTTAAGAGGCTTGACAGGGTAAATACTGATAGGATGTTTCCCCTCGTGAGAGAATCTAGGACCAGAGGGCATAGCCTTTTAATAAAGGGGTACCAATTTAAGACTGAGATTGGGAGGAATTTTTCCTCTTACAGGATTGAAAGTCTTTGGATCTCCTTGCCACAGAGAGCTGTGTTGGACCAGAGTGTTTGTGTATAATTAAGACTGAGATAAGAGGGAAAGGGCAGGAAAGTGAATGTGAAGAGTGGCAAATCAGCCATGATCTCTCGAATTCTGGAGCAGGCTTGAGGGACTGAATGGCCTACTCCCGTTCCCGTTTCTAATGGTCTGTAGGAATGAAGTCTAAGAAAAATCTGAGTGAGCCTGCTTGAACACACACACACACACACACACACACACACACACACACACACACACACACACACACACACACACACACACACACACACACACACACACACACACACACACACACACACACACACCCCTCTGCAGTAAATAATACTTAAATTTGTTCAATTGTCATCAGCTGTAACTATCCTCTTTTCTCCTGATGACGAGCTGTTTTCCTCTGATGTATCCGTAGGTTCCTCCATTACTAAATTGTGGGCACGGGATCCAGACAACGATACTCTTGTGTTTGGAGTTGTCGGGGAAGAAGCCAGCAAGTATTTTGCAGTGGAAAGCGAGACGGGAGTTGTCTGGCTTCGCCAGACTTTGGATAGAGAGGTAATGTAATTGCTTCTGGCAAGCCTGGAGGCACAGTGTAACACCAGCTCTTGCATCTTAATGCATAGGCCATTAGAGGGTGGAGTAATTTATCTTGGCTAAAGAATCTATTAATTAAGCAATATTCAGCCTTTGGGAATAAATTACTGCCAATTTGATCTTGATGATTTGTGGCGTGTAATAGTCATCAAATCTGTAGGAAAACAAATGTCCACTAATTGGCAGTAATAGACTCCCACAAGTGCCTTGTGGTAATTCAGTCTTATTTTACAGTGGATTATCATAGTATTTGGTTCACATCGTTACTTTCACCGTGCGTCTCTTAATGGCCAATAATATCTATGTAAGGTTCAATCTTGTAAAAATGTTTTTAAAGTTCAGTAATTTTCTGGTGTAGTTTTACGCTTCCATGCTAAGGTTATATGTTATGGTGATGCTATTGCAGAGAAATTTATTTCCAATGTGCAGTAGTATGCTCCCTACACTCCGGAAAAAAAGATTCAACTGTTTTTCTATCCACGATCTTCCAACGTACACCCTTGATATTCCGAAATGCTCCTTTGTAAATGGTCAATTATTCCTACATGCCACCCCCTTCCCCATCCCATCATCCTGGTGTTCCTAATGAGGAAATTTGCAACAGAAGGCAGAATTGGAAAGAAAAGCTATCTGACTCGAATCTAGAATTTATCTGGAAACAGTAACATTTAGCCGCATAACATGCCGTTCTAACAACACTCCAGAAGCTCAATACTATCTGGGACAAAGCGTCTTACTTGATTGGCACTGCACCCATAAACATCCATTCCCTTCACCACTGACGCTCAGTAACAGCAGTGTGTACTATCTACAAGATGCACTGCAAAAATTCACCATAGGTTGACTTTCCAAACCCATGGCAACTTCCATCTAGAAGGACAAGGGCGGCAGATATAAGGGAACACCACCTACTGCAAGCTCCCCTCCAAGTTGCTCACCATCCTGACTTGGAAATGTAGCGTTGTTCCTTCACTGTCCCTGGGTCAAAATCCTGGAATTCCCTCCCAAATGGCATTGTGTGTGAACACACGGCATAAGGACTACAGCGGTTCAAAAAGGCAGCTCACCACATAGGGGTGGATAATCAATGCTTGTCCAGCTAGCAAACTCATGTCCTGAGAGTGAGATAACAAGGTGTAGAGCTGGATGAACACAGCAGGCCAAGCAGCATCAGAGGAGCAGGAAAGCTGACGTTTCAGGTCTGGACCCTTCTTCAGAAATGGGGGAGGGGAACAGGGTTCTGAAATAAATAGAGGGAGAGGAGGAGGCAGATAGAAGATGGATAAAGGATCAGATAGGTGGAGAAGAGATGGACCAGTCAAGGAGGCAGGGTATAGACAGTAAAGGTAAGTGTAAGTGGGGAGTTAGATTAGATTAGATTCCCTACAGAGTGGAAACAGGCCCTTTGGCCCAACAAGTCCACACCACCCCTTGAAGCGTCCCACCCAGACCCATCCCACTATAATCCACACACCCCTGAACACTACGGGCAATTTAGCATGGCCAATCCACCTAACCTGCACATCTTTGGGCTGTGGGAGGAAACTGGAGCACCCAGAGGAAACCCCCGCGGACACGGGGAGAATGTGCAAACTCCACACAGACAGTCGCCCGAGGCGCGAATCAAACCCGGGTCCCTGATGCTGTGAGGCTGCAGTGCTAACCACTGAGCCACTGTGCCACCCTATAGAGTGGGGTTTGGTCAGTCCAGGGAAAACGGACAGGCCAAGGAAGGTGGGGATGGGGGTTGAGGTGGGAGAAAGGATGGACAGGCCAAGGAAGGTGGGGATGAGCTGGGTTGATTTTGGAATATGGTAGGAGAGGGGAGATTTTGAAGCTTGTGAAGTCCACATTGATACCACTAGGCTGCAGGGTTCCCAAGCGGAATACGTGTTGCTGTTTTTGCGACCTTCGGGCGGCATCGTTGTGGCACTGGAGGAGGCCCAGGATGGACATGTCGTCCTAAGGAATGGGAGAGGGAGTTGAAGTAGTTCACGACTGGGAGGTGTACTTGTTTGCCGTGAACCGAGTGTAAGTATTCATCCAGCTCTACACCTTGTTATCTCAGATTCTCCAGCATCGGCAGTTCCAACTACCTCCTGACAGTGATATATTTTTTAAGAAGCCCGAAAATAAAACAAAGAATGGTGGATGCTGAAGATCTGGAACCAAAACAGAAATTGCTGGAGAAACTCAGCAGGTCTGTGGAGAGAGAAAGCAGAAGTGACCGTCCCTGTTCAGTGAATTTTCTTCCAGTGCTAAAATTAACAACTGATCCTGCGTCCATTGCCATTTGTGGAGGAGAGTTACAAACCTCTCCCCAACTTTGTGTGTTGAAGTGCTTCCTAACTTCTCTCCTGGATGGTCTGGCCCTAATTCTCAGACTGTGTCCCCTAGCTCTAGAATCCTCAACCACGAAATTGTTTATCTTTCTCTACCCTGTCTTTTCCTGGTAATTTCTTGAAGACTTCAAACAGATCACCTCTTAATCCTTTAAATTCTAGAGAAAACAGGACTAGTTTGTATAATATCTTCTCTTAATGTAACCACGAAGTTCAGGTAAACCTACATGGTACTCCCTCCAGACAGGAGAAAGAATCCATGAATGTAATGAAGAGATATTTGTGGTAATGAAAGAAATATACGGTGAAGTAAAAGAATCTGAACAATTGGAAAATGAATCAGAAATTGAAAATTTTAAAATGTTCGTTCTCCAGTTGTGAGATTTGGCAAAACAGAAGTGCTTAAAATGTTAGTTGTACATTATAACTTCTAGTAAACTATTGAATTGACTTACAAAAGCTGTTTCAAACTTATAAACCGATTGGTGTGAATAGGCCAGAGTGAATGGTTCACCATCCACAGTGTTTTGCTTTCATTGATATGGAGCCATGGAAGTCTTCAGTGCAGAAAAGTCCCTTTAATCCCATTTTCCAGCACTTCGCCTTGGAAACATTGGCATCACAAGCACACCCGTAGATATTTGTGAGGGTGTCAGCTTCTATCACCCTTACAGGCAGTAAGTTCTAAACTCCTACCACTCTCTGGGTGAAAAATTGTTTCCTCACATCCCCTCAAAACTCCCTTAACCTTAACTGATATCAATGCCCCTGGTTATCAGTTCTTTCACCAAGGGGAACATTTCCTTCCTGCCAATGCTATCTATGCCCTTCATAATTTAATACATCTCAATGACATTTCCTCTCAGTCTCCTTTTTTTTTCCATGGAAAGCAACTCCAGCTTCTCAAATCTCTCTTCATAACTCTTATCTTCTACCCAGCTGTCCTGATACCTTTAGGATCTGGTAGACATCCACACCAAGATCCCTCTGATCATGTTTATCATGTATTCCCTTGCCTGATTAATCTTGACCAAGAGTGATCCACAATTATCTGAATTGAATTTCATTTGCCACTATCAGCCCATCTGACATCTTGTCCATATCGCCCTATAATCTATGGCTATCCTCCTCCCTATTTGCCTGGCCACAAATTCTTTTATCTTCTGTGAACATGTTAGTCAACCCTCCTATATTTGAGACTAAGTTTCATATACCACAAGTAGCAAGGATCCCAACATTGATCCCTGAGGACACAGGACATTGTCCCGCCCGGGACATAGGTTTCCTGTCTCAAAGACATGCCTCAGTCATTATCCGTTGCTTCCTGCCCTCAGCCAGTTCTGGATCTATTCAGCCAACTTTCCCTAGATCCTATGAGCTCTTCCTTCACTATCAGTCACCATCAAAGCCTTGCTGAACTCCAAGTAGACTACAGTAAATGCATTGCCAGCATCTACACAGCGGATCACATCTTTGACAAATTTGATTAAGTTCATCAAACATAGCCTCCCTTTGACAAAACCATGCTGCCTGTTCTTGATTCATCCTTGCCTCTTCAAGTGCATTTAATTCTGCCCCTCCAAAGTGGCTTCCAGTAGTTTTCCCTGTGATTGAGGTTAGACTAACTGGCCTAGAGTTTCTTAGGTTGTCCTTAACTCCCTTCTTGAATAACGGTATCACATTGGCTGTCCAGGGAATGTGTTATTTGTAAAACAACATCCTTACAGGCTTAATCCAGGGATATTAGCTCAAGGGAAGGAAGTGATGAAGTTCATGATGGTTAATGACATAATTGAACTGAGTCACAGAGCTGGAGTTCACGTATCATGATGTGCTGAAACCTAATGGGTACAATTTAACATCTATTATTGTGAAGTCAAGATGGTAACAAAAGTAAACTATTATCCTTTCCCAAGATGGAAGGACTGCATTGAAAGAATTGAACATGAATGATTAGTCACCAAAATTGACTTACTAAAAAGAAATTAGCAAATTTCATTAACTGATGGAGCTAAGGAAATACCAGGTAGTTTTAACATTGGAAGAACTTTATAAATGTCAAGTATGCTATTTGGAATAAAAAGAATATGCCAGCAACTGCAGCAAATTAAACCAAAAAGGTCACTGAAGGATGATGTAATTACTCTGTCAATATCAGCAACTTGACTGTGTTCAGCCAAACCTGGTAAGGACATATACACTACTTGACTAAACTGGCTTGATGAGTTACAAAGAGGCAATTTGTTCATAAATCTGGGATGAAAATGAAATTGCCCACAAAAGAAATTATTTGGGTCACATTGCAGAACCTCTAACAGTAAAAGTAAAGACTATCATGAATTATCTCATGCCTAACACAAAACACAATATGAATGAATTTTATCGGAAGATTGTGCTGAATGTTAGCACTATAGTGTCTCCTTTGACAAACTTATTTTAGAAAAGGTCAAAGATTTGAATTGGCATTAAGATACCTAAGGACAGCTGGCAAGTTGTGCTGACAACTGGACCAGTTTTAGTATCATTGAATTATGGAAAGCCAAGGAAACTGGCCGATAATGCCAGTAAATTTTAGTTTGAGTACATATTTACTACAGGGCAGTTAAATAAAGATCAAACAGAATATCAGTTTGTTTTTTAAGAAATTGAATGCTTGTCAACAAAATATTGAATAGAACCAAAAGAGACATTGATTCCTGTGTTGGCTCTAAATTAGTTTGAACTTTACGGATCTAACAACTTCAAATAAACTGTTACTTATGCAGACCTTTTGCACTCTTTTGTTGTCCTTTGAAGCAATTTTAGGACAAAAACATATTGTTGTTTCAGTGGAGTTTGAAGCTTGAACCATGCAATTTGAAAATGATTCATGTGACTAGAAAAGCTAACATTATAGCAGACAGTGTTTGAAGAAAACTGAATGCTGTGATTATAATTTACTTGGGTAATTCTCTTGAATCTTTTTCTATGTTCTGTCTAAACATTATTATTCCTAAACATACTGTTAAATATAACTTGTTGGCAGCAGTTTAAAATATATCTTGAGGATCAATTTTCATTTTTCTTTGAGTAGAAAAGTGTAATGAAACCAGCAAAATTATTACTTAAGAATAATATTTGAAATTTATATTTCAAGATAGATGCATGTGGGTGTTATTACTTCTGGGAAGCATTCTGTTTTAATTAAACAAGGTCAGATAGTCCTTCCGGATTAAATCCAATGTTTTGCCACAGAGCAATGATTGTGATCTCCTGCAGTATAAATGGAAATATGTTCACACTATTAGGTTCTCAGCTGGTAAAGTAAACTTGTAAGGCCTTTGCTTTTGTTTTCTATTTCGAAATGCCTAGGATAAGTTTTTGTTTCGATTCAGAAGATACATTTGCATTTAGAAGCTACTTTTGCTTCTCTCTCAGAAGGATGATTTGGAAGAAGAGGTTCCAACAGAAGTCAGAAAAGTTAAATTTGTAAAACTTCCAAACCAGAAGAGCTTGTTTAGAAATCGACAGGTTATTAGAATGGAGAACTTTGAAGCTCTCAAATTTTGAGAGAAGTTCATGTCAATGGATTTGGAAAAGAACTTGCCAAACTGTCTCAAATTCCTGGGAAAGAACCTGAAGGGAGTCACGATCAGATCAGCTATGATGTTATTGCACAATACTGTAGGGTTAAGGGGCATTGCTCTGCTTGTAGTTCTCAAAATCTAAAAGTGGTGAACATAAAATAATGTTTTAATACATGTGAAATGTGTAATAGAAAAGGGAAAAGTGGAATGCTTCTGATACATAAACTGAAACACAAGCCCAATTTTGGTGGGGAAAAGAGGTTCCCTTCTCATAATTACACCTGAAACACCTAGAGAAGCTCACCTTGCCTTTATAATCTGTTGAATGGTTAAACGAAAGAAAATCCCTGATGTCCACTTTATAAGTAACTAATTATTTAACTCTAACAGTGACCAAATTAACAGATGGACTAACAAACTAAACAATTCTCCCTAGCCTACTAAATACTCCCTAACTGGCCTAAATTCTACTGGAATGCTGTTCAAATAAACACAAGTCCCATTTGTATAAATCCAATTAAAAGACAACAATAAATTAAAACTTAATGTCTCCAAATTCGCACAGACTATGCCTTCCAGAACGCTTTGCCTTCTCCGTTATGCCGAAACGTCTTTCTTCCACTAATTCTGCTGTTAGGGATTGTAATTTCTTCTTTGAGCTAGAGTGCTGTGGTACCTTTTTCGGATGGGTGGTGCTTTCTTAGAGTGATTAGTGATTTCTTGTGAGAGCTTGGGGCTTATTTCTCGGGTAGCAGGCTTGCCTTCCCCTCAGATGACAGTTCAGTCTCACCCTGATTTTCAAAAACCCTCATCATCTGATGACACATCAACTTCTTATAATATGATTGGTTTCAGGTTTTTAAAACCATCAGTTTTAAATTCAATCGGTTTTCTGTGTCTGGGTGCTTGGTTTAAAGTGATTGGCTAAATTCAAACTTCTTGTCTCAATACCAAAACAAAACTGCTGTTTTGCCTGCCAACTGTAAAACCTTCTGATAAACTTGTTTCAATTTTGAGGCTATCTGTACAATAATTGTAAACTTGCAAGCACAGACAAAGCACAATCTCTTAAAGGGACCATGCACTGCTTTTCCCCACATTTATTCCTATCAACAAATTCTAACTTCCTCCATTCTAATTCATGGATGCTGTACACAACTTTGTAACAAATGAGGCAGACTAAATCATACTTAATAACAAGATATTGGGAGTATGAATCTTGTAGTGCTAAGAAAAGAATAGATATCTGGCAATGGTTGGTGCTGTATTGTACTTGCTGATTTTTTTTAACTTTATTGTTACACTGTTCATTTGTGATATAAAGTGATGTCAATGATGCTACAATCTTTGTTAGTAGTTTTGCTATTGTACTACACCTGACCAGTTTATTTCTCACAGTCTCTAGATCAGAAAGGTTTTTTTAAATAATTCCTTAACCCATTAATTACTAATTGAGTCAAAATCCAGGACCCCTCTCTCTTACAGCATTGAAAGTCTACCTGCAACACATAGACTGCAGCAGTTCAAGAGGGCAGCTCACCACCACATTCCCCAAAGCAGTTAGGGATGAGCAATTAATGCTGGTCCATCCAGAGATACCACCATCCCATGGAAAAATAAAGAAGGTACATCAGCGTCATTTGTGAGACCAGCGTTTCCTGCTCACAGCTAGTTGTCCTTGAGAATGTGCTGATGATCCATGATGATGCAGTCTGTGTGCTCCTTGGGAGTAACCTCTGTCAATTTGACTCAAGAACCCAACCTAGAAATGATGTGCTCTAGCCACCAGCTCAAATTGTTATAGGTATTTGGGATTGTATTTCTCATTTCTATTTGTTTACGCAAACCCATGATCATGTGTGCCTCTGTGATTTAAATTTCTCTGCATTTTCATTTTTGAATCCTTTCTTTTCAGGAGATTTCAGAACTGCAAGTCGAGTTCTCTGTGAGTGACAAACAAAGCGTAAGTAACAATTTTGCTCTCTCGAAACAAAAGATTTGAGCAACTTAACTTACTTGAAAAAAAGTATAATACTATGGATGCAAAAGAGAAATAGAACAGAAAGGGCTGGAGATTCTCAGCAGGTCTGGCAATATTGCTTTAGAGAGAATCAGAGGTAACATTTGAAGTTCGATATGACTGTTCCTCAGGACTCCTTGATGTGAACATGAACAAAGGATCCCTTTCTATTTTAGGTCCAATTTGAAGAGTACAGTTACTGTTTAGCCCTATGAAAGGCTATGATGAGTTGTACAATGGAGAGCAGGAAGATTGTTTTATTAAAATAACGGAAAATTGACATGGCCTTTGGAAACTTGCTTGATTTGTTTGACTTCACCTGACAAAAGGACAGCACTCTGAAAGTTTGTAGTTTCAAATAAACCCATTGGACTATAAGCTGGTATCGTGTGACTTCTGACTTCATCATAGGACCAGTTTAATGAACCCTTGTTTACCACCACCAAAGTATAGGATTTCTTAATATGGAGACTTTCATTGAAGTGTTGCCAAATAACTTATTCTCCTATGCAAGAATCTGAGCTGACAGAGGGGTGCAGTGCTCTTTTTGATAAACCTACCTTTCATTTTATGAAAACTACTCGCCCTTCATAAAATCCAGCCCTTGTGTGCTGTGTATCAGACTTGGCTTCAAACCCATGATTTGACACAGACTTATGACTGTATCCAGTTGTCAGGGCATTTCCCTTTTAAATGCCATCCTTTTGCGGGACAATCAAAGCAAAATATTGGAGAGACAGAAAGCTCCAAATAAGAATGGGCAGAGCTGGGAATGCTCAGGAAACTTGGCAGCGCTTGCAGAGTGAAAAATGGAGTTAGCGTTTCGAGTGGAATGTGGTGTTGTCAGAGTGTATTGACTTCAGACGTTAACTGTGCTGTACACCTGACTGTCAGGCAATTGCAAATGTGTTTTTTTTTTGGCAGTTTTCTATTTGAAAGATCTCATGGAATTTATGGAATGACAATACAGGTTTTCCATATTGTACGTCACGTCCTTTGCTTTAAGGCATCTTCACTTCTCCATATTGCAAGTTCCACATTCTCCAACATTCACCAGGCAAATTTCTTAATGGATTTTTTGTTTGTAGTGAGTATTTCATGCTTATGAAACAATCTGAAATCTCCGACCCAGGGCCTCTTCCAATTACCATGCCAAACATTTCATGGGGGCCACGCGGTTGTGCAAATTGCCTGCAACTTCAAAGCAAAATGTATTTGAGGAAACCCTGATCCCAAGAGGTCCCCTTGTTCTGGATTCTTCCAGCAATGGAAGCAATGTCCACTTCCACCTTATCAAAGCCCTCCACAGTTTTGATAACTTCTGTCAGGCTCCTCTTTCTCAGAGTACAGGATCCCAGTCTGTTCCGTCTTCATTCTGCAGCACACACTGTTCATGTGTGGACATGGTTTGAGATTTGGATCCCGTCCATCAAAATTGCTGTGGCAGTTAAGACTCTTTCAAGTAGAGATAATGTCAAAACATTTTGTTTTCAAACTGTCACCTATTTCCACATTCTTCACATTTTACAGTGCTACATCAGTTTTATTGATTAATTTACCATCATGCTTGCTCACAGCGTACATATCACACTGGCAGCTCCCTGATGTAGACAGATATGAATTCCATTAACACAGAGGCCTTTGTAATATCCCTTTCTGCTTTTAACACTTTTCTTTAGATCTTGTATCTTCTGACTGAATCCAAAAGGTCATTTAGACAGAGTTCATTTATTGATAAGTTTCCTCTCCCGTGCCTGTTCTCCCCTATTGTTCCTCCAGTGCTGTGAAATTAGACCATGTGCCTTTACCAGAGAACACCATCCAATCCATGGCATTGTGATAAAGACATTCTTCATTCACCTTTGTGCAATTTTTGATGCGTTTGTGATTTGAATGCTTCATTTCTTTCGCCCAGTTTGTGCAGTGCAAATATGCATTAATCCAACTGCTTGTCTTTCCCCTCCTCCAGCCTTCCAAGATCTCCACATACCTCCAGCTCTGACCTTTTCACATTGCTATTGTCCACGTCCTCATCCGCCTGAACCCCAAACTGTGGAGTTCCCTCCCTAAACCTCTCTGCATGCACCAACCCAGCAGTCTCCCTACAATGGGTTTTCCAGCTTTTCCTTCCATTCCAGGAATGAAGATCTCTGAGTTTGCAGGTTTAACTTCGCTGTGACGACCATCACTTCTGTCTGTTGTGTGGCTTTTGACCCCTCCCAGGTGGCTATGGTCCTAGTAGGGGCTCCCACAATGAGCATAGGGCTGTTACCCCAATTTGCCCTATTGTAGGGATGGTTCTGAATATCTTTTAAGCTGCTGCTTAAAACCAATGTCTTTGACCAAGCCTATCAGTGTATCTCCTTGCGTGGCTTGCTATCACATTTGTTAGCGTTCCTTCAAAATGTCTTGGGTTGTTTTGCAGTACTAAGGGTGCTTAATAAATGTTAGCTATTGCTGTCTGATCATCTGTTTTCCAGCTTTCCCAATGAATTAGGAACAATGACAATGAATGCCATGGCTTGTAAAGCTCTGGAAGCCCACTGCTATCATGATCTTGAACATCAAAACCTTGAAGTTACTAAAACAGAAACTGCTGGAAAAGCTCAGCAGCTCTGGCAGCATCCGTGGAGAAAAATCATAGGTAATGTTTTGAGTGTAGTTGCCTGTAAAGTTCTGAGAAAAGGTGACGCAACCTGAAACACTAATTGTGATTACTCTAAAGGGATGCTGCCAGTCCTGCTGAGCTTTTCCAGCATTTTCTGTTTTTGTTTCTTGTTTTGCAACATCCACAGTTTGTTTGGTTTGTAAAACCTTTGACATTGTTGACATTGTTGCTTTTCAGCCAAACACAGTACCTCGTCACCACATGTCAATTCACCAAGTGTTCAACAAACCTTTCCATGAAATGTGGGTGTTTTGGCTGGGCTAGCATTTGTTGCCCATCCCTATTTGCCCCTTGAAGAAAGGGGTGGTGAACTGCCTCCTTGAACCTTTGCAGTGCTCTTTGCATGTGAGCACTAGGATTTTGACCCAGAGACACTGAAGGAGCAGCAACTACCCTTCCCAGCGAGGGTGATTTGGTGTTTGAAACAGAAGTTGCTAGTGGTGACATTCACTTGTAATTACTCTCATGGTTCCATGTGGTAGAGGTCGCTTGTTTGGAAGGTGCTGTCAAAGGACCTTTCATAAGTTGCTGCGGTGCATCTTGTAGATGGTACGCACTGCCTCTGAGCGTCTGGTGGAGGGAGTGAATGTTTGTGGATGTGGTGCCAATCAGTTGGGCTGCTTTGTCCTGGACGGTGTCAAGCTTCTTGTGTTGTTGGAGCTGCCATCCATCCAGGCAAGTGGGGAGTATTCCATCACACTCCTGAGTTGTGCCTTGTAGATGGTGGAGATGCTTCGGGAAGTCAGGAGGTGAGTTACCGGTTTCAGAATTCAAAGTCTCTGACCTCACTAGTCCATTGTTTTGGCTTAATTGTTGAGTTTTAGGACTCCTGGAATTCTAGATAGGTGATGCAGACCAGTGGCATGAGATTTGTGGAGCTGCTTCTCTCGATTTGAATTTTTCATCTGTTCTTCACATCATTATGTAAACATATCCTCGAGAATTTTCCTTCACTTCTGTTGCTTCTCGTGGTTGTCAGTATGAATCATACGATGAGACAACACAGATGGAGACTATTAATGTCAATGCCACTAATGTGCAATTGATATAAGATTTGGAGAATAGACTTCTTATAAGCTTAAAAATAATCCTTCTAACTGAACGTTCAAACAGAGCTGCTTCCAAAAAAAAAGTACTTGCTTTCGCAAATGTGATAGCAATGTTTGTGTCAAATAACAGTCAATAAATATGCTCGTGGTTTTTTTTCTCTTAACCTGGGAACAGTGTTTGGAATCTCTGCTTTGAAACTACAAACCAGGTTTCATACAGGTGATATGGGGGTGTTTAAATATTGATGGGGCTTAAATATTGCAGGGGATTGTATTCCTGTTTCTGGAATACTTTGAATAAAAACCAATAGAAGTCACTTTTGGCAAGGTTCTGCTCAGTGCAAGTTTAAATATTATAATGAAATAACAAGATGAAGTTGTATTTATCAGCATTCCTGAAATATGATGTTGCTGATTGTGGTTACTTGTACTGATTAGGTATACAAGATCATAGCTAGTTTCACAGCAAGTGATCTGCATGAATTAATCAAGCTGTTTCACAGTTAGCGTAATGCATATTGATAAGTTCGTCGCACAATGCTTTTCTATTTTTGGTGGAAATAGGATAGAGTATGAGTGTCAAATGACAACTTAATGGATGCAGAAGCTATTAGGTGCTTGCCAAAAAGCAATGTTACTTTTTTGTCAAATGGAGGAATCCATCACTGTCCAAAATTCATTTGATTCATTTATAATTAAATGAAATGTCGACCAGTTTCTCAACATTTTTTTTAACTCATCATTTACAGGTGATTAAAGGCATTGTCAATATTCAGGTTGGTGATGTGAATGACAACGCACCCGTCTTCCACAATCAACCATACAGTGTCCGTATCCCAGAGGTAGGTGGTAAACCCTGAGGAGGAGCTTTATGTTAAAGTCAGTCATAGCTTTGTGCTCTGTAATTTACTGAGTCTTTGAGATCAGTGAATTTCTTAGGTTATAGACTGAGCTGCCTTAATTCATTTGAATTCTGTATTAACTTAACAACTGGTCACTTGACACAATCTTACCCAATCTCAGGGGGCAGTAGTTGGATTTACACGTCCCCTTGGCCCAGGTGGTCAGGGGGCTCTAGCCTCGGGGTCAGAGTCACATAACACCAGGTTGTAGTCCAACAGGATTATTTGAAATCACAAGCTTTTGGAGCACTGCTGTTTTGTCACCTACTTTAAACCTGGACTGATGTGACTTCTGACCTTGTCCACCCCAGTCCAACACTGGCACCTCCAAATCAGTCTAACCTTAGCCAGCATTTAATATTGCACTGAGGGAGTGCTATGTTGCTGGATACGCTGTCCATTTGATCAGATATTCCAGGGAATCAAATGGAAACTCATGACTGTGTGACATTATTTGCAAAAGACTGTTTCTTCAGTGAACATCTCTGAAAATGGATCAAATGATTTTACGCTGCTGCAGTCTCTGGAATTTGCAGTGGAAGAAACAGGAGTGATGTTTGCCCAAACAGGATCTGTAATTAGTTAAATTCTGTGACCACTGTTAGGAGGGATGTGAATAAAGTACACTTCCTTACAATGTAATTGTTCTTGCTATGTGCACTTCCCACCTGAAATTCAGATTGGAGGTTCCTGATGGGTGGGATCCTGCGTAAGGATCCCTCCACAAAGAAAGGTCTTTGGTTTTATTTTGCAGACAAAAGTTTGCTCCTATTTGTTCTGGAACCTTTTTGATTCTAAAATATTGATCTGTGTTCAACTCGTTCCCTGGCTTTGCACCGCCCCGTCCCCCGACCACCTCCCAGTCCCCCGACGACCCCCCTGCCCTGTCGCCCGACCACCGGCCTGTCCTACAACCACCTTCACCATTTATAGCTTCCAAAATCTCTGCATTTTGTAGCTCTGACGTCATGCACATCCTGGTTTTAATTGCTTCACTGTTGGTGGCTGTGCCTTCAGCTTCCTAGACTGCAAACTCTGGAATTCACCCTCCTCTCCCTCTACTGGAGCCTCAGGCTGTCCTCCTGCCTACCTGTCTACTTTCCCTTATGATACTACGTAAATAAAACCCACACTTTTCATCAAGCCTTTTGGCCTTCCGTCTGGCTCATGCCAAATTTATTCTGAGAACTCTGTTGTAAACGGTTTCTTTTATTTAAGATGCCTCATATACAGGGCTTTGGTGAGGCTGCACCTTGAGTATTGTGTACAGTTTGGACTCCTGTTAAGACGAAGGAAATTCTTGCTACTGAGGGAGCCCAGCAAAGGTTCACCAGACTGATTCCCAGGATTGCAAGTTGAACATACGTGGAAAAATTGGGACGACTGGGCTTGTACTCGCTGGAATTTAGAAGAATGACGGGGGACCTCATAGAAACATATATAACATCCTGATGGTACTAGACAGACTAGATGCAGAAAAAATGTTCCCAATGTTGGGGAAGTGCAGAACTAGGGATCACAGTCTAAGAATAATGGACAAACAATTCAGGACTGAGATGAGGAAGAATATGTTCACTCAGCGTTGTAAACTTGTGACACTCTCTCCCACGGGAAGTTGTTGGGGCCACTTCATCAGATATATTCAGGAGGGAGCTGGACCTGGCCCATTGCTGCTCAAGGGGTCAATGGGTATGGGGAGAGGCCGGGAATGGGATACTGAGATTGCGTGGTCAGTCATGATCATATTGATTCTGTGTCAATGTTGGTTGCTATAGGTGAACCCTCAGGTGATGTTAGAAATGAAATAGATAATGTTTCCCTCAGAATTTAAAATGTTGAAGCATAAACCTAGTCAGAAAAGCAAAACAGTTCATTATTTTAAAATATTCAAAATATTTTTGAAGCATTTTGTCAACATTTCTATGTTTGGTATTGAGTAGGCAGAACTGTCTCTCTTGCATGTTCCTCTGCCCACATGATGCTCCATTTCCATATAATGGACCAAAACCTCTCCTGTGGAAGTAATTTCTAACATCAGTTTGCGTACAAAAAATGTACTTTGCTGTTGCCAAGATGAGGTACATAGTAAGGTTTTCTTTTCTGTCTGCAATTATTTACTGTCTCATTCTTAGATGGTGTGTGCACCATAGCCCAAGTTTAATGGCTTTCGGAATTGGTAGTGAATTGCCATCTTGAACCGCTGCAATCCGCCCAGTGTAGGGTGACCCACAATGCCCCGAGTGAGGGACTTGCAGAATTTTGACCCAGTGACACTGAAGGAGCAGCGATATATTTCCAAGTCAGGATAGTGAGCGGCTTGGAGGGGAACTCGCAAATGGTGGTCTGCCCATGCATCTTTCTACCCATATTTTTCCAGGCAGTTCAGGTTGGGCATTTGGATGATTCTTCTGAAGGAGCCTTAGCATGTTATGGCCATGCATACCATGCAGATGGTATATGCACAGCTACCCTAGCAAAGGGACTGAGCATTTAAGATGGCGAATAGTAAAGGTGGCTACTTTGTGCTGGACAGCCTCAAGAACCTTAACAGTTACCTGAGCTGTGCTTATTCAGAGAATTGCAGATGAGTGTTTAGAGAGCAATTGTTGCTGCCTGCTCTTATTAAGCGTTTTCAAAATCAATTTCCTCAATTGTATCCAGAGGCACAAATTTCCCACAATGTTGTATGGATGATGTTAGATTTCAGTTCGGAAATGAAGGAAGCAATGTTTTGTGAAAATCCCATGGGATTGTAAATTATTCAAGAGCAAAGTAACACGTTGCTGAAAGCAAACAGTGCAACAATAAAATTGTTCCTGCAAGTCTGCTTAAATTTATCAGGTGTACAAAATCTTAATTTGTATTCATACCGGACCATTGGTTCAGTATGAATAGATGTTAGAATAAAAAATTGAACATGAGCCAAAGAAGGCCCCTCCTGGAAACTATCACAATTATGTAGAGGACAACAGATCTCCCGAAAGTGGAAATCTAATTGGCGACATGGGGTGACGTCCTAAATGATGAGTGCAAAAACTCAAGCAGTTTAACTGATGTGCGAACCTTGTCATTATATTCATATTTCCTCATTGGGTAGGTCTTTTCACTCTCGTGCTCATGCTCACCCTCACTGTGTGTCTCTCTCTCTCTCATCTCTGTCTCTCTCTCTCTCTCTCTCTCTCTCTCTCTCTCTCTCTCTCTCTCTCTCTCTCTCTCTCACTCTTGCACACTCTCCCCCTCTCTCTCTCTCTCTCTCTCTCTCTCTCTCTCTCTCTCTCTCTCTCTCTCTCTCTCTCACCCTGTCTGTCTCTCTCTCACACACAGTCTGTCTCTCTCACTCGCTCTCTCTCACACTCTCTCTCTCTCGCACACTCCCCCTCTCTCTCTCGCCCTCTCTCCGTCTCTCTCTCTCTCCCTCTCATTCTCTTTCCTTCTCTAGCACGCTCTCTCTCTACCTCTCTCTCACACTCTCTCTCTCTCTCTCTCTCCCTCTCTCGCACACTCTCTCCCTCTCTCGCACACTCTCTCCCTCTCTCGCACACTCTCTTCCTCTCTCGCACACTCTCTTCCTCTCTCGCACACTCTCTTCCTCTCTCGCACACTCTCTTCCTCTCTCGCACACTCTCTCCCTCTCTCGCACACTGTCTCTCCCTCTCTCGCACACTGTCTCTCCCTCTCTCGCACACTCTCTCCCTCTCTCACCCTCCCTCTCTCGTGCTCTCTCTCTCTCGCCCTCACTCTCTCTCTCTCTCTCTCTCTCTCTCTCTCACACTCTCTCTCTCATGCTCTTTTTCTTTCTCGTGCTCTCTCTCTCTTGCACACTCTCCCTCTCTCACACTGTCTGTCTCGCACACTCTCTCTCTCGTGCCTGCTCTCATTCTCGCACACTTCCTCTCTCTCTGTCTCACGCTCTCTCTCACACTCTCTCTGGTGCTCTCGCTCACTCGCACACGCTCTCCTCCTCTCGCGTGCTCTTGCCCTCTCTCCCTCCCGCATACTTGCCATTGCCCTCTCACGCTCTGTGTCTCTGTCTCTCACTTGCTCAGTCTCCCTCGCACTCGTCGCCACACGCTTGCTGTCTTGCTCCCTTTCTCTGTTTTTTGCTCACTGTCTTGCTGTCTCTCACACTCAGCCTCTCTTGCACTGTATCTCTTACGCTCACTCTCTCGCTGCCTCTCTCACTTTTGCTCTCTTGCACTAACTGTCTCTTCTGCACTTACGGTCTTTCTCTAGTGCTCACTGTCTCTCTCCCACACTCACTTTCTCTCTCCCGCGTTCACTTTACATAGAACATAGAACATTACATAGAACATTACAGCACAGTACAGGCCATTCGGTCCTCGATGTTGTGCCGACCTGTCATGCCGATCTCAAGCCCATCTAACCTACACTATTCCATGTACGTCCATATGCTTGTCCAGTGATAACTTAAATGTACCTAAAGTTGGCGAATCTGCTACCGTTGCAGGCAAAGCGTTCCATTCCTTTACTACTCTCTGAGTAAAGAAACTACCTCTGACATCTGTCCTATATCTTTCACCCCTCAATTTAAAGCTATGCCCGCTCGTGCTCACCGTCACCGTCCTGGGAAAAAGGCTCTCCCTATCCACCCTATCTAACCCTCTGATTATTTTATATGTTTCAATTAAGTCACCTCTCAGCCTTCTTCTCTCTAACGAAAACAGCCTCAAGTCCCTCAGCCTTTCCTCGTAAGACCTTCCCTCCATACCAGGCAACATCCCAGTAAATCTCCTCTGCACCCTTTCCAAAGCTTCCACATCCTTCTTATAATGCAGTGACCAGAACTGTACACAATTAACTCTCACTTTCTCTGTCCCGCACTCACTCTCGACATCTCATGTTCGCGCTTTTGACGTTTCATGCTCGCGCCCTCACTAGCTGTTTGAAACTGGTCACTGGTTATCATTCTCTTCGCTACAAACACCTGACCACAGTCCTGGCCAGTAGTCACACCTAAGCATGCACTGATCACTTTTAATGTCTGCTGAATACCAGAACCACAAAATGTCTTTATTCATGAGGTAAAAGCAGGAATCGCTGGAGAAATGCTCCCACACTTTCTGGATTTATTTCGGATTATCTTCATTATTCCAGGGCTTCCAGACATGGACCCCATCAAAGATTTATGGTAATATTTTTCGTGTTTGGAATTGATCTATTTTCACAGTAGGTGGTGGTACAGATGTTGCCAAAATGGCTTTGGATCAATATCGAAAAGCAGCACATTTATAGGTTTATGTTTTTCTTTCCGGGGGGGGGGGGGGGGGGGTGCTGCCTGCAACAGATTTTCCAATCCATTTGAGTTCCATCAAAATCATTATCAGAAGCTGAGCTTCTCAAAAAAGATGAAGATGACCCGTTGAGCAATTTGTAATAAGTTTACTCTGGAGATTAGTTCCAATACTTAACATTTAAAATAATTTACTCGTAATAAAATCCAAAATATCTCTCTGTTGCAGTGTGCTTAATTGATGCAACAGTCAATTTCTGATTTGAAACAATCTGGGATCAAGCTTTTCTTGAATTTATAATCAAATTTGACTAGCAGTTTGCAGTTCTGAGGGAGTCCCATTTGCTGGCGATATTGTGGTGGCTCACTCTCACAGGTTTTAACAAGCCTGAGATCCCATGTCCAAACATTCATGGAGTTCTGCTAGCATCCTGACTCTGCATTCTTCCATCAATCAACAGAGCGCGCATGCAAAAAAAAATCTGTTCCTCCCCTTTCATGGTAACTTACTGTGCTTCAGGTGGCAGCCTTGGTTATCATAGCATCTCTACAGCATGGAAGCAGGCCATTTGGCCCATCGAGTCCACGCCGACCCTCTGAAGGGCATTCCATCGAGACCCATGCCTTCCTAATCTTATTTGCTGTAAGCCCGCATTCCCCGTTACTAATCCATCTCACCTACACATCCCTGTACACTACGGGCAATTTAGCATTGCCAAAATCCATGTAGCCTGCACATCTTTGGACTGTGGGAGGAAACTGAGCACTTGGAGGAAACATGGAGAGAGCATGCAAACTCGACACAGGCAGTTGCCCAAGGCTGGAATCGAGCCCAGATCCCTGGTGCTATGAGGGAACAGTGTTAACCAGTGGGCCACCATTTTGGTCTCCAAGAAGCTGAATTTTTGAGAAGCACTTGAATGACCGCTGGCTTATTTCCTTTTTAATGGTTGTTACATTCTTGAGTTGAACTGCTCACAGTGCAGCCAAATTAGCTTCTCATTGACACATCTTCCAACTTTTACAAGTCCTTTATTTGCGCAACGAGCAAATGAACAAATGTTGGGGATCATGTTTGTAAACTGTCATCGTGCATGATTCCTATCTGCCCCGTCTTCTTGCCTGTCAGCCCTCTGAGATCTCTGCACTCCAACAGTTCCAAATCCTGATTTTGTTCATTCCTCCATTAACACTTGCTGACCCCTAGATTCTCCTTTTCTCCATCACTTACTGGGAAGAATAAAAACCAGTATCACAGAAATAGAGAATAACTATGGGATTCCAGAGCAACTTAGGGATTCCAATCTGTGAGTCACATAATGGTTGACATTTGGACATAACATTTTTCATCCCATTTGGTTCTTTCATTACCATTTTATCATGAGATGAAATGAACACAACAAGAATGAATGCTCTGCTTATTTAATGAAGGATGTAAAAGCATTGAAAGTGGTTCACGAGGAAGTTCATGAAATTATTACTTGAAATGAGCGAGTTGTGTTACAAGGAAAGGTTGGATGGTCTGGGCTTTGTTCCACTGGAGTTTAGAAGAATGAGGAATGATCTGGTTGAAGTGGATGAGATCCTGAGTGGTCTTGACCAGATGGATATAGAAACAATGTTTCCTCTTGCATCACATCAGGGAAGTGGGCCAGGTGTCACGCAACTTGATGGGTGTATTAATGATAGGCATATACTTGTTCTTGGGCTTGGACATTTGGGTTGTGTGTGTACAAATGTTTTTTTCTATACAAACTTCACAGGATGTTGGGTCAGCATTTATTGCCTAGCCCTAATTACCCAGAAGGCAATGTAGTGATTGTAATGAGGTCAGCCAGGTGGACCTCATAGGATGAGTTCACCAACTGGACCAGATTATCAGCCCCAGACAGGGAGGTCTGGCTGACAAACATAAACACCAATGTTAGACATCCTCCTGCTCTGGAAGGCGACTCTGACAAGGCTGTAGCAGAGTCAAGGACTTTCCTTGTGTAAATGAAGGGTGACTGACCTCTGTGGAGTTATTTCAGGAAGTTGAACCATCCACATTGTTGTGGGTCTGGAGTCACACTAGGCCAGACCAGGTAAGGGTGACAGTTTCCTTTCCTGAAGGACATTCTGACAGTGGACCATGGTTTCATGTTAGTGAGTTTTGAGAAGATTTGTAGCTCAGGTTGAGTTTCTGGATGTGAGTTTGCTCGCTGAGCTGGAAGGTTAGTTTTCAGACGTTTCGTCACCATTCTAGGTAACATCATCAGTTCTTGCAAGGTATTTTGTAGATGACGTTTGTTTTATTTGTTGTCTGTATAGGGTCTTTTAAGTTCATTAGCTGCTGTTTTAGTGTGTTGGTGGGTT
Organism: Stegostoma tigrinum; assembly: GCF_030684315.1. NCBI lineage: Eukaryota > Metazoa > Chordata > Chondrichthyes > Orectolobiformes > Stegostomatidae > Stegostoma > Stegostoma tigrinum. The sequence continues at coordinate 23,356,379 of NC_081390.1, read as the reverse complement.
TGTGGGCCACCCTGATGCCAAGAACTGTGACAAACACTACATTGGACAAACAGGCAGAAAGCTAGCCACCAGGATACATGAACATCAACTAGCCACAAAACAACATGACTCGCTATCAGTAGTATCCTTACATACAGATGAGGAAGGACACCACTTTGATTGGGACAACACACCCATCCTAGGACAAACCAAACAGAGACATGCACGAGAATTCCTGGAAGCATGGCATTCCAACCGGAACTCCATCAACAAACACATTGATTTGGAGCCAATCTACCATTCCCTGAGAAAAAGAACAGGAATGACATCACCAGCACAGGAAATGACATCACCAACCCAAGGAAACCTAAACAGATAAATAGAAAGCGGGACATAACACCAGCGCTTCATCGGAGGCTCACTGATGATGTTACCTAGAATGGTGGTGAAACGTCTGAAAACTAACCTTTCGGCTCAGCGAGCAAACTCACATCCATGGTTCCATGTCATGGTCATTGTTAGATTGAACTGATGTCAACAAAACATTACCTGGTCTTTAGATTAATTATCTAGCAATAAGACCAATAGCCTGTGTGTGCGCATGTGCGTGCATGCGCGCACACACACACACGCTTTGGAAATTAGGGTTGGGTGTGTACAAGTGTAAAAGAGTATTTCCTAATCAACCATTTAGAGATGTTACTACACACCTCTGGAACTGGTGGGATATGTACAAAGGACTCCTGGTTCAGAGGTAAGGACATTTACATTTGCCATAAGACTTATGTATGTGTGTGCATGTATGGACAACGGGGTTGAGTATGTCCATGTGTGTTTTGGGTCAGTGGTGTGGAGTGTGTACATGTGTGTTGGTGCATTAAGTAAGTGTGTGGATCTGTTTTGGGGCTGTGATCGTCCTCCTGTATTGGTAGCGCCTGTACTAACAGCTTTGGCACTGGCAATCGGAGATGATCTCTTTACCAGTTATGGATGAGAGACGATGTTCAGATTGGAGAGAAGGGAGTATTGGAGCTCTAAATGACTAGATCATGACTGTTGTTGCAGCAAAAAATGACAAGGAGACATGCCGGACTTAAATCTGGTATTTTATGGTGTGCTGCTGTTAAATATAATTCACACAGATGTGTATATATTGCAGATTAGTGTTGGAAATTCTGTTTCTCTTGCATGGATTTCAGATGAAAACGTATGATTTATAAAATTGTTCAGTGTTACCAATCCCTCTTCGTAGGGTCATGCTCCACACTTTTCCAATCTCAAAGCTTTATTATCAGTGTTGCAAAACTGATGGGAAAAGTTAGCTTTAGCCTCTGAATGCACAAGCAAACATTGCATAACATTCAGCATCTCTGCTCATCTAGCCTTTCTGAACATTGATCAACAGGGTATCAGTGCCATATCTGTTTGTGGAATCTTCCTGTTTGCAAACCGTTTGCGATGTAACAATATCTTCACCTCAAACCTTATTCCATGGCTGGTGGAGGCTCAAAGCCATTTGAGATATGGTATGAAGGTACGAGAAACTGTAGAGATAACCTCTGCGTTTTCAGTGTGACAAACTGGCAGTTATGAATTTGGAATCAAAGCAAATAAGACAAAATATGTAGATCATCAGCTCAGATGGTATGTATGAATGGAAATTATTTATGATCCCCAAATTATTTTATAGCTTGGTTTGTAAAATGAAATAAAGGCACTTGTTCATAAATTTATCATGAAAATGACTTTACCAATTCCATAAAAATTTTTCTTGAGAAAACATAATGATTCTTTTGTCATTTTAAAGGACCATTGAGTATTGACAGAGCTGAAACTAATTCATGTGACAAACTTCATTAAATTTGCATGTATTCATTTTATGCTAATCACTGTCCTCTGACTGATATTTGAGTCTGGTAATAGAGTTTTATGACGTTCCAGTTTTCAGAATGAGTTCTGTCTGTCAGGGTGCCCTGCAGTCTGTGTCGCACATTAGTTAAGGAATGATTGCTGACCTTCACTTTCCATTCGGTGTGATAAAGCAGCAAAGTCATCAAATGAGAAGACTTTTGACAGAGAAGGAATGGAATGTGTAGAATTCCCACACCCAGTAGGCTTGAACAACAGAGCTCAGCTTGATGAAAGTGAGATGAATACGTTAGGAAACGTTAGGAAGATTCCCATAAACCTCCGTCACTGGGTCAGAAACAGAATGATGCTATCCCCAACAGCCTTGGCAAAATTTATTTTTGTCTTACAAAATGCAATAGTTCAAGAAAGCAATCTACCTGCACCACCCTTGAAGAGCAGCTGGAGATGGACCAGTGATGTCCACAGTACTGCAAGATAACTTTAAAGTTGGAGAAGAGGCATTGTCCATCACAAACTTTGTCTTGTTGGGACTATTGGAGCCTGGTCAAAAGTTGCTGCATTTAGAATGTGTGTATACATGAGTTTTGATGTGTAGAGACTAATGAATATCTCAAACAGTTCAACCATGACATTTTCAGCAACCCCTTTCAATTCCGTAGATGCTTGAACGCTGTACCTTACCCCTGAGAGATAATGGGAAATTTCCACCTTGCCTCCTGACATTGCTGGTCTGCACACATCTACTGCCTGAAGAACATCACGGAACAGCTGAAATCTATTTTTGATTTTTTTTCTTTTCTCTTCTTAGAATCACCACAGTGTAGAAAGAGACCATTCGGCTCATCCACAACGTTTATTTCTCTTGTACTTCCAGTAATCTCTAATTGGTCATGTTCTGTCCTCAGGATTGTATATCTGACATGGAATGTTCATAGCAAATACCAAGACCATTGCAATCACATTGTGTGGAACATGTTGTAAGGAGACAAGTTGAACTCTAATTGCAAATGCTGTAATAATCATGCTGAAATGGAACAAGATTGACCTTCTGAAGAGCATCCCACCCAGACCCCTACCTATATCTGTAATCTATTCCACTCCTGCCTATAATCCCACATTTCCCATGGCCAGGCCACCTAACCTGCACATCCCTGGACACTACAGCATAGCCAATCCACCCTGACGTGCACATCTTTGGACTGCAGGAGAAAACCCATACAGATGCAAGGAGAAATTCCAAACTCCACAGAGACAGTTGCCCGAGGATGGAATTGAGCCTCGGTCCCTGGAACTGTGAGTCAGGAGTGCTAACCAATGAGCCACCGTGCCATCCTTTCTGTGTGGAACAGCTGAGATTGGAAATGAACCAGTTGGGGATCTATAAGTGGTGAAATCTCCTCTCCTTTCCGATTGGTGCAGAATTGTTGCTCCTTGATTGGAACCAAGTAATAAAACAAAGAACTATGTGCGTTGGAGACCTGAAACAAACAAAAACAGGCAGTACAGGAGAAATTCGGCAAATGTGGCAGTATCTGTAGAGAGAGAAACTGAGTTAATGTGTTGAATTCTTCTTCAAAGATCTGAAGAAAGGTCACTGGACGGTTTATGTCCAATGTATCAATAATTGATTATATTCCCAATCCTTGGGTTCGATCTGGTTGGTGATATTTTATCTGCAGGCAGGAAGCTAAGTGTCAGGAATTCAGGGACCCCACATTCCGAGCTGACTTTTGGTCCTCCTCCAGTCTTCAATTGCTCGATAGATCGACAGTCATCCAATTCTGGCCTTTCGTGCATCCTTGAGCTTAGTTTCCACTTTTTGAAAAATACACTTTATTCATGACATTTGTACAGTTTATGTTTTAGAAAGCAAAGGAAAATTTTTAAATTGCACTATTTTTTAAATTACAGAATTTTTAAAAACTGCGAATCCATTACAAAACAAAATATATAGCAATATTAAAAGAAAAATGCATTATAAAATTTGTTAAAAAATTGCAAAACATTTCAGTATGATTATTACAAAATTTGCAGTAGGAGCTTAACTTGTCTCCATACAACATGTTCCACACAAAGTGACTGCAATGGTCTTAATATTTGCTATGTGCATTCCATGTTGGATATATATCCCTAGGACAGAACATTACCGATTAGAGGTTACTGATCGTACAAGATAAGTAAACTTTTAGAAGGGTCTAGACCCGAAACATCAGCTTTCCTGCTCCGCGGATGCTGCTTGGCCTGCTGTGCTCATCCAGCTCTACACCTTGTTGTCTCAGATTCTCCAGCATCAGCAGTTCCTACTATCTCTGATCGAGAATCTGTCTCAGTCTTAAAAACGCACAAGGATTCTGCCCCCACGGTTCTATCTCAAGGAGTTCCAAAGACCCAGTGCTGGAGAAAAGAAATTCCTCCTCATCTCAGCCTTAAATTGGCTCCCTTTAATTCTGAGACTATGTCTTTAGGTCCTAACCTCTCCCACGAGGGGAGATATGCTCTTGACTTTTACAAACCTTACATGGATCAGTGTTAGTAATGCTCTTGTTAAGTTCCTGTGAAAGTTTACTTCATTAATAGAGCTGGATTAATGCATGCGTTCGCTGTTGCATGTGTTTAATACTCTGAAGGGTGTTTTTTTAGCTTTAACTATGCTAATTCTAATAAAATAATAACAAGTATACAGTCTCAAAACTTGCAACTCTGAGACGAATACTTTGCTGGTTTTCAAGTCTGTGTGATGTGCTGGTACCTTTGATTCTAGACCAATAGCGTTGTCTGCATCTACTATGAGGGTCTTGCTGCTAATTTTACTCCAACATTCTGTTGGTAGAATGGCAATGATGTCTCCCTCCACAGTTACAGTAAAAGCAGCTCTGTACCTTTTGCCTTAAACAATAGTAGTGGAAAATTAAGTATTGACCATTTGTCAGTAATGAAAGGTATTTCTTTTATCTTTTATTTGTGGCGGGCTTTTCAAAGTGCCATGAGGTGTGGGCAGGAATTAAAAGATAATCTGGGAAGTTGTCTCGGTTTCCCAGTTTCTCGGGGATAGTATCACATTGGGGTGGAGGAACATGTTGAAGGTTTAGGAAAAGGATTATCCTCACCGAGGAGTTTAAGATGTTGGTCGGATTGGGATTGGAAATTTTGGTTTTATTTAGCAAGTCCGAACAGTCTGATGTGTAATAGTGAACAGCACCCAGTTTTCTGCAAGGCCCGGCTAGAATCTGGTGAGGTGTTTTGTTCCTTTTGATAAGAACTTGGGACTAGGCTGGGATGTCTGGTTGGAGTGGACACAGTGGACTGAAGGGTCTCTTTCCCGCGCGTGTGACTTTATAATTAAATTTCGCGTGTGGTGCCTTCTAGAAATATCGGCCATTTGCTATCTGGGTTTGAGATTTTGAACCTGTGTTGCAGCTAATTTGTAACAAGCCCATCACTGAGGGGAAAAAAAATCAGAGTTTTCTTTGTATTATATGAAGGAGCAGAGGTCAGGTTTACTGATGAAGCTAATTAATTACCACATGTCAAAGAATGCATGCAGCGAAAGCGTTTTAATTAAGCTCACACTTGCTGAGCAAATTTTGAATTTGGAACAACTAATTTTACTTGTCCGTATTTTAATAACTTAACATGGAGCATGTTTAACTGTCTTTATTTCAACTTCAATTTGGAAGAGTGTGCCTTAACATTAGTATTCACTCAGGAACATGGATCAGTAATTCCACACTGAAGGATCAGTTGTTTTTTTGCTTCGGTAATTCCACAGACACTTTTCTGAAGGGCAGTTTCTGGGGTATTTTGACTGCCTTTTGAAGGATAATGCTTCACTCATGGATATTTCTGTGTGTTGAATCCCTCACTTGTAATCTTTTGAAATGCAAGTTAGCAATGACCTCATGCAAGGAGCAATTGAGGCGAGTTTGGCCATTTGACCAACTGAGCTGACTGCGCCATTTTATTTGCTTCAGGACCTTTCTTCCTTCATTTTGCTCCCACATCTTGCCACCATTGACTGTGTCCTTATTCGCCAAACTCTTTAGACTTCCACCAATCTCAATAATCGTTAAGTAAGACTCTAGATAAAATGAGGCTAATCATTTTGGCATTATATAAGTGAACAGTGTGCTGGGAGAGAATTAGTGGGATCCCAATATCTAAAATCCTGGAGAAAACACAAAGGCAGTGAATTATGGAGCAGCACTATACCTTAGTAAATAAGAGAATACCAGAGAGCTTCATGAATATTTATCTGAATGGAAGACATCTGTTAGAGGTAATTAGCAATGATTTGAGGCTCAGTGGTTAGCACTGCAGCCTCACAGCGCCAGGGACCCAGGCTCAATACCATCCTTGGGTTGCTGTCTGTGTGGAGTTTGCACGTTCTCCCTGTGTCTGCGTGGGTTTCCTCCCACAGCCCAAAGATGTACAAGCTAGGTAGGCTGGCCGTGCTAAATTGCCCATCGTGTTCAGGGGTGTGTAGATTAGGTGGGTTATGGAAGATGGGTCTGGGTGGGATGATGTGAGGGATGGTGTGGTCTTGTTGGGCCGAAGGGCCTGTTGCCACACTGTAGGGATTCTATGATGAGAGAAGGAATTTGGTAATGGGATGTGGACACCCAGTGCTGAGGGCCTTAACTGGCCAAATCTATGGCAATAAATTCCATGTGTTAAGTGGAAGTGGCTTTGTACTGGAAGTGGTGCCGCAATGATGAAGCAGAGTTTGGGTCAACTGGGAAGAGTGTGATGGTTATGTAGAGTTTGTGAGAAGTGATGGGCAAAATAGAAATGGTGATATTGTAATGCTCCATATTTTCTCAGCTCAGTGCTTTTTTTGTCAGTCAGTTTGCCATTGTGTGTGGTAGACAGGGAGCTGCGTATAGCCATGGACTTCAGTTGATGTTAAGTCAGAGACGAAGAAGTAATTGGAGGAGGATATGCAGATGTAATTAAGCTGATGGTTGTGTCCTTAATTGCTAGATTTCTCATCAAAACTGTCTTTGCCCCACATTTACAACAGGTAACTTCTTTATGTAAACCTCTCACAGTCTAGTTGTGTCAACCTGCCAGCGCTGGTCCTCCAGTACTCTCAGTGTGAAGGAGAACAAGTTCAGCAGGACAACTTTATACTGCTTCCAATTGTACATGTAGAGAGAGAATTTATCATGGAGAAAGTCGACTAAAGTTAGTTGAGATTTTAAAAATCATGAATAACAATTGTTTGAAAGTACAGAACTTGAGTATTTCAGAAACACTCAACTATTAGTTGAATTTAGTCAGAGTGACTCTGTTGATTTTCGTGAAAAAAAATCCCACTCTATTTGTAGTTACAAAACTCAGCACTTTGAAGGTTAACTAACGTAAGCGTTGCTGAAAACTGGAATGGGACTTCCCTCATCCTGTCTTTGCCAATGCATCAGCAAGAATGTACTGTGGTATGAACCTGCGATCACTGGGGTTCAGTAAAGATTGATTAATTTCTGAAATGAACATGGTCACAGCATGGAATATTTGCATCACAATAACATTCATCTTCTAAATCGGCATTACCATCTTTGATAAATGTTTCATACTACATGTTGATCTCCACAGAAGATCAGTCCTGCTGAGCACGTGTCCCATTCGACAGCAAGTCATCTCAGAGTGCAAGTTTTCACCTGCTTCCATGTCCCTATTCATCTTAATGGCTCTGAATTCTTGATAAGAATGTCGTTTGAAGCTTTATTTCAGAAATCTCATTACTAGGTGCAAACTTTCTTGACAATTTGTTGCTATTCAAGTTCGATCGTTAAGAATCTCACTTCTACCAAAAGGATCTTGTTTTATCATTAACCAGTTCAGAGATGGTATCACACACCTCTGGAACTGGTGAGAATTAAACTGAGGCCCAAGTCCAGAGAGAGGGACACTACCAATGAGCCACAACAGCCCTCCAAAAAAGGCCTTATGATGTGTGTCTTTATTATGACCAGGCAAGAAGCATGAATTGGCTCTCTCGTTCTCAACCTTCTTGGCTACTCACAACACATTTGTAGTTTTTAGTATGATATTATATCTTCTGTTTAGTCTTTTAGCTGCAAGCTTTAAGGTCTAATTGCAAAGTTTTGATTGAAAAAGAAAGTAGTTTTATGTACTGATCGCTAGAGAAAATGATTAATTTTTGACTTTAAGCCAATAGCTTTATGCAGAGCTAACTGTCTCTCTGTGCCTCTCACACACAGTTAAAAGCAGATAGTGTCACGTGGGGAAAATAAATACAAAAATCTATGTTTGAGTGTCCTGTGGTGTAAGGTTTTAACTTAAGACCACAGTTGGTTAGTCAGTTTCCTGGACCAACAGTAGTGTTGAATATTGCTGTTATCTTTTAACTTCTCAGCTCTTTGACACTTCCTTCCAGTCAGTGCTACTGAACCAGGCACCTTGTTTCTGGGAAAGGAGACTTCTTAACCCATTCAATTCTGCATCCTTAATTCCATCTCCTCTAGTTTGCCAAAAACGTGTCCTTGAATTAGCAGCTTATTAACATTTTGTGTGTCTGCTGGCGTTATGTTTGCAGCCTTAATAATCGCATATGAGGTTTTGTCTCCAACAGTTAAAGATAATCACAATGGTACAGAGTCACATAGGCACCAAGGACCTTATTTGTGCTTCAGAGAGTGATGTCATTGCCCTTTGGCAAAAATGTTAGTTTTGGTTCTCTGGTCTAATCTGTGTTTAATGAAAGTTGAGATAACACGGTGTGAAGCTGGATGAACACACCAGCCAAGCAGCATCAGAGCAGCTGGAAAGTTGACGTTTCGGGTCGAGACACTTCTTCAGAAATGGGGGAGGGAAAGGGGATTCTGAAGTAAATAGGGAGAGGGGGGTGGCGGATAGAAGATGGATAGAGGAGAAGATAGGGTGAGAGGAGACAGACAGGTCAAAGAGACGGGGTTAGAGCCAGTGAAGGTGAACATAGGTGGGGAGTTACGGGGGGGGGGGGGGGAACAGGTCCATCCAGGGAGAACGGACAGAAAACAGGGGTGGGAAGAATGGTTCGGGAGGCGGGGATGAGCTGGGCTGATATTGGGATGCTGTGGGGGGAGTCCACATTGATTCCCTTGGGCTGCAGGAGTTCCCAAGTGAAATATGAGATGCTGTTCCCACATCTTTTGAGTGATATCATTGTGGCAATGCAGGAGGCCCAGGATGGGCATGTCGTCTGAGGAGTTGGGGGGTTGGGGAGTTGAAATGGTTCGCAACTGGAAGGTGCAGTTGTTTGCTGCGAACCTAGCGTAGGCGTTCCACAAAGCAGTCCCCAAGCCTCCGCGTGGTTTCCCCGATGTAGAGGAGGCCACAACTGGAACAGCAGATACAGTATACCACATTAACAGATGTGCAGGTGACCATCTGTTTGATGTGGAAGGTCTTAGGGCCTGGGATGGGGGTCGGCGGGGAGATACAGGGGCAGGTGTCCCACTTGCTATGGTTGCAGGGAAAAGTGCCGGGGGTGGTGGGGCTGGAGTGAAGTGTGGGGCGGACAAGGGAGTTCTGGAGAGAGCGGTCCCTCCGGAAAGCAGACATGGATGGGGAGGAAAAAATGTTTTTGGTGGTGGGGTCAGATTGCAGATGGCAGAAATATCGGAGGATGATGCATTGGATTTGGAGGTTGGTGGGGTGGTACGTGAGGACGAAGGAGATTCTGTTTTGGTTATTATTGCGGATAGGGGGTGTGAGGGATGAGTTGCGGGAAATGCGGGAATCACGGCCAAGGGCATTTTTGATCACTGTGGAGGGTAAGTTGGCTAGCTTTGCAGGTCGGATGATCATTGTGGTCATTTTATGGCAGTGTTTTGGTCTCTTCTTAAAATTGTTACAGTCCATCAAAGTCTCAGTTATTAAATCAGCGGAAGAAATTCAAAGGTAAGGTGAATGTATTTTATTATCATAATAATAACCTCCATCATCCACACCATTACAGAAAATTAGAAGCATTTATTCTAAATGTAATGAGACAGCTTTGGTGCACATCTGTTGAAATTAGACTAAACTTAATTTTAATGATATTTTACTCCACCTTTTCCTTGGCTCATTTGATGCATTCTTCCCTCTAGGTTCAAGTCTTGTTTCAGACCAGCGTGGCTGGTATTCCAATGCGGGACCGAGGCAGTGCTGCCCTGCCACGAATGCCATTTTGCAGATGAGCCATTCAACTGCATCTCCTTCTATCTTGTGAGGACCTAGAAGGAGGTCCCATGGTGCTATCTTGAAGAAGGAGATTATGTTCTACATCCTGGCTGACCTGCCTGCCACAGATATCTGTCCATGAGAGGTTATTAATAGTAACCCTTGTGCAGTCCTTGTGGAGACTAAGCAACAGAATGTACTCAGATACAATCTGCAACCTTAAGGTCCAGACTCTCCCACCGCTCCCCCCCCCCCCCCCCCAACCCAACAACTACCCCTTTCCTCTACTATTAGCACCATGCACCTGGCATGCCTAAAAATGAAACAAAAATAAAGTGAAGAACCACAGATGCCTGAGATCTGAAACAGAAGCAGAAATTTCTGTAGAAACTCAGTAGGCCTGGCAGCATCTGTGGAGAGAGAAAAACAGGTGAGCATGAGAAAGATGAAGGACTGTTATGGTGTAAGGATGGAGAACAGGAAGGTGCCCTTATAGCATGTAAACCCTGGGTTGGATCTGTTAGTCCAAATGGCCTGTTCCCGTGCTGATAATCCTGTGCTATCCTGTGTAGTTGGGGAAAGCAAGTTTTGTTATTGTCTTGTGTGATCTGTGGCTCAAGGTTACCCAGGAACTATTTGGTTTGTATTGCAGGTGTTTCACGTTGATATGATATACTGTGTTGGCTTATCCCATGAACATGCCTCATTAGGGAGCAGTTTAATACTGGCTAACAAACTTGCTGCTGGCTCTGAACATTAACAATGAAATTTCCTGCAATAACACCTCTGTATCTCCTTTACACTCAGTTACATCAAAACCGTATGACAAATGTCATTTAATCTAACACTAGCGTAGAATCGCTTCCCTATTATTCAACTCCTATATTCAAAACAGTAATTAACAACTTGTATTAATACCAGTTAGTGATAGGCAAGATTTTGTGAATTGCATTTCTAACAATTGAACCTTAGAGTTTCAGCATATTAAAAAGCAGAATCTGGGGCGTATTACTACTGTATATTTTTCAGGTTAGCAGGTATGACGTGCATTCAACACGAAGCACTCAAGTTGCGAGAGGCCATGTAAGAAATTGATCCATAAATTAAAACCTTTCAATTAAGCAGTTACAACACAAGCCGTGGAAACAGTTATGAGGCGGAATACTTAATTGGAATTTTGCCTTTACACGAGCCAGTATTAAATCACAGCGAGGCATTTAATTCACTCCTCACCACTTCCTTAATATATTTTTGGGCAAACAGCCCATTTATATTAACTGGCGCTGTTGTAGATAATTGTACTGTTTACCCAACTATGATATTGACATTCTTATTAAAATACTCAAATCTCCACATAGAAACATGCAGAACATTTGCTTTTCATCAACACTTCCATCAATGTCAACCCTACATTCAGTAATGAAGACATGAATGTTTGGGGAGAATGGATCACGGTGTTTTCATCTAAATTTCTTTCTCTAGTCAGAGTTGGAAAGCAACAACAGCAACTTATATTTACATTATTCCAAACCGTGCAAGGATTTATTAGGGCAGATGACCAATGACTAGCTCAAAGAGGAAGGAACGTTTTAAGGAACATCTCAAAGGAGGGGAGTAAGCTTGCGGGATCAAAAGATTTAGGGAAGTCTTTCCAGAACTTGGAGGCCTAACAGCTGAAAACATAGCTCAGTCTAAACTGGGGATGCTCAAGACAAGGTTCTGAAGAGAGCAGGAAGATGTCAGAGGTTTGTAGTTGGGTGGAGGAGATCATAGAACACTGCCTCTGAGGAATCTGAAAACCCAGCTGAGATGTATGAAGTTGAGGCACTGTTGGACTGGGAACCAGTGTAGGTCAGCAAGCAGAGGACTGATGACTGAATGACATTTGATATGAGTGAGAAACACAGGTGGTGAGAGTTTTGTATGTGAGAGTCTGGGCCAGCAATGCAGCACAGTAGCCAAACCCAGATGTGACAAAGGCATTGATCATTTTACTCAAACAAGAGACCAAACACCCATGCTTGTCCAAAGCACATTTAGTGTAAACTTTGTTAGCATGTGAAGGCAGATATTTATCATCTGTGTTAAATTTCTTACGTGCCTTCTTTTGAGAACAGCCATGGAATATTTTTGCATGTAAATTCCAATGTACTCAGACATACAGTGAATCCACTAAAGCTGTTTGAAATCTGGACAGCTGATTTTTTTGCTCTCAATCTGTATGCAGCTTAGTGTTGACTCTTTCTGACATCAGCTTGTGCTTTGTAAATAACTATAATACCACTTCAAAAAGAAATTGTTCTTTTTATTTCTTAGCAATTGAAATTGATTTTATACACCATTTTTAAGAAGTTACACATTCCATACAGTAGGTGGCAATGAATTTGCCAGGGAGGAACGAATCTTTGAGAAAAGTAACGTCATTAAGTGTATCCATTCATTTTATTTCCTTTATATTCTCTTGTGTTTTTAAACTCACTTTCAAGTTCTGGTGTAGCCAGTATACTAACAAATGAATACCATGCAGAATGCTGCAACATTGAGATACTGCAGAAGGGTCTAGGCTCAAAACGTCAGCTTTTGTGCTCCTGAGATGCTGCTTGGCCTGCTGTGATCATCCAGCTCCACACTTTGTTACCTAGTATGCTGCAACATGTTTATTTTATTTCAGAAAGATTCTGCTCCTGTTGCTTTTTAAAATTTTGTTCTGAATTGTGCTGGAGGACAGATTTCAAACATCGTATTCAGATTAAATTTATTGCTCTGCTTTCAAAGCAGGGAGGTAGGGAGAATTGGCGATGACTAAACTGGTTGGCAACCGGGCAGATATTGTTCCGGTGCCCTGTAAACTTCAGATGGAATGTTGCCTGGATTTCACGGTATTTGGCAGGGAGAAATTTACCATGTTCAGCTCACTGTCATTATTCCACCAAAACTGGCAGTAAGTTTGGGAGGCCTTGCATTTACAGAATAAAGTGACAATTCTATTTCATTTTATTGATTTAATTTACTTTTTTAAGATGTTCTACTTGTAGCTGTCAATTTTCTCCATTGTGATTTCAAAAGCTCCAGCCTTTTTAAAAATAATTCTAATGTTTTAAAATTTTATTCTAGCTCCTTCCATGCCTCAGAACCACTTATTTCACTAGCTAAACATTTACATTAATTGTGTTTAACCTTCTCCATCGATGTGCTGAAATTTCACATTTGTTGTTTCTAACTTGTTGGTAGCAGAGCAAAGATGACGAAGTTGCTAACTATGGGATTTTTGATTGGATTTATGATATGCAGTTAATTCATTTCGACAACTGTCACCTACAGTTGAGTGCTTCTCCATAGACAGTGGATGAATAACTGCTGGCCTGCGGTTGCCTCCCAGGTGGTTATTTAAGATGCGCGTGATTACTAGAAACAAAAATTTGTTTGCTTGCTATTGTTTGAGATAACAGCCTTTTCTTTAAAATCAACTTTTTTTTGATCTCTTTTCAACTGTCCGATTTATGGGTAAGCAGTCCCAAAATGGCAGACTAGTGCCTTGATGTAGAAATGGAGGTTTCCAGAAGTTTGTGTTTTGCAGTTTTGACTGTGGCTTAAATGGAAAATAAACTACTTACGCTACAATTAAATTCTTCCCTATCAAATCTTCAGTGTTTTGCAAGCGTGAATAGTGGGAAACTTCACATTCATGGTATTAAATGCTGTGTTTATCTTCAGCCTAAATGTTTTTAGCGTGGGTTTTAATTGTCAAAAAAAAACTTTTCTGTAAATTTGCACAAGGCCATTTCAATTTACAATGACATTTACTTGTCTGTGTGTTTTTTCTTCTCATCACATTTAAAGCACTTTCACAAACCCCAGATGGGGATCAGCTGATTTGCTTTGCTTTCAGTAAGAGAAATTTGGGCCGTTTTGAATCTGTAATATAGAAACAAAGTGTTCTTTTGAAAAGAGACATTGTGTGAAGTAAACTATTATAAGTGTACAAAGTGCTAATGGAATCAAAATGTTATGGATTGATATGGAGAATTTTGGGAGGTTGGGGGTGGGGAAGCAAAGCCTAATTTGTTTTACTCATGAAACCAATGAAATGAGGATGAAATACTTCACTGAACTGCAAAAACGATTTTGTTTCTTTATTTATTTTGTGGGATGTGGGCAGCGCTGGCAGGCCAAGATGTGTAATCCATTCCGAACTATCGCGAACTGAGCATCTTGTGAGGCTATTTCAGAGGGCTAGTAAGAATCATTTACATTGTTTGAGTCTGGAATCTCATTTTGGCCAGCCCTCGTAAGGTCGGTAGATTTCCTTTCCTAACGGTCTGTAGTTAACTGGATAGATTTTTAAGACTATTGACAGTGATTTCTTGGCCGCCACTACCGATACTAACTTTTTAATTCCAAATGTAATTATTGAATTCAGATGCCATCAACTGCCATGGTAGGATTTGAACCCATGTCCTATGAGCATTAGCTGAATCTCTGGATTAGTAACCCAGTAGCAACTGTTTTGCACAGCTGTTGATGATTTAAAATTTTCCTGAAGAAATTTTTATTGCATAAGCCAGCACTCTGATTCACTGGTTTAACTTGCTTTGTTAACTGTAGAGAAAGTTTAGGACAATATTATGTTTGAACATCAGAGAGAAGTTAATGTATGAGCATAGGAAGAAAGAGCAGGAGTACGCTATTTGATCCTTTGAGCCTGCTCTGCCAATCAGTAAGATGATGGTTGATCTGATTGAAATCGCAAATCTATATTCCTGCCTTCCCTGATTACCCTGAACCTCTCTGCTTAGCAAGAATCTATCCACCTCTGGCTTAAAAATATTCAAGGACTCTGCTTTTGCTGCCTTTTCAGGAAGCTTATTGCAAAAAAACATGGTCCTTTGAGAGAAAAATAATTCACCTAATCCTAAATAGGCAACACCTGAATATTTTTTTGCTATCGACCCTTTGTTCCAGCTTCTACCATAAGAAGAAACATCCTCTTCATGTCTACTTTGTCAAGACCCCTCAAGATCTTGTATGTTTCAAGCAAGTCAACTTTTATGCATCTAAGCACTTCTAGAACCCAGAATGCAGAGAGATCCAGTTGTCTTTGTGTGAGTCGTAAAGGTTAGTATTCAGGAACAGCAAGTACTTAGGAATGTTCACAGAGTGTAATAATTCATCACAAGGGGAGTTGAGTACAGAATTAGGGAGGTGATGGTTTTGTTCTACAGGGGACAAGTGGGAACATATCTGGGCTATGTGCGCAGTGAGGAAGGATGTTAATGTGTTGGAGCCAGTTCAGAGAAGGCATACCGGACTAATATCTGGGATAGAGGCAGTGATTGCCTTTCAGTGTGTTCACGTTCTTTCTTTAAAGAACGTTCTCACTAGTGCCCTTCATAATGGAAGCATAACCTCCAAACTTTTCTGTTCATTTCCCTTCACAATAAGCAGTAATGTTCTGTTAGATTTCTTCAAAAACCTGAATGCAAGTAATTATGATTAATGCAGTAGAACAGCCAGGTCTCTCTGCAACCTCTTAGCATTTAGATGATGGTGATGATGCTGTTTTTAACCTTCCTGATGAAATGGACAGTTTCACATTTTCTATCATGTTCCTTTTACCAGACTTTCCTCCCACTTACTTAACAATCTATACCCTTTAGCAGCCTCTTTATTTCATCTTCACATCTGATTTTCCTACCTATCCTCGTGTTGATACCAAATGTAACAAATATACAAAATGCGGAGGAATGGAATTGTGGGAGATATAGCAGTTTGGATCGGAAATCGGCTTGCTGAAAGAAGGCAGAGGGTGGTAGTTGATGGGAAATGTTCATCCTGGAGACCAGTTACTAGTGGTGTACCACAAGGGTCGGTGTTGGGTCCACTGCTGTTTGTCATTTTTATAAATGACCTGGATGAGGGCGTAGAAGGATGGGTTAGTAAATTTGCAGACGACACTAAGGTCGGTGGAGTTGTGGATAGTGACGAAGGATGCTGTAGGTTGCAGAGAGACATAGATAAGCTGCAGAGCTGGGCTGAGAGGTGGCAAATGGAGATTAATGCAGACAAGTGTGAGGTGATGCACTTCGGTAGGAGTAACCAGAAGGCAAAGTACAGGGCTAATGGTAAGATTCTTAGTAGTGTAGATGAGCAGAGAGATCTTGCTGTCCATGTACACAGATCCTTGAAAGTTGCCACCCAGGTTGACAGGGCTGTTAAGAAGGCATACAGTATTTTAGCTTTTATTAATAGAGGGATTGAGTTCCAGAACCAAGAGGTTATTGTGAAGCTGTACAAAACTCTGGTGCGGCCGCACTTGGAGTATTGTGTACAGTTCTGGTCACCGCATTTATAAGAAGGATGTGGAAGCTTTGGAAAGGGTGCAGAGGATATTTACTAGGATGTTGCCTGGTATGGAGGGAAGGTCTTACGAGGAAAGGCTGAGGGACTTGAGGCTGTTTTCATTAGAGAGAAGAAGGTTGAGAGGTGACTTAATTGAGACATATAAAATAATCAGAGGGTTAGTTAGGGTGGATAGGGAGAGCCTTTTTTCTAGGATGGTGACGGCGAGCACGAGGGGACATAGCTTTAAATTGAGGGGTGAAAGATATAGGACAGATGTCAGAGGTAGTTTCTTTACTCAGAGAGTAGTAAGGGAATGGAACGCTTTGCCTGCGACGATAGTAGATTTGCCAACTTTAGGTACATTTAAGTCGTCATTGGATAAGCATATGGACGTACATGGAATAGTGTAGGTTAGATGGGCTTGAGATCGGTATGAGAGGTCGGCACAACATCGAGGGCCGAAGAACATTACAGCACAGTACAGGCCTTATGTTCTATGACCTATGAGAATGCTACAGTGTGATTTGACCATTTTGCAGTGCTCACTGGGACCGCCACTGCTGCACGTCTGGATGATCCTCTTTGACTTTACACCAGATTTAAACTGTAACTGAGAAAGGCGACGTCACAGTATAGTGATCACTGGATCTTGTGGGCGTCTTTCTTTAAGACCAGCTTTACTTCAGTGCTAACATCAAAATCTAGATCATTTACGATGCGAGAAAAGCAATGTCTTTCCTCCAGGCATTTTCAGTCTGTGCAACAGAGCCTCCAACAGGAGGCGGTGATAATGAGCAAGGCTGTTGCAGCACTTAAACAGGCCACCCCTGAAGGAAAGGGTCTCCGTGGGGGAAGGAGTCCTGATGGGGGAAGAAGGATCAGACAGAAGACAAAGGATTTCTTCAGAAACATGTAGACAACAGATTTAGTTCTGTGTAAATGCTGTGTCCTTCTTGTTAATTTCTCTTCACGTGTGGGATGACCCATTGCCAATGGAATAAAGAATCCTTGCTCGGTGACCTTTGGGCTGTTCACGTATCTCATGTTACCTAGACATATTCTGTGTCTGGCCCCTTTGACAATGCGAAACAGAGAGAGCAGGTTGAAAAATATCATGATAACCCTTAAATGTCCTTTTTAAGGTTTTGATGATAATTGATGATAATGATTTTAGCTTCTCTCTTTGTTTAATCATTTGTTTTGGGGAACCTGAGATTGAGCAGCTAACTGACAGAAACTGTGAGCATTCCAATGACTGACAGCTGTGAGGGGCAGAGGGAGAGAGAATGTTTTGGAATACCTTTGCTCATCCAAATGAGTTCATTCTTGAATGAAGTATTTTAAAATAGATCCTGAGGTAAGGGAGGGTTAAAGCAGGCAAGAGAACCCCGACTGCTTGTTAGTTAACCTTGAGGTATTAGTTGGGGGGTGGGGGGGGAGAGTGATAAGGTGGGCAGGCTGATAGGCTGGCGTTGGATTACATGGTGAGACAGATCATTCACAGGCAAAACGGTCAGGGCAGTGATAGGAAGTGAGGGGCTGAAAGGAAGGGAATGGTGCCTGAATCATACACTCAGCTTTCTGGACACCAGGAGTGATGGAAAGATGACAGACAAGGTCTTTTTTTCTCCTCTTCATTGGTGGGATGTGGGTGTCGCTGGCTGGCCAGCATTTCTTGCCCATCCCTACTTGGCCTTGAGAAGGTGGTGGTGAGCTGCCTTCTTGAACCGCTGTAGTCCTCCTGCTGTGGGTTGACCCACAATGCTATTAGGGAGGGGATTCCAGGATTTTGACCCAGCGACAGTGAAGGAACAGGAATATATTTCCAAGTTAAGATGGTCAGTGACTTGGAGGGGAACTTGTAGGTGGTGGTGTTCCCAAATGTCTGCTGCCCTTGTCCTTCAAAATAGAAGTGGTCATGGGTTTGGAAGGTGCTGTCTGAGGATGTTTGGTGAATTTCTGCAGTGCATTTTGTAGACAGTACACACTGCTGTTACTGAGTGTCGGTGCAACAGGGAGTGGATGCTTGTGAACATGGTGCCAATCAAGCGGCTGCTTTGTCCTGGATGGTGTCAAGCTTCTTGAGTGTCGTTGGGGCTGCACCCATACAGGCAAGTGGGGAGCATTCCATCACACTCCTGCCTTGTGCCTTATAGATAGCGGACAGGCTTTGAGGAGTCAGGAGATGAGTTATTTGCTACAGTATTCCCAGCTTCTGGCCTACACTTGTAGCCATTGTGTTAATGTGGTGAGTCCAGTTGAGTTTCCGTCAATCGTTATCCCCAGGATGGTGATAGTGGGGGATTCAGTGATGGTAACACCATTGAATGTCGAGGGACTGTGGTTAGATTGGCTCTTACTGGTGATGGTCATAGCCTGGCATTTGTGTGGCACGAATGTCACTTTCCATTTATCAGTCCAAGTCTGGATATTGTCCAGATCTTGATGTATTTGAACATGGACTGCTTCAGTATCTGAGGAGTCACGAATGGTGCTGAACATTTGTGCAATCATCAGCGAACATCCCACTTCTGACCTTACGATAGAGGGAAGGTCATTGATGAAGCAGCTGAAGATGATTGGGCCGAGGCCATGACCCTGTGGAACTCCTGCAGAGATGTCCAGGAGCTGAGTTGATTGAACCCAATAACCTCGACCATCTTCCTATGTATCAGTTAAGACTCCAACCACCAGACCGTTTGCCCCCGATACACATAGATTCTAGTTTTGCTCAGGCTCCTTGATGCCACACTCTGTCGAATGCAGCCTTGCTGTCAAGGGCTGTCACTCTCACCTCATCTCTGGAATTCAGCTCTTTTGTCCATGTTTGAACTGAAGCTGTAATGAGGTCAGGAGCTGAGTGGCCCTGGCGGAAACCAAACTGGGCGTCACTGAGCAGGTTATTGCTGAGCAGGTGCTGCTTGATAGCGCTGTTACTGACACCTTCCATCACTTTACTGACGATGGGGCGGTAATTGGCCGAGTTGAATTTGTCCTGCCTTTTTTGTACAGAACATACCTGGGCAATTTTCCACATTGTCAGGTGTATGCCAGTGTTGTAACTGTACTGGAACAGCTTGGCTAGGGGAGCAGCAAGTTCTGGAGCACAAGTCTTCAGTACTATTGCTGGAATGTTGTCAGGATCTGTAGCATTTGCAGTGTCCAATGTCTCCAACCGTTTCTTGATATCACGTGGAGTGAATCGAATTGGCTAAAGACTGGTATCTGTGATGCTGGGGACCACTGGAGGAGGCCAAGATGGATCGTCCACTCAGCACTTCTGGCTGAAGATTGCTGTGAATGCTTCAGCCTTATCTTTTGCACTTATGCACTGGGCTCTCCCATCATTGAGGATGGGAATATTTGTGGAACCTTCTTCTCCTCCAGTGAGTTGTTTAATTGTCCACCACCATTCACGACTGGATATGGCATGACTACAGAGCTTAGACCTGATCAGTTGGTTGTGGGATCGCCTAGCTGTGTCTATCACTTGCTATTTTCGCTGTTTGGTGTGAAAGTAGTCCTGTTTGGTGGCATCACCAGGTTGACACCTCATCTTCAGGAATGCCTGGTGCTGCTCCTGGCATGCCCTCCTGCACTCTCCATTAAACCAGGGTTGATCCCCTGACTTGATGGTAATGGTTGAGTGGGGGATATGCCGGGCCATGAGGTTACAGATTGTGCTGCTGTTGATGGCCCACAGAGCCTCAAGGATGCCCAGCCTTGAGTTGCTAGATCTGTGTGAAGTCTGTCCCATTTAGCACAGTGATACTGCCAAACAACATGATGGTGTTTGTTCTCAACTTGAAGGCAGGACTTCATCTCCACAAAAACTGTGCAATGATCACTCTAACCAATACTGTCGTGGTCAGATCTGTCTGCAGCTGGCAGATTAGTAAGGATGAGGTTAAGTATGTTTTTCCCGCTTGTTGCTTCCCTCCCCACCTGTCGCAGACCCAGCTATGTCCTTTAGGACCCAACCAGCTCGATCAGTCGTACTGCTGCCGAGCCACTGTCGGAGTACATTTTGTGTACTCTATTGTTTGTGTGCTTTGTTGTTCAACATTGAGGAGTTCTGATTCATCAACTGAAAGAGGATGGCATGTGATAATCAGCAGGAGGCTTCCTTGCCCATGTTTAAGCTGAAGCCGTGAGACTTCATGGTGTTGGGAGTCAATGTTGAGACTCCCACAGCAACTCCTTCCTGACTGTATTCCTCTGCTGTGTCTGTCCTGCCGGTGGGACAGGACATATCTAGGAATGGTGATGGTGGTGTCTGGGACATTGTAAGTTATGATTCTGAGAGTGTCAGGCTATTGCTTGACTAGTCTGTGAGACAGCGTTCCCAATTTTGGCACTAACCCCCAGATGTTAGTGAGGAGAACAGGGCTGTTTCTCCCATTGTCTTTGCCAGCACCTAGGTCGATACAAAGTGATCCGTCCAGTTTCATTTCTTTGAGACTTTGTACTGATTTGTACAACTGAGTGGCTTGCTAGGCCATTTCAGAGGGCAGTTGAGAGTCAGTAGCATTGCTGTGAGTCACATGTAGGCCAGACCAGGCAAGAGTTGGCAGATTTCCTCCCCTGAAGGGCATTGGTGAACCAGATGGGTTTTTCTGACAATTGACAATGGATTCATGGTGATCAGTAGATTCTTAATTCCAGACCATTTTTTATAATTCAAATTCCACCATCTGCTGTGGTCGGATTTGAACCCTGTTCCCCAGGATGTCAGAGATAATGGGAACAGCAGATGCTGGAGAATCCAAGATAACAAAGTGTGGAGCTGGATGAACACGGCAGGCCAAGCAGCATCTCAGGAGCACAAAAGCTGACGTTTCGGGCCTAGACCCTTCATCAGAGAGCCTAGCCCGAAACATCAGCTTTTGTGCTCCTGAGATGCTGCTTGGCCTGCTGTGTTCATCCAGCTTCACACTTTATTATCCCCAGGATGTCAGCTAGGTTTCCGGATTAGTAGCCCAATGATAATTCCACTAGGCCATCACCTGCCCTGTCTGAGGAAATTCTTCAAAGCTGCTTTACCCCCTTCCCTGGCACCCATTCTGAATGGCATGCCCTCGTGCTGTTAGATCTTAGTTCCTGCTCTGTACATCGGTGAACTGAGAGCTGAGCCTTTAGCAGGAGTGTAATGGAATAAAGCAAAATAATGACCAGGAGATACTCAACAGTGATGGTCATCATATTCATCATGATAAGTTTCCTCAGCTTTTGTGGTATGATGCCTTGACTTTTAAATGTAACCATCCTTGTTTATGAACACCTCTGTGACCCCAACCTTCCCTATCTCTATCCTCCTCTATCCCCCACATCCCTCCCTATCTCTGTAATTTCCACTAATCCTGATGCATCTCTCTATCTCTGTACCCTCCTCCAGTCCCTATACCCTTCCTGCCTCTGCACCCATCATTTTCTCTGTGTAACTTCCTACAGCCCTGACACCCCTCCTTATCCCTGTAAACCCCCTCCAGCCCCTATGATTCCCTACCACTATAAACTGTTCCAGTCCTTATAATTCCTGAAGATATCTGCACTCTCAATGATCCAGGTCTGTATCACGTTTCCTGATTTCCATTCCTCTCTCTCTCTCTCTCTGTGTTTTCAACTGCATTGCCCCAAGCTCTGGAATTCTCTCCCTTAAGCTGTCTACATCACAACTCCTCTCTTTGTTTAATGGGGATCCTTAAAACTGGTCTGTGGCAAAGCCTTTGGGACCATGCGTCAAAATCTGCCCATGTGGTTGTGTCAGTTTAATATGACTAGGTTGAAGGCAGTATATCAGTACACCTGCTTCACCTGCTGTGCCAACTCTCTGAAAAGCATCCCACCCAGGCCCAGGCCCAGAACCAGACCCATCAACCCCACATTTCACACACACACGCACACACACGCACACACACACACACACACACACACACACACACACCCAAGGGTGGGTTCAATGCCCGGTCCCTGATGCTGCGACTCAGCAGTGCTAACCACTGAGAGAGATGGATATGTGACACCCAAATATTCGGGCCATAACATTGAAGATTTAATGAAAAGGAAGCTCACTTTAAAACTACATCAGCTCCCCCTCTGATTGCAAGCTGTATCATGTCAGTTCTTGTCTGGAGTGAAGCAATTGCCTAAGTAATGAGCTGTCAGGTACTGATTGTTGAGGAAATATTCAAAAATTACATACTGCAAGAGAAAACATTGGCTAAAGCAACTGAACAGCTGAAAATGCTCGAGCTGTATGGTTTAGTAAATTGAATTTATTTGCTTCATTATTTTTGCATCTTCTGGATTATTACAAGACTGTACATTGAAGAGAAAAACAGCAAACTTGTTTCTCATACGCTTTGTGGTGTCCTGCACCTCACCAATGGTGAATGACAAAATTGTTCTGGTGCAGGAGGAAACTCTTGGACATCCCAGGTGTTCTCCTACTTCAAGGACCGTAACTTCCCCGCTCTGTTGATCAAAAGTGTACTCAACCGCATCTTTTGCATTTCCTGCACTTCTGTCCTCAAACCCTCTCCTCCCAACAAAAATAAAAACAGAATCCCCCTCATATATCACCCCACCAACCTCCACATGCAACATTTCATTTCTGCCACCTACAATTTGACCCCATAATCAAAGAGATATTTCCCTCTCCACTCCTATCTGCCTTTTGTAGGGATCACGCTCTCTACGACTCCCTTGTCCGCTCCACACTCCCCACCAACCCCACCCGGCATCTATCCCTGAAACCGCCGGTGATGCTAAACCTACCCCTACACCTCCACGACCCTGCTCAGCTCTATCCAAGACCCAAACCAAACTTTCTATACCTGACAGGGGTTCACCTGTACATCCTCCAATCTGGTGTACTGTGCACATTGCTCTTGAAGTGGCTTCCTCTACATGGGTGAGATGAAACGTAGACTCGGTGACCTATTTGTGGAGCACCTGTGCTCTATAATCAACACTATAATCAACAACACTTTCCGGTCACCAACCGTTTTAACTCCCCCTCCCACTCACTGGGTGACATGTCCGTCCTGGGCCTCTTCCAGTGCCACAATGATGCCACACACAAACTGGAGGAACAGCACCTCATATTTTGTCTCGGGAGCCTACAGCCCAATGGCCTAAACATTGAATTCAGTTTTAAAATCTCCCCACCCTCAGCCTCATCCCATGTCCAATCCTCCCTCTCAACCTTGCCTCCTTGACCTGACACAACCTGTCCATCATCTTCCCCACCTATCCGCTCCTCCCATCCCACTGACCAATCCCCACTAAATCCTACCTCCATCCACCTATCGCCATCCCACCCACCTTTCCCCAGCTCCACTCCTCCCTTGTCTCCTTATTTCCCAGCTTCCTTCCCCCTCCCCAGTCCTGATGAAGAGCCTAGGCCTGAAACGCGACTCTCCTGCACCTCTGATGCTGCCTGGCCTGCTGTGTTCCTCCTGCTCCACACTGTATTGACTAAGTGTGGTCACTGTTACATAGAAATGGTATTGAACCATGCACATTAAGATACCACTTGGGTAATATCCATCTTATCTGAAACTTAATGAATTCGGCAGAGGGATCAGTATGAAGCAGGAAACCACTTGCGTTACTTTCTTCCAATGAGAGAGCAAACAGGGCCTTGATTCACCCTCTCCTCTGAAAGGGGGCATCTGCCAGTGCAATTGTTCTTCAGTATGATGCTAGAGTGCCAACTTAGGTTTGGTCCTCAAGTCCTTGGTGTGGGGCTTGATCTTCAAACCTCAAACTGGGAGCTGCCAATTGAACTGACCCCTGAGGGGTTCCATCATGCCAACAGCAGTCAAGAGGGTTGTCACCATCCAGAACAAAGCACCTCTGCTTGACTGGCACCCAAACGTCAACCATCTTCAACATTCACTCCTCCCATCATTGGTGCTCTGTAGCGGCATTTGATACCATCTAAAAGATGCATTGCAGACTCCTTTAACAACACCTACCAAGCCCACGACCTCTGCCATTTGGAGAGACAAGGGTAGCAGAGCCTATGGGCACACCACCACCTGCCAACTCCCCTCCATGCCGGGCAGCACAGTGACTCAGTAGTTAAGTGTCAGGGGCCCAGTTTCGATCCTACCTTTGGGTGATTGTCGGAGTGGAGTTTGCACATTCTCCCCACGGGGCTTCCTCTGGGTGCTCTAGTTTTCCTCCCACAGCCCAAAGATGTGCACGATAGATGGATGGCAATGGGAAATTGCCCGTAATATCTAGGGATGTGTGAGCTAGGTGGATTAGCCATAGGAAATGTAGGGTTACAGAGATGAGGTAGGGGGTGAGTCTGGTTGGGCTGCTCTTCAGAGGGTCAGTGTGGACCAGTGGGCTGAATGGCCTGCTCCTGCACTGTAGGGATTCCATGATTCTATGCCGTGTAGCATCCGGACTTGGAAATACATCATTGTTTGTTCAATATAGCTGTGCCAAATCCTGGAACCGCCGGCTTCCCTATAAGTGTTGGAGTCTCCCTACACCCTCTGGATGGCAGCTGTTCAAGAAAGTGGCTCATATCAAGGGGCAGTTAGGGATGGGATTAGGAGCTGCCTCAGCCAGTGGGGCCCAGCTCCCATGAATAAATTCTTTAATATTTTCCCTCGGCAGGTGGGAGCTCGGTTTTAACGTCCTGTCTGAAAGGTCGCTTCCCTATCAATGCTGCAAAGTTTACCCTAACCTGTTAGTAACTAAGCACAGGACCTCACGATTCAGTGGTTTAACCAGGAAGTATACCAGAGGATCTAAAATATTGTGACAGAGTTTAGTCCTGTCAAATAATCGTGCGCATTGATTCTGTGGACACTAAATGCAACTTTTGGTTGTGAATGTTTTTTTTTGTCCCAAGTGCAGCTCCTGGATAATGCAAAATGAAGGATTGAGGCTAATGCAGCTGAAGGCAGTCCAGTCCCTTGCTGCACTCTGTCTCTCTTTATTAAATCTGACTTTGTGTCTTACAGCTGGGTATTGTAACTGAGTCATTCCACAGCGGGGAAAGGTTAACGACAGTGTCTGTTTTATTGTACCTTTTAAAAGCTTCAAAATTGCTTTGTGTGATATTAATATCTAAATGCTGTGCAACGATGTTAAACTATGTGTCAACCAGTTGAACAAAAGTATTTAAAACAAGTGTGTTATCATCCCTGTTAAAATAAGAAGAATTTGATCGCAAGCATGTCTCACACTCCTGCATTTTCACCAGGTTAATTGTTTCAATTTCAATTAATTTTTGTTCCTAATTTCTAAACAAAACAAAAATGGAAATCAGTGTGCGACAAGTTAGCACATTTTGAAAAGGGGTTTTCATTTCCAAGATGGCTGTTAAATACAAGACAAAATTTATTCTTTTCAGCTGGATTGATTTGAGGACAAAAGGTTACATACAGCCCCTAAATCAATTGTGCTTAATCGGAGGATAGAGATAACGTTTTACAAAATTTAAACAAAATACACCAAAAGGGGTTCCTTGATGGTGTAGGTTACGTTGCAGCTTCAACACCTGTCGATCCTTTTTTTAATCTTTTAATTTTATTTGTTGCATTTGTATTATATCTGGTGGATTAAATGATGCGTGTCCTGTCACCATGTCTTTTATGTGGCATGACATGCATTTCATACTCTGCTTCCTGTGAGACACAGTAAATTCTTGCTGGCTGCTTTGTTTTCTCACCTTTTTCAGCACCATGTCTAATGCAGGCTTACACCTCTCCAGAGACTCTTGCAGAGCTGCACTGAGGGAGAGGCAGTGTAATTGAGTAGATTTTTTTTCCGAAAATGGGGAGAACTGAGGTAATTACCTTGTGACTGAACGAACTCACAGCCTCCTTTCCTATTTAATATCCTTGACCACAGCTGGATCAATTGTATTTTTTTTTGTGGCCTCATGGATTTTTTTGAGCCCATTGTTGAGAAGTTAGACTGCCTGGTCCACTGTCTGTTGCCACACTTCTTTACAATGTTCTGCTTGCAACAAAAATGTAATTTCTTTTTCCCAAAATTGATGCAAAAAAAAAGACTAAGGAAGGGGTTTTAGTTAAATGCTGATTTTTTTTCAGTTGTTCTCTATATAATTAGGTAGATATTGCTTTAGAAAGAAAAAAAATGCTACATTACTGTAGCAACTTCTATGACCTCTGGTTGTCTAGAGCAGTTTTCATACAAACAAAGTTGGCCATTCAGCCCTCAAGCCTGTTCTACCACCCACTCAGGTTAGAGTTGATCTGTTTATGTTTTGACTTCCACATTCCCATTTTTCCTCAATCACCTTTGATCCTGCACCTAACAAGAATCTACTAACCTCTGCCTTTAAAAGTATTCTTTGACCCCCAGCTCCAACACCTTCCAAGTCAGATCCTTACAAAACTATATAAGTTGCAGAAAGACAATTTCTCTGCATTGCTGTCTCAAAAGGGGAGTCCGAATGTTAAAACAGAGCTCCCTACTTTCTGGGCTCACCCACAAGAAGAAACATCTGTTCTTCTTCCGCCTCTCAAGATCTGGTACTTTTCAATGACTGCTCCACTTTGCAGATCTCCAGAGGAAGCCAGCTGTCCAGCTGATCCTCATAAGGCAACCTGCTCATTCCAGCTATCAACCTGCACTGCTTCCAAAATATTCACATTCTTCCTTGAGTGAGGAAACCGAAACAGTACACAGATTTCACGATGATAGCATTCCATTAACCTTCTTACTTGCTGTACCTGCACACTAACGTTTTGTGACTCTTACAATGCAACAAATTGGATCCCACAGTCAACGATGCACAACTTGCTGTAAGGTAGCAGGGGAATAGGGCTTCTGAGCCTGGGGCTCGTCCACTCCATCCAGGTTTCTTTTTGTTTCTCATTTATTTTTCTCCTCTTTGTTTTTTTACTTACCTCTTGGGAAGACCTCAGTCCTGGCAATGGTGTCCATTCCCAGCAGCGAGTAGGCGCAGCACCACAGACCCAACGGCAGATTCAGAGGTGGGTTTGTGTTCACGGCAGCTTCTCCGTCCAACAGGAAATTCGTCGAGGTGGAGGTGAAGTTGGGAGTGGCACGAGAGCCAGCGGCAGCTGCTGCATTGGCGAGGTGGGCCCAAAGCAGACTCATGGCAGCGGAATCAAGTTTGGGCCTGGTGCGGTACCCGGTGACGTCAGTGGTGTCTGTGTTGGCAAGACCCATGAGGGCTCATGATGGCGAGGGTGTCTGCCGCGGAGAGATGGCGCCGAAGAGAAGTGACTTCCGTTCCAGCGGCAGCACGGGGAAGGGGACTCGTACCTGGCCATTAGAACTATGGTCCATTGCTTAGCTAGAAGGATTGTAAAGTTGAACACTATTTCTTTATTTTTTCATCTTTCTGCCTTTACATTCTGTGTTTTGGTTCCTTCCTCTGTGTGTTAAGATGGAGCCAGGGAGTGGCGACACTATACAACACTTTTCACTGTATTTTGAAACAAAACACACGTGACAATAAATAAATAAGTCAAAATAAATCTTATTGTTGGTTGCTAATGTAATGTAGGAGATATGGCAGCTGATGTTTATACAGCAAGTGCCCCTAGCAAATCCTCTGTTTCTGTTGAACGTTGGTTGAGGGATAAATATTTGAGAAGAATACATTGGCCCTTCTCCTCCCCTGAATTTCAAGTTCCTCACTTTCCGGGGAATGCCACTTTTCTTGCTTCCCATAACCTAGCGATTCCCAAAAGAGAATATTGGAATACTCTGCATTGGCTTGTGCTGTGCTTTAATTTGCGCACTGGTTATCATTGAGAAAAATGGCTTTTCTCCCATCTCACAGTTGAATTGAACATCTAATTGCTGTTCAAAATTTAAACAGTGGAGTTCTGGTTGTTGAATGTAACACTAGGAAGCAAATGCAGAAAATTAATGCTGTAAGTCATAGTCAGAAATAGCCAAAATTTATTAGCTTCCCATTTAGTGTTGTTCCTGTCTTACCATCCATGTTTGCTTTTGAGCAGAATTCAGTCCTGCTGTAAATTGCTTGTCACTGCTGTTTATATTGTCCGGACTCCCTAGATTCTCTTATTTCAAGATTTATCTCTGTTCTCTACTCGGCATTCTACACTCTCTCTTCCCTTCTCCTTACAGTTGACCTTTAAATTGATTGCTTGATCTGAGAAAATGGATTTTTCTTTAATAACCTTCTGTTCTATTAAACTCTTAAACTTCATCTCCTAATCTTCAGCTCATCCCCACGCGCAGCTTTATCTCCCAGCACTGTCTGCATGTGACTGCACACTAAAGTCCTCATTTTTGCATACAGGCTGGTGGCTGAAGGGTTTTCTATATTCATTAGTGTTCAGTTACTCATGGGACAGAACACTGCGATGAGTGAAGCTAAACTGGCTTTGTCAAAAAACTATGACTGAAAATAGAAACCTGAGCACAGATATGCAGAGATTTAAACAGAGGATAAATATTTTATCTTGACTATTTTAGATAGTTGGGATGAAGAAAAATCAGTACAGCACAGAACTATAAAATTGTGTAGGGGAGAATTGTGGGGTGGCATGGTGGCACAGTGAATAGCATTGCTGCCTCATGTGTAGCACCAGGGGCCCGGGTTCGATTCCACCCTCAGGTGACTGTCTTTGTGGAGTTTGCTCATTCTCCCTGTGTGTCCAGGTGCTCCAGTTTCCTCCCATAGACCACAGATTAGGGTGGATAGGCCATGCTAAATTGTCCATAGTGTCCAGGGATGTGTCGCCTTGGTGGATTAACCGTGGGAAATGTGGTGTTACAGGAATAGGGTAGGTGGTGAGTCCATGTGGGATTCTGTTTGGAGGATTGGTATGGACTCCATGAGCCAAATGGTCTGCTACCATACTGGAGAGAATTTTATAAAACTATGTAATTTCTGTGTCTTAACTACTCAACGTTACAAAGTATATGTAGTAGGCAATTCCCACATACAGAACATACATTGTATGCACTTAGCATTGATGTACATGTTTCTGATGATCCAGTTAGCCTTTGTAGCCGTTTTAGTTAGTGAGCCTAGTTAGCCCTAGTACTTTGCTTTGTTAAAAGACACATTATATTCCTTTCTGTCTTCCTGAC
Source organism: Stegostoma tigrinum (assembly GCF_030684315.1). Classification (NCBI taxonomy): domain Eukaryota; kingdom Metazoa; phylum Chordata; class Chondrichthyes; order Orectolobiformes; family Stegostomatidae; genus Stegostoma; species Stegostoma tigrinum. The sequence goes on along the minus strand of NC_081390.1, from coordinate 23,326,928 downwards.
ACAATGTACTGCTTTTATTGCTGAATTTTATTTAGTGTCCGAAAAACGCTTCCATTCAAAGTGGCGAAACTGGTGTTACGTAGTAAGGGTCAAATTAATAATGAAGCAAGAAAAAAAATGGAATCCTGGATGATTTATGTGCAATTGATTTACTAAACAATCCTGTAATTAAACTAAAATCTGTAAGGGGTTTGAGAAAATCAATATGCAACACCTCTGCTTGAAAGATCTAAAGGCATCTCTCTTCTGAGCTTTAACATCACTCATTGCTTTTGGCACTTGGTAACTGCTATTTTAGATCTTGCCATGTTTCAGTGTAAATTGATTGGATTTTTCACCAAGGTTCCTTGCAGTTTAATATCCATTTCCAAACGTACTGATATTCCCTTTGCAGATTCAACCTGATGGTTTTGGAGGTTGTTTAACTCTGTCAGACCTCTGGAGTATGCACAGCTTAATGGAAAGGAGCTATCCAAACCAATTTACCTGGAAAGAGCTATCAAATTAATCCCACTTTCCATTTCTTTCCCGTAGTTCTCCAAACCTTTTGTCCTCTTAATATTTATCCACTGGAGTTCTGAGAGTTTCCGGCTCTGCTTTCATCATCCTTTTTCAGGCAGTGCATCACAACTAATTGAAGAAAAGAAATTCTTTCTGCTGGCTTTGTCGTCCTAAGTTGATGTCCTCTAGTTTTTGGGCCTTCTGTAAATGAGAACAGTTTCTCCCCATCTGCTCTTCCAGATCATTAATGATTTTGAACACCTCTATCGGACCTTCGCTCAACATTTTCTACGCCAAGCAGATCTCTACCAACTTCTCCAAATAATCCACACAGTCAGTTTCTCATCCCCAGAACTATTCTTTTGAAACTTTTCAATATCCTCTCCAGTGTGTTCACATTCTTAGAATATACACATTCCCAAACAAGATTGAGAGAAGGGTCACCAAATTGATTACTGAAATGAGGGGGTGCTCTCCTGTGAGTAAAACAGGTAAGTGAGACATTTTACAGCCTGGAGTTTGGATGAACGAGCGATGACCTAATTGAGAAAAGTAGTGTTTCTCCAAGGGCTCGCCAGGGTACGTGCTGGGAGTATGTTTCCCAAGTCTGAGTGAAAAGTCACCATTGAGGCTGACATGAGGGGGAAATGTGTTCACTCAAAAGTTTGTGTATTTTTGAGAATTCTCCATTCCAGACAGCTAGAGATGTACAAGACTAAGGTCAAATGCTCTGGTAATTGAAACATACTGGGAAGCTGGATTTGAGGTCATAGATCAGCTGTGATCTTATTGAATAACGGACAGATTCATGAGCCTCAGAAGTCCACTTTCTTACTTTCTTAGACTGGAATGTGGTAGGAACACTATTTTCTGTTGAGATGCTCCTTTTTTGTTTGAATTGAATATAATCAGAATGTGAACTCAATGTACGGAATACATGTAACTCTTCTTTGAATGTGTTGTTGTCATCCTATCCATCTAATTTCAGTACTTTTCTTCTCTCGTTGCCCTCCACATTACCAGAACACCCCCACAGGGACACCAATTTTCATTGTAAATGCTACAGACCGGGACCAGGGCACAGGTGGCAGCGTGCTGTATTCATTCCAACCTCCATCGCGGTTCTTCTCCATTGATGGTGCCCGCGGAGTTGTAACTGTCCACAGACCACTGGATTATGAGACTACCCAAGCCTATCAGCTCCAAGTCAATGGAACGGTATGAACCTGATTATACTTCAATATTCTGTATGATAGGAGTATGTCCGAATGTCAGTCTGCACTGCCCTGGAGTAAGGGAAGTTTGACTTGATCTCCTACTACTTCTAATACTATTCGTTCATGAGATTTGGGTGTTGCCGCCTGAGCCTGTGTTTATTGTCCATTTTTCATTGCCCAGAGAACAGTGAAGAGTGAACCATATTGCTGTGAGTCTGAAGTCATATGTAGGCCAGGCCAGGTAAGGACAGCAGATTTCCTTCCCCTGAAGGACATGTGTGAAGCAGATGGGCTCATACTGAATCTGTGATTGGATGCTGGCAGAAGTTGCACATCGTCCCCGTGTGGGTTTCCTTTGGGTGCCCCAGTTTCCTCCCACAGCCCAAAGCTATGCAGGTTAGGGTGGATTGGCCGTGCTAAATTACCCAGGGATATGCAGACTGGTTGGGTTATCTGTGGTTAATGTAGGGTTACAGGGATAGGGTAGGGGTGGGTCTGGGTGGGATGCTTTACAAAGGGTCAGGGCTGAATTGCCTTCTCCCACACTGTAAGGAATTTATGATTCTGTAAGAATCGGGCAGTTTCAGACTGTGTTACGTGCACTGGTCCCTGGAGTAGGCCTTGAGTCTATACTGACTCCAAGCAAGAGTGCCTTCCCCACACTGAGCCACAACTGGCTCAGAGAGCAAACTGACATGGAGCAACAGCTTTGGAAAACATGAAAGATATGTTGAAAGATTTAGAAAGAGCCTTGAAGAGGTAGCGATTTACTAAATGGCAGAGATTTAGAGAGAGCCATCGAGAGAATGAGCCTGATAGTTGATGGCTATTTCATTGATTCAATGCAAAAAGAGATAGGTAGGGAGCATCTGGTGTGAGGAAATCAAATATGGTAAATTACGAACAACATCTGAGGAAAATCAATAGGATAAGTTTTACATAAACTAATCAGAATTTTTTTTTAAGTTTAATGGGAGCGTATTTGCTGCCTTTGCACCTGAAAGAGCTGACAGGTGATTTGTTTTTGCTCTTTGCCAATGTGAACATATTAATCAGAGGTAGTGACAAATAAGCCCACAGTTAGTGACATCTATTATTCATTTACTTAAAATTTAATTAGCAGTCACTAATGACTTCTGTCACCAGGGACAAAATATTCTGTTTGACTCGATGAATTTGAGATGTTCATTTATAATGGCTAAATTTGTCCTCTGACTTCTAGAAAGTAAAATAAATTTGCATATACTCAGTACCTATCTTGACCACTGGGCGCCTAAAACCTTTTTACAACTAATAAAATATTTTGAAGTGTGATGTCAAGGTAGGAGATGAGGCAACCAATTTCTGCACAAGAAACTCCTAGGACAGCACGGTGGCCCAGTGGTTAGCACTGTTGCCTTACAACACCAGGGACCCAGGTTCAGTTACTTGGGTGACTGTCTGTGTGGAGTTTGCACATTCTCCCCCATGTCTGTGTGGGTTTCTTCCGGATGCTGCAGTTTCCTCTCTCAGTCCAAAAATATGCAGATTAGATGGATTGACTACGCTAAATTGTCCACAGAGTGCAAGAATTAGACATGGGAGATGCAGGTTTTCAGGAATAGATAGCGGGCAGGTCAGCGTGGACTCAATGGGGTGAATGGCCTCTTTGCACACGGTAGGGATTCTATGGTTCAATCTGATAGTCACCCAGTAATCCCCAGGTATCAATAGACAGATCAATGACCTCGTGGCTTTGTTGTTAGACTATTAATCCAGAGACCACAGAAAATGATCTGCACACCTAGGTTCAAATTCCAACGTGCTGATGGAATTTGAATTCAATAATAATCTAGAAATAAGAGTCTTTAATAACCATGAGTCCATTGTCAATTGTCAGGAAAAACCCACTTGCCTCACTTGTGTCCTTACTGCCATCCTGACCTGGTCTGGTCTACATGCGACTCCAGACCCACAGCAATGTGCTTGATTATTAACTACCCTCTGGGCAATTAGGGGCAGGCAATAAATGCTGCCTAGCCAGCGATGCCCTCATCCCGTGAATGAATTGCAAAAAAGACTGCCGAAGAGACACCAGAGAGAACGGGGCTCGCTGTTGAAAATAACCCATAAGCAGAATGAACATCTTATTTGAAAGGTGACAGCGTGGCATTCCCTCGGCACTACAATGGGAATATTGAGGGAATGTCAGCTGAGATATATCTTTATGTTTCTGGAATGGGTCTTGTGACCTCAACCTCTGGGCTCAAAGCTGAGACTGAGAGTGACAGAGCAATGGGGGCTTGCACCCTGCAAATCCCCCAGTATAACCTCAACCGTTCTTCTGTACAATGCGGGAGGGAGCAATCAATCCTGTTCCAAATTATGGAAGCTTCTTCTGTGTACTCGCAGCTCAGGTTCTGCTTGCTAAAATTTCAGTGTGATCATGTTGGGTTAGGGGTTAATGTGGGCTGCAATGTAATGTAGAATTGCAATTAAACACAGCCGACCACATAGATGAAATTTCCCAGCTACGTACAAAGCCTGTCGCAGCATCTTTTTACTCCCGGGGCTCAGTAAAAGACAGCCTGAAATTATAGGGAGCTTCAGGTCTTAAGCCCTGAGTTGCGAGTCTAAGCTGTGACTGATTCCCAGTGACTGAATTCAGTGAAATGAAAATTGCAAAAATTAAACAGACCAAATTCAATCCCATTAAGTCAGTTTCTACGAGTTGGTTCAGTGACCAATAACTTTCACTGAGATCAGTTGCTTATCACAAGCCCTCATAAGTATCTTTTAATTTAAAGGTAGGTCAGCCAGTAAGGATTAACCTTACATGTGAAATGAGGTTGAGAGGTTTCTTACGAATTATTTTTCTGCTGTCCGTCGCACACTAGACCAGTGTTATCTCTCAAAGAAACACAGCTCACCCTTTTAAGGTCTGTTTGAGCATACTATCAACTTGTTTGCATCACACGCCAGTGCCTTTTCATGAACAATATGCAAACTTTGCCTAAAAGGAACCTTATTAAATGTTTTCTGACGGTCTGAGAATGTAAGTGTCACTTGTAACTAGGTTAATGTAACTTAGAAACCAAATGAGAATGGATTGATATCGCTGATATATAGAATTAGACTCGCATCTGTATAGATAGAGGGATATAGACATTGAAACTTAGTAATTAAGAGCAGGAGTCAGCCTTTCTGCCCATTGGGTCCCCCCCACCTTTCAATCTGATCAAGGCTAACCTTCAGTCTCAACACCACACGTCCACTCTCTGTCCATGCTACTTGGTACCATCAGCCTCTCAAAATCTATCACTTTCTCAAATTATTCAGCACCTGACCTATTTAGTTGCTCTTAATAAGTCAACCCCTTTCATTACAAGAGAGTAGTGAATCTCTTTTGAACTACTTCCAATGCCAGTACATCCTTTCTTAAATATGGGGACCAAAGCTGTGCAGAGTAGGTTCAGGGTTGTCTTGCTAGTGTCCTGGGCAAATTCTCTCCCCTAAATAACATCAATGAAATGACTACTTGACTGCCCATCCCGTTGCTGTTTTGGGATTTTCTGTACTGTTGTAATCCAGACCTGACAGCTCACCGCACATGAAGGGCCATTCATTAGAGACATTGCAGACACAAAAAGGTTGCGCTAGACAAAGGCAGGTTTTTATCTGTCAATATTTATAAAATAAATTGCATAATTACAAATGAAGAAATAGTACAATAAAAGACAATGTGGACATAGTTTCATTTACATGTAGATTTATTCTATTTGTTTCAGGATCAAGACAAAGACCATCCTCTCTCTACACTGGCTAACCTCGCAGTCACCATTACTGATATCCAGGATATGGATCCTATATTTGTAAATCTACCTTACAGCACAAACATTTACGAGAACTCCCCTCCAGTGAGTAGCAGTTTTCTGTATATCTCCACGATTGCACTTGATATTCAGAAGGTGTGGAAAGGCATATTGGATGAGGATTATTTCCTGTACTTCCAATAGCATGTCCCCCTTGCAATGTAAACTCTCATTGTAAATTTGTCACACTGTAATTATGACATCCTGCCAGTGGTGGCAGCACTACAACACCCTGTGTAACCCATAATGCAGCAGTATCCCTGGTGGTAATATCTTGAACTGAACATGAAGAGAATTGAGGGTCTATTTTGTTTTAATACTTTTGGTAATAATTGGTAAGTTATCAAATCATTGTTCAAGTGGCTGCAAACTCTGTTTCAGGACCATAAATCTTGGTTGATGTGGTCGGTGTAGTTGTTTTAATCAATCTGTTTGGATATGTAATGACACATCTCTGGGCAGGTCAGGCTCAAACCCAGACCTATTGGCCTAGTTGTAGAGACACTATCACTGTGCAAAAAGACCCACATGCTTGTATTGCCTTACCTCATCCCAAACAAATGATTTTAACTCATCCTGTAGCAACTAAAGACCTAACCCAGGTGGGTATTAAATTTTCCATCTGAAACTATTCAATTGTCTGAGTAGATCAGAGATATCATGTGTTATGCAAGATGATTGACATCATCCAGGACCAATCAGTGCACTTGGTTTGGCAGTAGCCCCACCCCTCCAACATTCCACCACACCCAACCCCTTGACCACCCCACCCACTGCTCCTCCACACCTCCGACCTGACTGTGCCCTATCCTCCGCCACACCCCCACCCCTCTACCATACCCCAAACCTCTACCACAAACCCCGACCCTTCAACTACACTCCCATCATTTCACCACCTCCCAACGTCTCCACCACCACCTCACGCAGTTGTCTAGACATCTGGTTTATGACAGAATAATACCAATAGCGTAGGCTCGGTTCCCACAGCAGATGAGGTTACCATAGAGGGGCTTCCTTCTCAACCTGCACCTGAGGTCTGGTGATTCTCAGGGCAAACCACCACCAGCTCTCCCCTCTCTCATGTGGTAGAACAATGGTGACTTTACGTTTGGATGTTAACTGAATGAGTATTTAAGGGAGGATAGGAGTTTCTCACAGGTTAGACAAATGATGCTTCCTCAAACAATGTCAGACAGAGTAGACGAGCTGGCCCAGTGCCCTGTTACTGCTGTGATTTCACTAGTGTATGGAATGTAGAGAAACATAGCAACTGTCTTCACACTGGCATGGGATTTATTGCATGTCATTTCTGAGAGACAGGATAGGTTAAATCTCATCTTGTTCATCATGTTTATAGAGTTAAAATACTTTTTTTATTATGGAATCCCTAAAGCGTGGAAACAGAGGGCATCCAAGCAGTTCTTTATGGATTCGGTTAAATAAGGTTAAGAGAAGGCTCCACAACAGCAGTTTGCTTAAGTACCAACATTTATTGAGTAAAAAGACAAAAAAAGAAAGCAACATTTATTAAGTAACTAAAAATAATGAAAAGGAGAGAAAAAATGATAAGCCTCACACCCTCCTGTCCATCGGGGACCCCTTGATCGACAGCTGGTCTAGAGGCTAAGGTTGTTTCTGGCACTGTTTGCAATCCCAGTCCGAGGTGAAGTCCCCTGATTTGAAACGATATACTGTGTCTTACATTGTGTAACAAACAGCTTGGCACAGAAAAACATGTTGATTGAGCTCTCTTCGGCATGTACAGGAATGTTCACAGGACTCATTCGAGGTCAGGCAGCTGTCGAAGGTCATCAACAAGTTTTACCCTTCGGCCAATCCTATACACAGGCCACTCAGCCCAAGTCCACACTGACTTTCCAGAGAGCATCCCACTCACACTTGCCCTTCTTACGCTAATGCGATGGCTTATCCACCTAAACTACACATCCCTGGACACTATGAGCAATTTAGCATAGCCGATCCACCTAACCTGCACATCTTTGGACTGTGGGAGGAAACCGGAGCACCCAGAGGAAACCCACGCAGACATGGGGAGAATGTACAAACTCCACACAGACAGTCATCTGAGGCTGGAATTGAACCCAGGTGCTGAGAGGCAACAGGTGCTAACCACTGAGCCACCGTGCAGCCCCTTTCACAAAATAGGGAAGATTAAGGCATGTGGGAATTGGTAATGGCGCTTGTAATGGGTGTGCTAGGTAGGGCATTCGTTTGCAGTTCTTTATGAAACTTTTTCTCTCCCATCAATTTAAGCGAAACACTGCTGATCGTGTTGATTTGGATGTTAAAGCTCAACTTCAGCCTATGAGTGTGGTAAAGATTCTACACAAATGTGAAATTCCAAGGGCAGACTAGAGTGCAAGGTTTAAACTGGTGATCAAAAGAGACATTCTCCATCCTCACAGGGTTTTAATATACTGCACTCATGCTTCAGCAACACCTCGTTCAAAGGAAATCTTCCTGAGGTGTTTCAGTTAATATCCTCATTACTGTCCTGATTTTCGCGTATAGCCTTCCTCAGCAGAACATTAATCCTTATCATTAAATATTTAAAGATAATTAGAATGAATAGTCAGGATAAAGTGCTAATGTATCGATGAAGCCCAATCAGCCATGTCCTTCAAATGTTGCATTAATGAGGCAGCAGGTCTGTTGGACAAATCTTTACCAAGATTAAAGTTTATCCCATGTGCTGCTGGACAGAATAGGCTGTTACCAACTCTCAAGTTAAGAAAGGTTGAGGCGCTCCGTTATAAATACAGAATGTCTGGGTACGTTCTGTTACACAGTGGCTCAGTGATTGCACTGCTGCCTTTCAGCACCGGGGTCAGGGTTCATATCCCACTCTCGGGTGACTTTCAGTGTAGAGTTTGCATCTTCTCCCCGTGTCCCGAACCCTAACCCTATCGCAGGTTTCCTCCCACAGTCCAACACTGTGCAGGTTAGGATGGATTGGTCACGTTCAATGTCCCATACCGTCCAGGAATGTTCAGGCTAGGCGGATAGGCCATGGTAAATGGAAGGTTACAGGGATAGGAAGTGGATCTGTGTGGAGTGCTCTTCGGAGGACTGGTGTGAACTCGATGGGCTGAATGGCCTCCCCCCACACTGTGGGGATTCTATGATTTCATGAGGACGCGTGCAACAGCTGCCCATGTGCTGCATCTTGTATGCTGTGTGGTTAGATCTGTTCTCTGTGTAAAGCCTGTGGTTTCACTTGCTTGAATTTGACACACTGATATATTTTACTTACTTCTCGGATTGCGGATTGTCGCTGATGTTCCACTGCACAGGCGGTGGCTGGTCATACCATTCGTTGGCTCACCTTTAATGCGATGGCCACATCCTTTGTTTGAACCCTCTCTCCCCAGTATGGAAACCTCAGCACCTGGGTAACTTAGCACAAAACCTTTTAAACTGTAGATTCTCATGCCGATTGCAGTACCATTCCCTGGTGTGTTTATTTCGGTTTGGAGAGATATGAAGGCAAGACAAGGAGATGCTTACCTTGGATACAGACCCAAAAGATACCATGGACAGGACGAATGTGGTCTATAAGATACCATGCAGAGACTGCACAAAACATTGTGTGGGGCAAACTGTCTGACAACTAGCAGCCAGCATCCACAAACAGCGAACAACTAAATGACACAACCAGATGTCCTTGGTTTCAACACACACAGACGAGGAAAACCGTACTTTCTACTGGGATGACACTACTATATTAGGACAGGCCAAACAGTGGACAACCAGGAGATTCTTGGAGGGTTGGCACTGGGGAGGCGATGGCCTAGTGGTGTGATCATTCGACTGTTAATCCAGAGACCCAATATAATATTCTGGGGCCCCAAGTTCAAATCCTGTCATGGCAGATGGTGGAATTTGAATTCAATAAATATCTGGAATTAAGAATCTAATGATGACCATGAATCCATTGTCAATTGTTGGAGAAAACCCATCTGGTTCACAAATGTCCCTTAGGAAATGAAACTGCCATCCTTACCTGGTCTGGCCTACATGTGACTCCAGACCCACAGTAATGTGGTTGAATCTGGGCAGTTAGCAATGAGCAGTAAATGCTGCCTAGTCAGCAATGTCCTCATCCCGTGAATGAATAAAGGGAAAAAAAAGACTCCACAGACACTATCAACAAACACATTGAATTAGACCTGATATACCCACCACTACAGCGCATAGCCAGAAGCAGCAAAAACCAGACCATACAAATCCAGAGATAGTAGGAACTGCAGATGTTGGAGAATCTGAGATAACAAGGTGTAGAGCTGGATGAACACAGCAGGCCAAGCAGCATCAGAGGAGCAGGAAGGCTGATGTTTTGGGCCGAGACCTTTCTTCTTAAATTCAAACTGGCACAAGACACGAGAGGGTCTGCAGCATTGAGGATGTCACCCAGCAAGGGGACGAAACGTCCGTAATCAAACCTCCCAGCTCAGTGAACATACTGATGTCCACATGGTTACCTTACTGCTGAACTTGCTGCTGTGGTTGAGCTCAAATGGCCCAAAAGATTGAGTATTGTGGCGGACAGTTTCTAACCAGAGATAGGAATGACGGCATTGTGGAGCCGAGGTTTGGATTGGAATACAAGAGCAGGGTTGGGTTGGGAAGGGGCTTTTGGACACTTCAGTTCAGAGGATGGGAGAGAGAGCAGAGTTACTGGGGGTCTAGGCGAAATGATCAGATTGTGAGGAGATAATGGGAACTGCAGATGCTGAAGAATCCAAGATAATAAAGTGTGAAGCTGGATGAACACAGCAGGCCAAGCAGCATCTCAGGAGCACAAGAGCTGACATTTCGGGCCTAGACCCTTTATCAGAGAGGGGGATAGGGTGAGGGTTCTGGAATAAATAGGGAGAGAGGGGGAGGCAGACCGAAGATGGAGAGAAAAGAAGATAGGTGGGGAGGTAGGGAGGGGATAGGTCAGTCCAGGGAAGACGGACAGGTCAAGGAGGTGGGATGAGGTTAGTAGGTAGGAAATGGAGGTGCGGCTTTGGGTGGGAGGAAGGGATGGGTGAGAGGAAGAACAGGTTAGGGAGGCAGAGACAGGCTGGGCTGGTTTTGGGATGCAGTGGGTGGAGGGGAAGAGCTGGGTTGGTTGTGTGATGCAGTGGGGGGAGGGGAAGAACTGGGCTGGTTTTGGGATGCAGTGGGGGAAGGGGAGATTTTGAAGCTGGTGAAGTCCACATTGATACCATTGGGCTGCAGGGTTCCCAAGCGGAATATGAGTTGCTGTTCCTGCAACCTTCGGGTGGCATCATTGTGGCACTGCAGGAAGCCCATGATGGACATGTCATCTAAAGAATGGGAGGGGGAGTTGAAATGGTTCGCGACTGGGAGGTGCAGTTGTTTATTGCGAACCGAGCGGAGGTGTTCTGCAAAGCGGTCCCCAAGCCTCCACCTGGTTTCCCCAATGTAGAGGAAGTCAACTCATATTCCGCTTGGGAACCCTGCAGCTCAATGGCATCACTGTGGACTTCACCAGCTTCAAAATCTCCCCTTCCACCACCCCATCCCAAAACTAGCCCAGCCTGTCTCTGCCTCCCTAACCTGTTCTTCCTCTCACCCATCCCTTCCTCCCACCCCAAGCCGCACCTCCATCTCCTACCTACTAACCTCATCCCACCTCCTTGACCTGTCCGTCTTCCCTGGACTGACCTATCCCCTCCCTACCTCCCCACCTATACTCTCCTCTCCACCTATCTTCTTTTCTCTCCATCTTCGGTCCGCCTCCCCGTCTCTCCCTATTTATTCCAGAACCCTCACCCCATCCCCCTCTCTGATGAAGGGTCTAGGCCTGAAATGTCAGCTCTTGTGCTCCTGAGATGCAGATTGTGAGGAGATTTGGTGGAGATGGGAGAGAAGGGGAACTCAGGTCAGCTGCATTGAACTGGTCAGATACATTGATAGGTGCTTGTCTAACACTGCTATTTACTATAACCCCAACAATATCCGTGATAAATTTGCTTCATTGCAAGTTAGTTTGCTCTGAGATTATTTGTACATGTGTGTGTATTTTTCTTTACAAAAAAAACCAATGTGGAAAAATGTGCTGCCTCAGAAACGTCTTAAGAAATGCAGAGCCCAACTTTTCATTCTTTTAAAGACAACAGCAAATTCAACAATCATAGAACATAGAACATAGAACATAGAACAGTACAGCACAGAACAGGCCCTTCAGCCCACAATGTTGTGCCGACCATTGATCCTCATGGATGCACCCTCAAATTTCTGTGACCATATGCATGTCCAGCAGTCTCTTAAATGACCCCAATGACCTTGCTTCCACAACTGCTGCTGGCAACGCATTCCATGCTCTCACAACTCTCTGCGTAAAGAACCTGCCTCTGACATCCCCTCTATACTTTCCACCAACCAGCTTAAAACTATGACCCCTCGTGCTAGCCATTTCTGCCCTGGGAAATAGTCTCTGGCTATCGACTCTATCTATGCCTCTCATTATCTTGTATACCTCAATTAGGTCCCCTCTCCTCCTCCTTTTCTCCAATGAAAAGAGACCGAGCTCAGTCAACCTCTCTTCATAAGATAAGCCCTCCAGTCCAGGCAGCATCCTGGTAAACCTCCTCTGAACCCTCTCCAAAGCATCCACATCTTTCCTATAATACGGCGCCCAGAATCCCTCATGAGGTGTAGTTTTTTGTGTGGCTTGACTCCTACTTTATATTTCCTGATAGCTTCAATGTGAAAATAGCTCCACACAAGGAGTCAGCCTTGATAAGAAGTGTTTAATCCAGCAGTTTTCACAATGTCAGAATGCCTTGTGCATTCACCCCCAAATGAAGCACCTTTTAGTGTCATAGTATCCCTACAGTGTGGGAGAAGGCTATTCAGCCCATCAAGTCCTCATGAACCCCCCAAAGAACATCGGACCAAACCCACCCCCTCCCATCCCAGGTAACCTTGCATTTCCCATGGCTAATCCACCCTAACCTGTACATCTTTGGAGTGTGGAAGGAAACCGGAGCACCTGGAAGAAGAACACACAGACAGGGGGAGAATGTGCAAACTCCACACGGACAGTCACCTGAGCATGGGATTGAACCCGGGTCCCTGATGCTGTTTGGCAGCAGTACTAATCACTGATCCACTGTGCTGTCCCTAAAATGTTATCTCCGTTAGAGTGTTTGGACAATGGCACCCAGTTTGTACATAACAAGCTCTCTCTAACAGCAATGGGATAAATGTGCAGATAATCTGATGTTTGAGAGGCAGGTATTGACCATCTCAATGAACATATCTGCTGCATCTCAGCCACAAGTGCAGGCCCTCAAATCTGGTGACCCGAGCGTCTGGGTCATTCCAAAACCAGACTATTTCTGAATTGCCCTTCCCTCATTTAAACAAGTTCCTCTGATGACGGGAAGTGGACAGGGAGCAAAAGAAACACAGAAGGCGCTGGAGAAACACAGTAGGTGTCGTTGCATCTATGGGGAGAGAAACAATTCTTGTTTCGAGTCCAGTACAATTGTTCTTGGTGAGAGTCTGAAGAAGATTCACAACAGATCCTGAATAGGATTATTTTCATTAGAAAGACGGAGATTGCGGCGGGGACCTGATTGAGGTCTACAAAATCATGAGGGGTATAGACAGGGTGGATAGCAAAAAGCTTTTTCCCCAGAGTGGGGGACTCAATTGCTAGGGGTCATGAGTTCAAAGTGAGAGGAGGAAAGTTTAAGGGAGATATGCGTGGAAAGTTCTTTACACAGAGGGTGGTGGGCGCCTGGAACGCATTGCCAGCGGAGGTGGTAGACGCAGACATGTTGGCATCTTTTAAGATACATTTGGACAGGTACATGGATGGGCAGGGAGCAAATGGACACAGAGCGTTAGAAAATATATGACAGGTTAGACAGAGGATCTTGATTGGCGCAGGTTTGGAGGGCCGAAGGGCCTGTTCCTGTGCTGTAGGTTTCTATGTTTCTATGAAACATTAACTCCGGTTTTCTCTCCAGAAATGCTGCCAGACCTGGTGAGCTTCTCCAGTCACTCCTTGTTTCTTTCAGATTTCCAGCATTTGCAATATTTTGCCTTTATTCAAAACTGGTTTTATGTCCAGTGCTTGAGAAGTGAATCAGCAGTGGTACGGTCTTTGACCTAATCTGCTGTGCCATCCTATTGGTTAGTTTCCCTGATCTCTCCAAATCCACTGGATTAGATTGCCCAGTTGAAATTGAGACTTTCTGATTTTCTTTTGAACTGCTATGTTCTGAAATCTAGTGCAGTCTTATTTTGTACTGGCATGGGGGTCTTACCTGAGAGGGCTGTCATATTGAAAGTGAAGCATTAACTCTCTCTCCACAAGTGTCACTGGAGCAGCCAAATATTTCTAGCACTTACTGGTTTTGATACAAGATGTCCATTCTCTGCTTAGTCTAACTGTTCTTGTACAGCCTCCTTTCTTATTGGAGACTTACTGCAGTACACCACAGGCTCAGAGATACCACAGTTAAGAGAGAGTACTGGGGCACCCCTTGCAGTATAGTTGGTAATTCTCATGGCCAGGCTTTAGGAGCCAAAAACATTGACTATCTGAACTCAGAGATGGTAGGAACTGCGGATGCTGGAGTCTGAGATAACAAGGTGTAGCGCTGGAAGGACACGGCAGGCCAGGCAGCATCAGAGGAGCAGGAAAGCTGATGTCTCAGGTCTGGACTCTTCTTCAGAAATGACTATCTGAACTTATTTTGTTTACTGCAAGAATTAAAGATGTGGCTCTCAACCATAATTAAGATGCTGAGTTACAATATCTGAGCTATGCTTGTTTTGCAGTTTTTAGTGTTCTAGAATCTCAGCGCTGGGATAAACAGGGCCACGGATTCAGTCTTCACTCTGGTATTTTGAGTACATGAACCACGCTGACACATCACTGTAGGATTCAATTGTTTAGCTAATATGACACCCAGCCTATCCTCTGAGTTGGATGTGATCCTATGGAAACACTTGAAGAGATATAAGCAAATTTGAGCCATAGAACCATAAAATCCCTACAGTGTGGAAGCTACCCTGTCCCTGAAACCTATGGTTAATGCAGCTAACCTACACATCCCTGGACACTACAGGCAATTTAACATGGCCAATCCACTTACTCTTTTTTTTTATTATTCATGCACAGGATGAGAGTGTAGCTGGCTGGCCAGCAATTATTGCCCATCCCTAATTGCCCAGAGGTACTTGCTGTGAGTCTGGGGTCATGTGTACGTCAGACCAAGTAAGGACGGCAGTTTCCATCTCTAAATGATTTTAGTGAACTAGATGGATTTTTTCCGACAATTGACATTGGTTGTGGGCAACATTAAATTTCTAATTCCAGACTTTTATCCAATTCACGTTCCACCATCTATCATTAGCAGGATTCAAACCCGGAACCCCAGAACATTTCCTGGGTCTCTGGGTTAATAGTCCAGCGGTAATACCACTCAGCAGTTGCCTCCCCATTACACGCATCTTTGGAAATAGAAGGAAACCAGAGCACCTGGAGGAAACCCTCACAGACATGGAGAGAACATGTGAACTCCATATAGACGGCCACCTGAGGGTGAAATCAAACCCAGGTCCCTTCCCTATCTCCTGCCCCATTCTATCCCTGAACCAACATCAAAAAAAAGTTAATCATCGTTGTTACTTGTGAGAGCTTACTATACACAAATGGACAACCTGGTTTCCTAAAATGTTGTCACTGCTGCACTGTAGAAGTTCTTAATTTGACCATCATGCATTCTGCAATGCCATGACATCGAGAATAGACGATATATTGCATACTTCTTAAAATCCCCAGTTAGAATGCTAGTTCATGATAATAGTTTTCTATTGATGGGTAATTGAAGTGCTTTTACATCTTTATACTGTCCTATTATTGCTCACAAACAATTTAATTCCTCTCAGTATTTTAGAGGATATAACAACAAGCCATTGTATGCACACAATCTCACAATGAGTCAATCATTAATATATGGCCTGCAGAATGAAAACACACATCCCTTGTGGGACAGTGCTATCAATCAGATTCTGAACAGCTTTTAACACCTCTGGCAGCTTTAGGAGAGGACATTTATTTTTTAATTTGCATTTTTAAATTTGCAATGTAAAGTGAGTATTTATAACTTGCTGATGGATTATGATTTTATTACAAAGCAATTCCAACATTATTGCTGAGCTGCAATCCTATTACAGTTCGCATTATATAGCGGGTTTTAAACCATGGTCAGTGAAGTCATTACGTTTCTCTGTGGCAGATCAAATTGCTGGAATTATTAGAAAATTACTTCATGTGTTGTACATTCTAATAACAAGGCATTTTGTTTTTTTTTAAAATGATATCCTTTCAGATACTTGCAGCCTTTCACAATTCAAGGAGTTTTCCAGTACCTTAGATCTCTCTGAGAGTCTGTCACTATTCGAAAGAGCCCCTGCACAGGGAGTGTGTTGATATTTATGCAGGTTTTTGGAGGGGTGTGGAGCAGGCTGGAGAGACGGGATATTGTGGGGAGGTGGTGGTGGAGAACTGTCAGCCAAGCGGCCGGGGTCCCAGAGACAGTGACAGTATTTGTGGGTGTAGTCCGTGAGTTTGTGTCTGCATTGACAGAGCTTCCCAGAGAGTGAGCTTTAAGTTCTCGGGGCCACAGTTTGGCTTTTCCTGTGTCTCTGCTCAACTGGCTATAAAATGGGCACCTACCGTGAGTGCTTTACCTGATTATGGCAAGCCAGGAGGCACATTGGCATAGAATTGCCTTTACATATGTTATCATTTACGTTGTGAGTTATTCATTTTACCCATGATGCACACACTTGTTCTCATGCATTATTTCATGGTTATGCACATCAGTCTGTGCACATTCATTACATCCACGGTCTTTAAACCATGCCCAGCTCTTAATGGTACACTTGCCTGTTGTCATTGGCTGTTCACCTGGCTACTGCTCCTTAGCATCATGTCATTGCCTTAATAACTTCTGTTCTGTCTGTGGTGTTTGGGTTGCTGTGAATGTTGGGCTGAAGGTTGATCTGTGGTCTTCACTGATGGGGGGTTCCTATCTTCCAGGGATGCTTTATGCAGTGAAGATGTTTTGACAATCTAACTGGCCCTTCACTTCCACTGCATATGACCAGGCTGACAACAGCTTTGTGCCTCTTGGATAGAGTCTTGCTGAACGTGTGCAGGCTTGTAACATGACTGGCTGCCCAATGGCTAATACTGGCAATGGCTTGACAGAATTAACAGATCGAAATTGGTTTTCTGTCATTTCACCTTGATTTTTACAACCTCACCTATTACCAGTTCTGACATCAGTAGGCTTTTTGCTGTTGGAAGAGGAGTTTCCATGCGCAGTGACATTAGCCTTTGTGTTGGTCGAATTGTAATGCCTTCAATAGGTGTATTTCTCCATTTGAGCATTGCCTTGCATACATCTGGGTGGCATTTGCTCAATTTCTTTGATGAATTTCACTGCTGCCTCAGCCTTTCCACTTTTTAAAAATTAATTCACAGAATGAGGGCATCGCTGGCTAGGGCAGCATTTATTGCCCATCCCTAATTGCCTCTGGGCAATTAAGAGTCAACCACACTGCTGTGGGTCTGGCGTCACATATAGGCCAGACTGGGTAAGGATGGCAGTTTCATTCCCTAAAGGACATTAGTGAACCAGATGGGGTTTTCTGACAATCGTCTGGGGATTCAAGGTCATCAATAGATTGTTAATTCCAGATATTTATGGAATTCAAATTCCACCATCTGCCATAGTGGGATTCGAACCCAGGTCCTCAGCACATTATCTGGGTCTCTGGATTAATAATCCAGCGATAATACCACTGGACCATTGCCTCTCGCAAGTCTCTTTCCCACTTGACTGGGGATAGTATAAGAATTGATGAGAGCTGTTGAATTTCTCAAATTTTTATGAAGCAGTGATTTCTTCACCAGTGAGCTGAGGGAAATGGGCACTCAGCATAATGTCCGAGTGCTGCAAATACCAAAGAGTTCTTTCAGGCAATCTGAAATCTCGCCAGTGGTCATTGAAGTCAGCTGGCCCACCTCCCAGTCAGCACAATAACGGTCTACAGTGACAGAGCAATCAGTTCCTGAAGTTAATGTGAAGAGGTCTACTCCCAGCTTTCCCCATGGGCTCTCTGGGATGTCATAAGTCACCAGTGGTTCATTGAGCTTGATATTCAGGACAAACACTGCACTGGCTGATCTGGTACTTGATTGCGTTGCTCATGTTTGGCTCGACGACCATTTCTCTTACCTCCCTTGGACATAACTCTTTCCTTAGTGGACTGCATGGATGGACTTTACCATCTTTCCTCTCAACTTGTGGAATCATAGAATCCCTAGAGTGTGGAAGCAGGCCCTTGTGTCTACACCGACCCTTCGAAGAGCATCCCATCTAGACCGACCCACCCTGACCCTGCAATTCCCATGGCTAACCCACCTAGCCTGCACATCTCTGAGCACTACAGGGTAACTCAGCACGGCCAATCCACCATAACCTGCATATCTTTGTACTGCGGGAAGAAACCAGAGACAAACCATGCAGAGAATGTGCAAACTCCACACAGACAGTTACCCAAGGATGAAATCCAACCCGGGTCCCTGGCGCTATGAGGCAGCAGTGCTAACCACTGAGCCACCATAGATAATTGCTATATTTCCTATATACACAATGCCACCTTGGGCTGTTCATTCATCTCTAATTACTCAGGGAACTATTGACCTTCACATTTTCAGGCCATCTTTTCATCAATACTAATTGTAACGCTTGGAAAATTGCATTTTGTAGAATGTTTTGCTTCATTTGAGCAAAGTTATATCATCTGTAATATTCATTGTCTCGAAGGGTTGATGACTTGCTGACCATGTCAAGCATTCACTTTATACTGAATGTAAAAAATTTCACAACCTGCTGTAGCACCCTTTACTTTCATCATTGGGAGTGCGGCCCTAAACAGCAAGTCAGCAATATTAGCTGTTTCCCTTGCTAATGTGTCTCATCCAGATTATATCCCTGTAATTGGAGTAACAACTCTAAAGGTATGTGCATTCCTTTTTTAGTAGCTGTGCTTCTAAACACTCTTCACCGCTTAACCTCACATCTGACACCATGTAGGACAGCAGGCCTGTATTGTGTCTTCATTGAACTGACTGCAAAATGGGCGTCAGCAGTAACTGCCTCAATATAGGCGTCACATTACTACAACAAATCAGGTGACACATTAATGCAGTATTGCATCAGCATTAGTAAAGAGAATGCCTGCTCACCAATACCTCTGATGTATCAAATGGTTGGTGAAATCTGCCTGTGCTGATAACTTGAGTTAAAATCATGTAACACTGATCTGATATGAAAAATCATTATTCACAGCTACATCCCCATGAAATCAGAGTACAGTAAATGACAAGGAAACAAATTGGGTGGAAAATTCTAAAAGTTTATAAAATTAGGATTTGTGTTTATAAGGAGACACAGTCAAAGTATTATTGTCTTGAAATGGGAATGGATAACTTCAGCAAGTTAACTACAATGTGAGACTAACAGACTGCAAGGTGCTTTACCATATAAAATACACATTGTTTATTTGCCACTTCTGAGACATGAATGTCCAGCTATAAAATCATAGCGATGGCAATTCTGTGTGTGCTCATATCAGTAGTTATTTAGGCTCCACTGAAATAGCCTCTGAAATATGCATCAAATATCTGAGATTACTCTCCAGTGGGTTACTCCAGTTAACCAGACTGTGACACAATTTGTCACTGTTTACACACTTCAAGAAAATAGAATATCAATTTTTCTTTGACCGAGCGATTTTGAGGCAAACCTCCTGAAGCAGCCAATTATGTGCTATAAATTCTGGAAATGGAATGGCGAATATTAGACAGTACCTCGATTTCCTGTAATACCCTCTTTAACGTAGTCGCTGATTTGGAAAACACAATTACCAAAGTGACTGATTGCCCCTGGAGACTATTTTTTTTCCTTTGCCTGCCCCACTGCCCTCCAATAAAGGTCAATGGCCTTGGATTTATGGATGTTGCTGTTTAAGCCTAAATGCACTTTTGATTTTGATAGCTGGGCTCACTGCGCAGTAAGCTGTTCCAGAATTTCAATTGCAGCATCTGAGATGACAGACGACATAAAGTTTGCTTTCGATTGTAAAGACACAAATTGTGCTATTTTAAAGAAATGATAGCTTGTACTTTGCTTCAGGATTAAAATATGTTTCCAAAATGTTCTATCCCAGATTCCTACCAGTTACTTAAACTGTGCTGCCATCAGTAAATCACAATTATGACATTAACCCAAGTTCCATTTGCTAAACGAGGAAAATTAAATGAATTTGTGTTCCTGTGGCACATTGTTACCTAGATTCATGTACGTTGCAATATAAGATCAAGATATTTTGCCCTCATACAGCAGAGTTCAGAGCTCACAACCAATCCTCCTTCCGAAATATTTTCCTACCAGCCCATTCGGAGATGCTAGTACATTAAGATTTCCAAAAATGTTGCTGGAGTTCGAGGGTTTGAGTTATAAGGAAAGGCTGGGGCTGTTTTCCCTGGAGCATTGGAGGCTGAGGGGTGACCTTTATAGACAGTTGTGAGGTCATGGGGGGCATGAATAGGGTAAATGGCCAAGGTCTTTTTCCAAGGATATGGGAGTCTAAAACTAGAGGCCATAGATTTAAAGTGAAAGGAGAAAGATATTAAAGGGATCTAAGGGGCACCTTGCTCACACAGAGGGTGGTGCACAAATGGAATGAGTTGCCAGAGCAGGTGATGGATACCACATTTAAATGGCACCTGGATAGATACCTGAATAGGAAGAGTTTAAGAGGGATATGGGTCAAATGCTGACAAATGGGACTAGATTAATTTAGGATACCTGGTCTGCATGGACGAGTTGGACTAAAGGGTCTATTTCCATACGATTCAACTCTTTGATTCTTTGACCTCTGGAGCAGGTGAGACTTGAATCAGGCCTTATTGCTGTAGGCTAAACAAAAATCCAAAGAACTGCAGATGCTGGAAATTAGAAACAAAATGAGAAATTGCAAGAAAAATACAGCAGGTCAGGTAGCACCTGTGGAGAGAAAACAAAGTTAATGTTTTGGGTCCAGTGACCCTTCTTCAAAAATGTTAACTCTGTTTTCACTCCGCAGATGCTGCCTGTCTTGCTGAGATTTTCTTGCAATTTCTGATTTTGTGGCTCATGGTTTCAGGGTTCAGTTTCCGGAGAAGAGTCATCTCGGACTCGAAACATTAACTCTGTTTCAATCTTCTTAGATGCTGCTGAGCATCTCAAGCATGCTCTGTGTTTGTTTCAGATTTACATCATCAGTATTTGGCCCTTGTAGGGCAGAGTTCAGAGCTCTGTGTCTGTGGGAGTGTCCTTCATGACTCTCTTTTCTAACAGGGGGAGATTAATGGTTTATAGACCAAGGATGTCTTACCCAAGGACATGTGGCTGAGAGAGCCTCCTCCTGCAGCTGTCTGCTGCCTCTCCATTTCAGACATTACTGTGGAGGATGTAATGCACAAATTTCCAATGCCCACCTGACTGATCCAGTGACCATGCCTAGAGGATATATAGCTATGACAGTTAGAAAGAACTGTAGTTGGTCAGGACATCTTTGGACATTAGTATGTCTTTGATCCTTTGGAAAGATCATTCCTCCAGCACCATTCTTGCGTCTCCGTCAAGGAAATGGCTTCCTCAAGTATTCAGTCAGTGTTGTCAAAACATTCCACCAAAGGGTTCATCACACCTAGTAATCTTTGCAGGCCATGAACTTGGGATTTTGGAAACTCCTAATCAGCTTGGTTTTCTGTGCCTCTGACATTATTCCAGCTTTGTCAACAATGTGTCCCAGAAAGCAATAATATTCCTTGGGAAATTCAGCCTGCAGACATTTTAAAAGTTGCGGAGGTGGCAGCCTAGTGGTACTAATGCTGGACTGTTAATCCAGAGACGCAAGTAATGTTCTGGCTACCCAGGTTCGAATCCCACCACAGCAGATGGTGGAATTTGAATTCAATTTTTAAAAATATCTGGAATTAAGAGTCTAACAATGGCCACAAAACCATTGTTAATTGGTGGAAAATCCCATCTGGTTCACTAATGTCCTTTAGAGAAGGAAACTGTTATCCTTACCTGGTTTGGCCTACATATGACTCCAAACCCACAGCAAATTTGTTGACCCTCAACTGCAATAAATGCTGACCTGGCCAGTGACTCCCCCATCCTGAGACTGAAGTTTTTTTTGGAAGTTCATGTGCCTTCTGGTCATGCTTCTCAAGTATTTCCTCAATATCCATTAGGGACATGATGGATCCTAAACCTTGGACTGTTGGAAAATCCCTAGGCATAAAGTGATCCTGGATGGCAGTCAGTTGAAGCAGAATCTCCTAAACTGGGACTATAAATAACTAATCCAGATTGCTCATCTAATGCCACATTCCAGAACTCTCATTGGCATGGGGTTTGGTGAAAATTCCACTTGTGTACAATTTGACTCAGCTCGCATCTACTGTAGGCACAGGGTGGATTTCCTTGCCACCAACTTGTTGAGCTGCATTCAGGCAACATGTGTTCTAATACAAGAACAGAAATTGCTGGAGAAACTCAACAAGTCTGGCAGCACCTGTGGAGAGGAAGCAAAGTTAACACATCAAATCCAGTGACCCATCTTCAGAACAGGACCTGAAATGTTAACTCAGCTTTCCACCCCCTTCAATAAGACTCCCCCTATACATGCAAACACAGGCACACTGACTAGGAAGGCACTTCAATTAACCCTGTCCACAGGGTTTACTGAGATAATTCCTCAATCTTCCCTCTCCAGTTATTGTATCTCTACACTGTTTATTGGGGATTTTTCCACCATTATTTCTGATTGTAATGGTGGCTTTTTGTCTCCTTTTATTTTTGTTTGTTAGAAAATCGCAGTAAAAGTCCAAATTAAATAGTACAAATTCCTGCCAAGCTGGGCAAATGTCCTTTAACAAACTAAGAAGATCATGACACTTCAGTCAAGTTTGAGTTACGGATTATGAGAGAAAAGGAGACTTGAAGAGGTTAATGGCTTCACGTGCTTAAAACTCTGTGACAGAATGTGTTCAGTTTTGACTGACAATTCTGCATTTTATATACAGGATGCTGTAGGTTAATGTGTTTGAGCTTAGGAAATAACAAAGGAACAAACTTGTGAGGATCAGTGGCTGTCTTATGGATAACAGAGATAAGTAAGTTTGCACTGAAGGGAGAGAGATTAAAGAGAAAAGCAAGTTTGGTTATCAGATAGCAAACAGTTCTTAGTATTCTGCCCAAGAACATGAGTGAAGAACAAAAATGACACCATATGATGCCTTAAACAGAGAGAAACAAATTATTCCTAGAGACTTGAGAGACAAAGGGAGGGGAGATAATGTCGAGTCTAAGCAAGTGAGGTGGTCAAGAGTTGAGTTTCACGGAGGACCATGGTGGAGGAGAGTGTCAGGAGAGCTCTTGACTGAATGATTTGTCATTGTGACATGTCTCAAGATACAGTGAAAAGTGTTGTTCTTCATGCTATACAGGCAGACCATATCATACAAAGTACATCAGGGTAGCAGAACAAAGTGCAGTAAAGCTGCAGAGAGAGAGACAGAGAGAGAGAGAGAAGAATAAATATTCAAGAGGTCTGTTTAAAAGTCTGATAACAACAAGGAAGAAGCTGGTCTTGAATCTATTCATACATGTAATCAAGCTCTTATATCATCTGCCTGACAGAAGAGAGTGGGAGAGAGTATTACCGGGGTGGTAAGATTCTTTCATTAAATTGATTGTTTTCCTGAGACAGCAGGAAGTATAGATGGAGTCAGTGGGTGGAAGACTGGTTTGAAAGTGGGTGGCCCGTGCTGAAAGGTTGGCTGCCAGTGCTGGCAAGAAGAGAGTGAGGGAGGCAAAGTGGAGTGGAGTGAAAAGTTCAGGATCTTACAGGATGAGAAGTCATAAAATCAGAAGACGGGTCAGAGACAGGGAGGAGATGCAGCTGTGGGGGAACTTAACTGTAGAACACTCAAACCTGATTGACATGTTGGATGTGTAATGAGGCCTCCAGCAGTAGATGATGACAGTGAGGGAGGTCATCAAGCAGGGCAGCTAAAGCAGCCCAGAGAGATCCTGCTGAAAGGAAGGTGCATCTTCAGGAAGAAGGAGTCCTCATTGGGAGAAGGGTCAGAATGACAGTAGTCCTTTCAAATAGAAGCAAACCACAGGCTCAATTCCATGTAAACTCTGTGTCTTTCTTGTTTAACCTTGATTTCCCTTCATATTTATAATGACCTGATGACATTGGAATCAGGAATCAGTGCCTTGGGCCATCCATGTGTTCAGATCTTGTCACAAAAGAACAAAGCAACAGCGTGCATGATAGAGGATGAACATGACTGACAAGTGTTATTAGCAATTGGATATGATGTGGCTGAGAACAATCGGGGTGACCTGAAATTTATAGAAGGTGGATAATTGAAGGCTAACCAGCTCAGTATTCAAGTAATTGAGCCTGGTAGTGATGAAGATGTAGGTAAAGATTTCAGCAACAGATTGGGGTTAGACTTGTGGAGAAGCCAAATAGCTGAAAGTTTTGTTGGGATCCAACTGGATGCTTAGATGATGAACATTTCTCAACTGTGGTCAAGCGGGAAGATTATGAGACAGTGGAGGGAGCTAAAAATTCAACTGGAGAAAGCTGTTGCTCAAACATTGGATGATGTCCGGAAGTGGGCTGCTTCATCAACATGTCAGAAATGTTCCTGTTTAATACAAGTTTAGTTTTATTGAAAGGAAAGATTGGAATGGAGATGAGAATTTTTTTTGACAGTAGCGGAGCAAGTGCTAGACGTAAGTGTTTTTAGGATGTTGGTGTTGCTGACTGGGCCAACATTTATTGCTAATCCCTGATCACTATTGTCACTGAGAGGCTTGTGAAGGCCATTTCAGAGTCAGCCACGTTGCTGTGAGTTACATGTCGACCAGAGCAGGTAAGGATGGCAGATTTCCTTCCCTGAAGAGTATTAGTGAATGAGATGAGCTTTTAATGGCAATTAGCAATGGTTGCATGGTCACCATGAGGATTGTTTTTTTTATTCCAGGCCCTCATTGATTCAAATTTCATCAGCTGCCGCAGTGAGTAAAGAGTAAATAAGGTGTTTAAGCTGATGAGGCACCATCGCTTGAGGCAAGGAGTAAGGAATATTTTTGAGTAAAACAGTTTGCTAAGTGCCAAGATAACACAGTGTGGAGCTGGAGGAACACAGCAGGCCAAATTTTCTGAAGAAGGGTTCTAAACTGAAATGTCAGCTTTCCTGCGCCCCTGATGCTGCCTGGCCTGCTGTGTTATCTCAGACTCCAGCAGAGGCAGGACCTACTGTCTCTTGCTGAGTGTTGGCCTGGGAAGGAACTTTCTCTTTGCACCTGTGGCAGAAAAGCCACCGTGGAACCAGGGGTGAGAGGTCATTTGGGGGCCCAGAAATCATGAAGTATCCAGCACAGACTTCAAACTTGAAGTTGAGCAGAGCTGTGATTGCCAGCGGGCTGGAGGTTCACACAGAGTGGGCACGGCCAGTGGGATGGGGCCGGCCAGCGGAGTGGGCATGGCCAAGGGGACAGGGGCAGCCAGCGGGATGGGTCACTCAACGGGATGAGGACGGTCAGCGGGATGGGGATGGCCATCAGGATGGGGCAGTCAGTGGGGCAGGGACGATCAGTGGGGTGGGAATGGTCGGCGGGATGGGGACGGTCAGTGGGACAGGGATAGTCAGCAGGATGGGGCAGTCAGTGGGCCGGGGACGGTCAGCAGGACGGGGACGGTCAGCGGGGCGGAGGTCTGCACAGAGTGGCGATGGCTAGCGGGATGGAGGCCTGAGTGGGCTGGACAGTTGTCAGACTGGGGACTGGTGCAGGCGGTCACCAGCTTGTGAGCCTGGGCTGACCACATGTGAAAGGCCCCTGTGCTGATCTACTGAAAGCCTGTAATGCTCATCTTTTCAACTTTATTCTCATTTTTCTAACTTACAATATGAACAACAGTGCGTAATGTTATCTTTTTCCCACCCTTTCTCGTTCATTTCTGTATTTTGTATCTAAGGTGTGCACCTAGGTCCTTTGTGCCTGAGATGGCATCATATGGAGCAACATTGTAAACTTTTCACTGTATTCCTATATTTACATCCTTGAGAACATGTGTCAATAAAGGATATTCTAATGTTCTAATATTCTAATGTGCATCTTCTCGAACTGAGAAGGTGTGGAATTCCCACAGCATTTGCAATGTTCCATTCTGACCAAGAATTGACGAACTTATTGTGTGTATCTGTGTGACAGGTTGATAGGACTGAGAGACTGCCTGAGCCCCAGGCTTTGTAATCAGTGTGTAGCCTTCACTGGGTATCTGAAATGCAGTTAATTTGTGGATAGGTGTCTTGGCGAAGAGCGATTTTAATCCAGAAAGAACAGTGCAAGTTTATTTTAGACTATATTCTGATTTGCCATGTCCCTCCCTCACCACCACCCCTCCCCCTCCCAAACTCCCCCATATATTTAGTTTTCACGCTGAACCAACATTTCAGCTTCAATTACAATTTGAAACAGAAACATTAAAACAACATGTGTGCTCTTTGACATTTTGAAACATTGCTGCCTGTTTGAATTACTCGTGGTGAAGTATTTTGTGGTTCAGTAATTAAAATGTGATCGTACTATTTGATATTTTTGACATAAGTCAGTACTGGTTGCGTTTTGTGTACATTTCCGTTCATTAAAAATTGTGTTGGAAGTTTAGGATGGGAAGAGAATTAATCAGTAATGCCAACTTCCTGTATGAAAGGTCTTCTGTAATCATTTCAAACTTAGTTCACAGATATGTGTGTTGCAGGATGTTTCATTCCATTGTCAATGAAAAGGAACATCACCACACGGCATACAACTCCTATTCACAAGGAAACATCCTCTTGATTTGCGCCACATCTAAAAAAATTGACTCCCTCCACTTCAGTCACAGCAATGTGTACCATCAATTCACTAAGTCCCTTCAGACAGCCCCCACCTTCCATACTTACAACCACTTCTATCTAGAAGGACACAGGTACAAATATTTGGGAACGCCACCACTTGCAGGCTCCCTGACAAGTCACTCACTACCCTGGCTTGGAAATATATTGGCTGTTCCTTCTGTGTCTCTAGATCAAAATCCTTGAGCTCCCTCCCTAACAACGTTGTGGGTTGGAATACACCAATTGGAGAGCAGCTCACCACCACCTTCTCAAGGCCAACAAGGGATGGCAATAAATGCTGGCCCAGCCAGCAACACAACTTGCCATAACTAAATTTTAAAAGATGGGTTTTCTCTCTTGTGTTTCCCTGAAATCTGTCAGATCTCAGGGAAGTCATCTGTGGAGGTACACAATGTTTGAGATCAGTTGTGACTCATGTTATGCTCAAATTCAGAGCCTGGACACCCAAGATGAGCTGCAAACATCGTTCTCATTTCCATCCCAAATCTGGAGCATGAAGTTCCATTTAATTACTTCACCTTTATGTAACCAGCACTTGGTAAAAAATGAAGTGCTCCAAAATAACCAAACTAAATGGACAGATATCCAAATGTTATAAAGAGCGTTATCATTTCTAGTCATTTGGCCATACAGAACTTAAGGCTTGCTTTAAAAAAAAGGATGCATATCATCAAACCTTTTCATCTTATTACCAACAGGGCACTTTCAAGAAATACAGCTGATTCACATTTTATACTGTGGACTGGAAATCACACACATTAATACACAGTTCTTTGCAGGCAGAGATTACACACTGTTCTTGTTTCCCAATCTTCTTGCAGATTAAGATGTTGCTGACCTTTACACTGGTATTTTTGCGAATCGCAAACGTCTGTGTTAAGTCCCACCCTCCGCGCAGTGTGTCCCATGTCTGGCATGATGACAAAAATTTACAATGCAACTCCAGCTCCCACACACCACCCCAAGTTGCTTTGAATCTCCACTGTTCCCAAACCTTTACCATTCAGGCAGTACCCTGTCCAATGGATCCACAGTGCATATTTGCTCTTACTGAAACCCAGTTGTCCACTTTGGCATCATCAAGTGATATCTGAGTGCAAAGGTTATTAAGCAAACATGAGCACACGTGCGAGCAGATACATGTACAATGTAGCATTCCCGTATCGGTGACTGCTGTCACTGGCAGAGTGCTGCACCCCCTGAGGTGCTGGTCATCCTTTAGATCGAGTTATCCTCTGAGCTGAGTGCACTCGATCCCATGGCCCTGTTTTGAAGGAAAATGGGGACATCCTACCTGGTGTCCTGGGCATTATTGAGCTCTGAAAGAATTGTTATGGCACACTGCTGTTTTATACCAGCTTGCTTTGCTTTAAAACTGGGGTCATGCTACCAAAGTGACAGAATTTTTTTTTAAAAGCGATGAGACGTCATCAGCTGCAAAACACTTTGGGATGTTCAATTGGCACAAGAAATGAAGGGTGTGCTGTTATTTTTGTCTTCTCCTTATTGGTCTGCATTTGTGGTTATTTTTCAGGGTAAGACGGTACGGGTTATTACAGCCATTGATCAAGACCGAGGGAGACCACGAGGTATTGGTTACACCATTGTCTCAGGTAAGAGGGTTAACCTTGCGTTTTCCTGTTTCAAGCCATGTTCATTATTGAAAAGGACAAGGAAACTCAATTTTGAAAATATAATGAAAGCCAATTTGAAATCTTCTATAACAAACATGAAAAGAATTCTTCCTATAATTCTTCCTTTTAGGCTTGTGTTTTGTTTTGTCTAGATGTTACCACAAACTGTTGGGAGTCAGAGAGAGAGAGATGGGTGTTTTCAAACTGCAGACTCGAAATGATTCTTCTTTGCTGAGTAATAGAGCCTGCTGGGTATTAGTAACAGGAGAGATGAGAACTGCTTGTAAATGATCCATGTTGCTATTTCTAAGTGAAAATACCTCAGAAAATATTAATTAAACCTGATGGTTGTGACAAGTATCCAGCAGATTTTATTTTTTAATTGCTTGCATTTCTATGATCTTGTTAAGTTTTGCAGCATGATTTTAGCATGTGGGAAGGTACCTTTGGTTATTTTGTTAGGAATATCAAGCCTCTGGAAAATGAAGAGTGAGTAGATTTCATACAGTGAATGTACAATACTTGCATGACGATATCACTGTAATTTGTAAGATTTTATCTAAATTCACGTCTGGGGATTTCTGATGTAACACTGTCAGTCAGTTACTCTTTCAGTGAGGGCAGCTTCAGAGAGTATGTAGGGATTGGAATCAGGTCAGGTAGTTCTCATTGACTATGAGATCCTTGATTGGGCTTGTTAATCTGGGCCAATTAGGGAGGCCTGGCTGACAGTTACAAGCTGGAGATTCAGAACATCATCTCAGTCTAGTCTCATAGCCTGTACACTTTGCACATGTAAATAAAGTGTGACTTGGTGAGGGATACCGGCCTCTCGCTAGTTATTTAAGAGTGATACAATTCATTGCCATTGGACACTTGAATGTGGAGGGTTCTTGATTTATTAATGTTTGACTTACAAGTGTCCGTACTTGCCCTATATAGGGGTGTGATTTTACAGATCCTGTACGTACAATTGGTTTCTTTATATTGACCTGCGCTGTGTTTTGTCTTGCGTACAATTCAACCTGTGAACGGACTCCAGAATAGAATGCATTTATCACTCAGGGATTGCCTGTATTCAGGCTTGTTTCTGTCTGGAAAGGAAAGAGACTAAACTGAGGATTTTGATCAGCAAAAGCCGAATGATAGTCGCTTTGTTTGTAGCTGATGGATTCCTGTCCACGATGTGGCATTACCTAACTTTGAAAGACAGCCCGGATAATCCTTCCAACAGCTGTTCTAAAATCCCAGCGAAACCACCAAAATGACTAATTTGCTTTCTATTCCGTACAAAGTCAATTCACATCAGATTTCATCAGTAACAGAATAAATAATTCCATTTATTTGTAACTCATTTAACTTTAAAAGAACAGTGAAAAAAGAGAATTTCTAATTTCTGCAACTTAAACTGTATCTCTTCAAAACGCCAAACATGCACACAACCCAGCATGATGAGACAAATTATTTAACACTTACACTATGTGGGTTAGCAAAGAGAAAGTTGACAAACGAAACAAAATTCTGAATATCAAATTTCAACCACACGGTAAAAAATTTGTTTGAATTTTGCAATGACGACATTCAATTTGATCAGCTGAACCTAGGCCATTTTTTGTTTTAGAATTCTTCCTTTTAGGCTTGTGTTTTGTCTGGATATTACCCCAAACTGTTGGGAGTGAGAGAGAGAGAGATGGGTGTTTTCGAACTACAGACTTGAAATGTTTCTTCTCTGCTGCTCATGACATTTGCAACTGTAGACCAACTGCTATGTGGTTGCCTCTTTACTGCGCTCTGAAATTATTGAGCCAACCGCTCCATTCAAGGGTAATTATGGATGGGCAATAAATGCTAGCCTCACGCATCCCACAAAATAATTATTAGGAGATTACTGCAGTCAGGAGAGGTTTTATAATATATTGTAAGATACTGTGGCACAGTGCTTATTTTATTGGCTGATAACCCAGTGGTTTCACTAATGATGCAAAGGTACAGGTTCACAATCTGCCACAACTTGTACAAAATTTCAGGGGACTAAATAGTATTGATGCACAAAAGTGGTACCAGCAAAGGCGTGCACACCCTTACTGGGTCGTCACTAAAATTCCATCTGGATCACAAATATTCTAAAGGGAAAGAAATCTGCCATCCTTATCTGGTCTGGAATATATGTGACTACAGACACACAGTAAGATGATTTACTCGTAATTGGCATCTGAAGTGGCCCCCGCAAGCCACTTCATTCGGGGCAATTAGGGATGGGCAACAAATGCTGGTCCTGCTGAAGGGCAATCCACATCCTATCAATGAATTGCAGGAAAGATCGTTGCATTGTCCACATTGTGAATGAAGCAATTCCTGCAAACGTAGAATGTTGTGCGGTGTTCAGGCATAATTACCATGGCGGGGGAGGATTGAAATTATCCAATCTTCCTCCATCTTTTGATGGAGAACTGGAACTGTCAACAGGAATTGTTTGGGGACTTATCCTTTTCAATGACTTGATGAAGCCAGTCAACGGAACTCCTCTGAACAGTTTCTCTGTTTAACCTCCTGAAGGTGAATTCAGAAGCTGCCTGTATTTTAATTGGTTGAGGATTTGTTCCTGCTTACCACTGTAGACAACAACTTGTTTTGAACCCTACTTGGTGGTTTGACCTTTTAGAAAATGTCCAATATTAATCATTGTCTGAAGAGACTGAAGTCTATGATGGAACCTTACAAGCAGTATCAAACAGAACAAACAAAATGCACTGCTTCCCCAAGGCACACTAAAATTACTTTAATCACTTCAGTTCATAAGAAGTGTGGACTTACTCACAGGAATCACATTTTATACCAGGCATGAATCATCACACTTTTGTTACAATAAGCCATTTGCTTTCCATATGGTTGCAGAGGCAGTGTAATGGATTGAAGACAACAAAATGCTGGAGATCACAGAGGGTCAGACAGCATCCATGGAGAGAGACCAAGCTAACGCTTTGAGCCTAGATGACTTGACATCAGAGCTGAAGTAAAGTGTGGAGGGCACAGCAGAGATGCAATAGTTTTAGTGGGGTTTGGGGGTTGGGCACTGGTCACAGTGGGTGCAGGATACCAGGTGCCAGTGAAGGAAAGATGTTGACAGTTCAGATTAAGTGACTGGGATGTGAGAATGGGAGAACAATGCCAGACTTGAAAGGGTAGTATGTGGGATGGGGGAAAAGGAGGGCGTGATAACAAGCTAAAAGAAAGAGAAGAAATGTTCACAGTTTGAAGATGTTGAACAATATTGAGCCCAGAAGGCTGTAAAGTGCCGAGTCTGAAGATTAGATGTTGCTCCTCTGGTTTGTACTGTGATTCACTGGAACACTGCAGCATGCTGAGGACAGACAAGTGGGCTAGTGAGCAGGACGCTGTGTTAAATTGACAGCTACGGGAAGGTCAGGCTCATGCTTGCGTACAGACCGGAGGTGTATGCGAAGTGATCACCCACTCTCCATCTGGTTTCTCCAGTGTACAGTAGGCCACATTGGATGCTGTAAATACAATACACAAGATTGGAGGAGGGACAGGTGAGATGCTGCTTCACCTGGAAAGACTGTTCAGGCCCTTGGATGGTGAGCAGGGGGAGATGAAGGGGCAGGGACTGCATCTTCTGTGGTCATGTGAGAAGGTACCACGGAGAGCGGGGGCAGTTAGTGTTGGTAGTTGTGGAATGGACTAGGGTGTCCCAGAGGGAACGATCCCTGCAAAATGCAGACAGGGCAGAGGGTTGGTGGTGTTGGGGTGGTGGTGAGGGGAAAATGTGTTTAGTGGTAGTGTTCTGCTGGAGTTGTCTGAAACAGCGGAGAATGAACCATTGAATACAGAGGATGGTGGGGTGAAAAGTGAGGACATGGGGGACCCAATCATGCTGTTGTTAATGACGGAGGGTGGGGTGGGTTGGGTGGGGGAGGGGAAGCATGGGTGATAGTTCAGATGTGGTTGAGGGCCCTGTCACCCACAGTGGGTGGGATCCCACGGTCATAGAAGAAGGAAGCCGTGTCAGTAGTGATATTTTGGAAGGTGGCATCATCCAAACAGATGTGACATAGGCAAAGGAAATGGGAAATCCTCCCATTCCTCCCATGGGGTACGATGAGCTGCAATGAAGCACATAACTCTTCCCTACTCACCATCCAACGGCCTAAACTTTGCCATTGAAGCAGCATTTCACCTATACCTCCTCCAATCTTGTGTATTGTGTTCACTGCACCCAATGTGGCCTACTGTACATTGGAGATGCCAGACGCAGAGTGGATGATCACATTGCATACACCTTCAGTCTGTACGCAAGCATGACCCCAACCTTCCTGTAGCTGGTCATTTTAACGCAGCGTCCTGCTCACTTGCCCACTTGTTTGCCAGTGGCATGCCGCAGTGTTCCAGTGAAAACTGGAGGAGCAACATCTCATTTTCAGATTAGGCACTTTACAGCTTTCTGGGCTCAACATTGAGGCCAACACCTTTAAATTGTGAACCATTTCTTCACTTTCCTTTAGCTCGTTATCATGACCACCCCTTCCTCCTCCTCACCCCCCCCCCCCCCCCCCCCACCCCCACATCTGACTTACTATTGTTTAAATTCTGGCATTGTTCTGCCGTTCTCACATTCCGATCACTTAATCTGAACTATCAGCATCCTTTCTTCACCACCACCCTGCACCCACTACCCCCAGCACTGCAACCCCTTCCAAAACTACCACATAAGTATGCTCCACACTTCAGCTCTGATGAAGAGTCATCTCAGCACGAAACATTAGATTGTAGTCTCTCTGTTGATGCTGCCTGACACGCTCTGATCTCCAGAATTTGTTGTCTTCAGTACATATTCCAGCATCTGCAGTAATTTATTCCGTCAATATAATGTATTATTACTTTCATGGATTTTTGGCAGATTATGTATCCAGCCATCAATCCAAGCTGCTGCTGTCCTTGACTTTGTTTTTGTTGGGGAGCTCTGTTTATTCCAAAAGCTGTGCGTCATGCCAATTATTGGGTCCTGCCCAGAAGGAAAAACAATAAGACTGGCGAATGAGACATATCAGAACAACTCATCTTCTATACGTCAAAATGTGGCCCCAGCACAACCAGTACATTCATTTCTACGTATTATTGTTTTGTTTTTACTAGTTTTTACTAGCTTTTCCCTCATTTTGCCGTTGTTTGCTTGACCTGGTGTTATCAAAAGAGTGCTTGTGAATCTTGGCTTGCAGCCATTTGACAGTATGAGTGAACTTGCGAAAAGAACATCTCAGGAGAGCCGAAGGTGAAAACCACAATATCCTTAGCTTTGTGATATCGGGTCCCGATGGTTGAACTTCTCAATAGTGACAATATCTTGAATTATAAAGGATGCGTTTGATGTCTCCATGAGTTTACGTAATACAAAGTGCAAGGGCAAATTGACCCCATTGGAAGTACTTTCTGAAAAGGTTCGGAATGTGTTTTCTGAGGTTTGAATAAATGTTTTCACCTCTTCCCTTGCACTTCTTTCTATCAGGAAAGAAGTGCCAATTGATGCTCCAAACATAGTTGAATGGTTCTGAAGACAGGCCACTGGACCCAAAATGTTAACTCTGTTTTCTCTCCACAGATGCTTCAAGCCTTGCTGAGGTTCTCCAACATTTTTTTGATTTTGTTTCTGATCTCCAACATTTGCAGTTCTTTGGTTTTTCAAAAGCATATTTAAAATGGGGAGAGAGAAGTTGCTCATTTGATCAATGGTTCTTTTCTTTGGAATGTGAAACTTAAGATCAGCTTTGTCATCTGAATATTTATGTTTAGACCAGTTCCTCCTCGGGTCTTGGTGATCAGCGCCCATAGACAGTACCTGAATATCATTGCCATTCGCTAACCTACCTCTGAATAGGATTGTCAAATGTTCACTTCTTATATTCCTGTCATATTAGGAATTGTGGTTTGTTTCATTGTTGTAGTTTACATGATATGTTCAGTTCACCAAATATCATGTTGAATGACTTGCTGTCCTTGTCTTCATTAAAATTGTTTTGGATATATCACTTTCGAACAGGTTGCCTGGGAAATGATTGATATGCTGTAGCGAGAAGATTGTTGTAGATCAATAAACCTTAAAACTATAGACCATGGGGGAATAGACTGCGGGTTTAGGAGCACCAGCTGAAAGGAGAACAGCATTGAATTTATATAGCACTGTGGATGAGCACAGCATGTTTTACAATCAATGAAGTAACCTTGATGTGTCGGAAATGTGGTTCGCATACGTTGGGTAATGTGACAAGGATTAAATAATCCTGCTACCTTGATGTTAGTCGAGGGTTAAATACAAAGGTACTGGCATGGTTAAAATATCTCTATCCACTATTTAAAAGCAAACAGAAGCTGGTATTGGACAACTAAGAGCGAATGTACATAATGCACTCCTCAACAGTCCACGTCACTTCGCGAACTGAGTGTTAATCAAAGAATAGCCATTGACCATTGCCTTAGCAAATCAGGTTGATATTTCAAACTCTCAAAGCCGGTGATTGGTATCTATTCACAAAAGTAGCAAAGGACTTGGGTTTGATCATAAACCACTCACAGAAAATGTTCAATCAATGGAAAGCTGCTCTCAGCACCATTAATCAAGTACTTGGATATGTGTTGAGTACCTCCTGATTATAAATTGAAACCAGTTATTTTAACCCAGTGTATCTTATTAGCAAGGTCACAAGTAAAATACTGTTTGCAATTCTGTCTTTGTGTTAACTGAGGCATGCGAAAGTATCGGAGAATATTGAAACAAGTACAGCCTTGGCTTAGAAATTATGAAGTGTGACCTGGAGAACTGATGCTGTTTTCATTTCAGCAGGAGGAAACATGATTCAGGTGCCTTAAATATGATTGAAAATTGAGTAATGTCAAGACTTTTTGCCCTAGACAGCAGAACGAGAGGAAAAGAAAACAGAGGTTACCGGAGGCAGGTTAAATAACGAAGGAGATCACCATCTTCCTTCAACACTATGACATGATGAAACAAAACCAGGAAGAGCAAAGGAGGGGACACTGAGATCAGTTAGATGAGCACTTAGTTAAGGATAATGCAAACAGTGTGGATTCAATTCCTGGCAGAGGTAGACTTGGGACCTGTGAATAGAAGGGAAGAGTAACCACCGCTTGCAAAGAAACTGCTGAACAAGCAGCTCAGAATGAAGCAACAGCAAAGAATGAGCCAAGGACCTGTCTCTAGGCTGAAAACATGAACAAAATGATGGACAAACACCAGAATAAATACCTGATAAAGAGTCGCAATTGAACACCAGTACGGAGCAGTCGTTTTAGATGAATGAGCAGCCTGACAAACAGGATAGTTCTTTGTTGCTGCTGGATTCATGACAGATGAATAATGTAGGTTAGTGAAATGACCTTTGAGGGACAAGGATGAATGCTGACAGTTTATTTCTGCGTAAGTTTTTTTTCTACTGTGGTTAATGACCTTTCTCACTTGATTAAAGAGGTTGGGCAAAGACCCTGATAGGTCAAATTGTCTCTGCCAGGATTGGAACTGATTAGCGAAATGGTCTGTTCTCAGTTGAGATCTTCTTCTCAAGTAATGCGTGATTAAATTACACAAGCTTCAATGCAGGTAATTACTCCTTTTGCGTGTTTGACCATTTCTCATGGCTCATCATGGTTTTGACTGCTTCGTCACACTCAGCCCTTGGAGGGTATTCCTATTCAGATTGATAACTCTCCTTCACAAATGGTTGAGTTGTTAGTTAAAGTGGGCTTCAACACTTGTTATGGTCCAGACCAAACCCCCTCAAAATATATTAGGTAGGTAGCCTAAACCCTAACGTTTCGTGTTTTAAAGGTAAATGTGAAGTGCCATGCTCCAGGTGTAATGCGACCGGTCAAACTACTCAACATTAAGCAAAAACACAATTTATTTAAACACTATAATTAAAATGTGAGCAAAAGAAAGAAGACCTTCGAATAACTTAACTACATTGGAAACTTAACAGAATAATAGACACAGTAACTATTATTAATTAACTGTTAAAATATAGTAACATCCCATAAACACATTCCTTAGCAAAAACGAAAATTCAGAAACAGGTACTCACGTGCAGTTCTCCAATTCAGGGGAAAATTCAGAGAGAGTAGCAGCCAGGAGACATTCACTGAAGCTTCCGTTGAGACCCCCGTAGTTTCTGATTCTACTGAAAAACCAAAACTCAGCAATCCTGTTCTGAGAGAGCTGGCTTCACCCATTCAGTCTGCTTTAAAAAAAAATCCAAGGCCTCCCAGGCTGTTTATTCAAGTGGTATTCTGTAGCCAGTTCATCGCCCCTCATTCAATCTCTCTCTTAAAAGAAGCCAGGACAAAATAACCTCTTAAAACCAGAGCATCGCCACACGCTTCAAATCCAATCCCAAGTAACAGTAGATCAGAAGTGAAGAATCATCCACTGTTTCAACTTTAATTTTCACCAGACACTTGGTCAGACTGCACAGCAGTTGAAATACAAACATCACATGAGTGCAGCATATCTTCAGGGAGTGGACACCTCAGCCAGTGGTAAGTAACTGCTTCATTCTGCATCTAACTAAATGGCATTTAACTTGGGATTGATCAATCCCAACGACAGGTGGAAAACCACTTTCACTTTTGACTTAATTTCTCTAACTGTGACTGCCCACCCCGACATTATATAATCATCAAAGAAAGGGGTTGGAGAGGGTTATGTTGCATAACATATCTGTGAGACCTGTTGCAAATATGAGGGAAGTGTGCAAGGATTTGTCTTTAGAAGAGCTTCTGGCACTGTGGCAGTGCTCCTACCCCAGGATGAAAGACCTCATTTCATGTCCCACCAATCCTGGAGGTGTGTCTTAAAATGTATTATTTTTACACTCTGATTGGACATGGATATTGCCAGCATTTATTGCCCATCCCTAATTGCCCAGAGGGCAGTCAGGAGTTAGCCACAATACTGTCAGACTCGTGTTGGCAATGCCAGATAACTCAGATTTCATTGGCCTAAAGGGCATTAATGAACCAGATATATTTTTACAGCAATCAGTGGTGGACACACGGTCACCATTAAGTTAGCTTTTAATTCAATTTTGATTTAATTCAAATGTCACCACCTACCATCATAGGATTTGAACACATGCTGCCAAAACATTGGCCTGGGGTTCTGGATTACTATTCCAGTGGCATTACCATTCTGTCTCTACTCTCTCCCCTCAATCCCCACCTGGATTACTTCTACAATATACTTCATTGACTACGCATCACTTTTTAGGATGTCCTGATGCATGAAAGGCACCAGGCAAATACAGATTAATTATTTTCCTATTTCACCATGACTTGAAATGGTCAACTGTTGTGAGCTGAGGTGATGTTATTACTGAACTAATCAGATCCCAGACAATAATGTGGCTTGATGAAACATATTTTGATTTCAGACTTTAACTTATTGACTGGAATTGCAGAGAGCTACTTCCTGGAGTTTATTCAGGCAGCTGTGCTTAAATATATTTAGCTTGAAGTGGCCTCTTCAGGGTTTTATTCCAACACTCTGATGTGGAATCATCACAAATTTGAGATAATCTGGTTTTACTATTTTTTTTCTTTTCAGGAACATAGCCTACACAGACATCTTCATCCAAGGACTTCATAAGATTGTTCAAAACTCAAACAGAGAGGTTTTTTTTCCTTTTGTTAAGCTTAGGTGATTTCCTCAAGCTTAAAAGAAAAGTTTCCTAAACTGCTAAACTTGAATTTGCTTAGCTTGTTCAGTTGTAAAACCTTACCCATATAAATAGTAGCTCATTAATTCTAAGGCTAGATCTCAAAAATGGTTTCAGAAGAAATCACCACGGCTACAGAAATACTTACAAGTTAATTTTTAACTTGGGTACACAAAAAATCCACATTAATTACTCAAAAACCAAAATCTCAAGCTTCCAATAAACTATATTCAAATGTATGGAAATCACAGTCTACATCATACCTATAGGTTATGAAATTCTCTTCAAAAGGGTGTTGGGTCTGAATTTGAAAATGAAATATGTGCATTGTTATAGAAACAAGAGGGACAGGTGGACTCTTTCAAAGAGCTAGCACAAGCTTGATTGACCATGTGTCCTCCTGTGACATTCTATAGCTATGATGGAAATAGGCTTAATAAGAACGTTCTTAAAAGCACATATTTTCTCAACAGCCATGGTCCTCCATTTCCCTTCTAATGTACTGTTTAAAGACAGAATTGAAAAGTAATTTTTTTATTGGTTTAGTCATGGTCCTTGTGAATAATTTGATGCTGCAGCAATCACAGTACCTGACGTAGAAACCTGTGAATTACTTAATGGGTGCCATGGTCTTCAAACAGAAAACATCTTATTGCCTAATTTTTTAGGGAGAGGGAAGGAAAATCACCTCTGGCCCTCAATGGTGGGGTTGAATTAAACCCTTGACAGCAATAATGAGCGGAAACTGTTCTTTGAAATGCCTGGCATTAAATAAACTGTCTGCAGGAAAAAAATTATTATTTCTTCTCAGCAGAAATGCAGAAATTAATTCCAGAATGACACAAAAAAATGGCTAGAATGTTCTTTGTAGAAGCTGAAATAGTATAAGCTAATTTAAAAATTTATTTTTGTGTGACCAGCCTGTTACGGTTGGATGATACACCACATCTGTGATCTATAGTGTAACTCCGTGGTGTCTAGACAGTGCTAGTTCACAACCAGGTCACACAAACCATGATGATCTGAATGAGCGATACAGTCAAGAGGCAGCCAAGACATTGAAAAAAGGTAAAAAGTTGATTTTAAAATGAAAATGTTCCCGTTATCCTGTCAGAATATAGTTTTAAGCAGCACAGAATGCACCTTAGTAAATGACAGAAGTATAGCAGTGGAAGAACTTAAGAAGGAATTTCTCCACGGTGTGCCTTTCTATTTCTGCTCATTTACCTACTTGAGTACTTCGTCCAGATTTCCACATCAAGCTGCAACGTCCCAGAAGACCCAAAAAATCGACAAATAGTGTGGCATCCCTGGTCGCTGCATGCTCTTCTTAATTTGCTGCCACTGTAACACTGCGGCCCGCTGTGCAAACCTTTTTGCATGCCTGTGATTTGATTTCAGTTTTACACAGGCTACTTTCATAGATGCACTCATCAGGTTTTGGTTCAAAGTTTTGACTTAATGCAAATATTGAAGGTTTTGCTAAGTTGTCTGTAACATGCAAGCACTGTCCAACTCAAGTTCTGTCACTTATTCAGTTAAGTGTATGGCAAACAATACCCAAGTGCAACAGGATTTGGACAATATCAAGGATTGGGCTGACACATGGTAAGTAACATTCACCCCCCCGCAAATGCCAGCCAATAACCTTTTCCAACAAAAGAGAATCAAATCATTGACATTCAATGGTATCACCATCACTGGCCATCCTATATCCTGGGGGATTACCATTGAACAGGACGGAACTGGTAGACTGTAGCTTCATGAGCAGGTCAGAGGCTAGGAATCTTGCAGCGAGTAACTCAACTCCGGGCTCCTCAAAGCCTGTCCGCCATTTACAAGGCGCCTGTCA
Organism: Stegostoma tigrinum; assembly: GCF_030684315.1. NCBI lineage: Eukaryota > Metazoa > Chordata > Chondrichthyes > Orectolobiformes > Stegostomatidae > Stegostoma > Stegostoma tigrinum. Next base: position 23,287,021 of record NC_081390.1, on the reverse strand, counting down.
GGAGTGTGATGGAATACTCACCACTTGCCTGGATGCGTACAGCTCCAACAACACACGACAAATGTGTCACCTGCCAGGACAAAAGAGCCCACTTGATTGGCAACACCGCCAGAAACATTTGCTCCCACATCCACTGACACTCAGTAGCTGCAGTGTCTGCTGTCTATAAAATGCACTGCAAAATTTCACCGAGGATCCTGAGACAGCATCTTCCAAACCCAGCTTCTTAAGGACAACTAGGGAGGGGCAATAAATACTGGCCCTGCCAGCGACGGCCGCATTCCCATGAATGATTGAAAGGAAAAGTTTTTTTTGAAGAGATTAACTGTTCTTTAGATGTAGAAAGTGTTGATAAGTCTCATTGCAGCTGATTGAACATTGGTTTGCAAGGCCCGAGAGGCACATTTGAGACTGGTCTGACTTAATTGAAACGTAGAAGATTCTGAGCCATCTCAACAGGTTAGATGTAGTGAGGAGGTTTTCTCTCATGGGAGAATCCAGATCAGGGGGCCAATATTTAAAACTCGGGGCTGACACTCCCACACTGCACTAAGGGCTCATTGCTGTCTGGAAGGCATTCTCTTTTAAATGAGATGCTAAGTCAGAGCTGCAGGCAGATATAACTGGTTCAGTGGTTCTATTTTAAAGAAGAGCAGGGCAGTTCTCCCTGTTGTTCTGGCTAAAGTTTATCCTCCTGTCGATGTCACTAATTTCAATTATCTGGCCATTAGCTCATTACTGTCCCTGGGAGCTTGCAGTGTGCAAGTTAGCTATCGCACTATTCCAGCAATGTAACTGGATGCTAGAAAGTTATCAAACAAATATATATTTCACAGTGTTATAGACAATAATCTTCCCTCAACTAACAGCACTGAAGATGGGTAAATTGTTGATCTGTTCTGCTGCTTTTTCTCAAAATTAGAGATGACGTAATTGGTGATGTTTACTTTGTTACATTCAAAGCAATCGATTGTACAACAAGCAATGTGGGATGTATGAGTAACAGCATCAGAAGAAAAGACATTAAACTGAGCCCGAAGCTCAAACGTGAATCGGCGACACTTTCTCCTGACTGAATTAAATACCACAGAACTTGGAGCTTGAGCCCATTTCCATTAGTGCACACTGTTTTGCTAAACAACAGGCAATGTGTGCTTAGCAAACTGTGAGATAAAATTGACAGGGCAGAATTTATTAGTTCATTTTCTTGACTGATTTGGGAGCTTTCTAAATCTTTGAGTTACAATCGTTAGGTGTTAAATTGAAAAACCAGGGAGCTATCTGCAACTCTAACCCTTCTCTCCATTCTAAATATAATAAGATATTGGTTTGCTTCAGGGAAAATAATGTGTATTGTCTTGTCATAGTTGGGGTCAGTGGGCGCACACACTGTTCCATTGAACTGCTGTGTCCTGATGTACGAACTGGTGATGTTTTGTAGGTCAGGCTGTAATCTCCAGTACTATGTGAGGAAGAACACGGCATTAACTATGTCTCGCTAGATGTAGACCCTTCTCTTACTGTGAAGAAAATGAACAGAAAGAAAAATCAGTTTTTTTAAAATGAAGCAGCATCAACATGAGCCGTGGTTGAACATTAGCCCTGCAGTCAATTGTATTAAGTTTTCCTGTTCCTCTGCTATTGTCACTTTGCTACTTTAACCCATCTGATGTTGTCTTCTGATTGATAATTCTTGAATGGGATTCCAGAACATGATGTGCCCTTGCATTGACAGTGAAAATCTAATGAGACATTTTAAATTGTCAGCTTTAAGTGCACTTCATTTAACGGAGCTACTTGTAGACATTAATTGAAAGAAAATCTTGGATACAACACAACCCTGAGGGACTCTAACAGCCCAATATGTTACTGCAGTTCTGTCCTGCTATTGGGTGACTGGGGACATGGCATCCAATTCCCTCACTTGAGAATTCCTAAGCCCCGGCTATCTGACCAAAACAGAGGCGTTTGACCAACATCCTTGCAGGAAGGTTTGCAGGTGCTGTTGGGAGGAGTTTAAACTAGTTCCACAGAGCAGGGGAAAACACTGGCAGGCAAGATTAGAGAAAACCCCAAGACATTCTGCAGATATAGAAAGGGAAAGGGAATGGCCAGGAGGAGTGGGACCAAACAGACAATCGGCGCATGAAGCCAGAGGACACAGTCATAGAGGCATACAGCATGGAAACAGACCCTTCGGTTTAACCGGTCCATGCCAAACATAATCCCAAACTCAACTAGTCCCACCCTGCCTGTTCCTGGCCCATATCCCTCCAAATATTTCCTATTCATATCTCCATCCAGATTCAACATGCAAGCCACACTGTGGAAAAAATTCTCTTTTTTTTAATCTCTCTCCTCTCATCTTAAAGATCTGCCCCTAGCCTTGAAATGCCCCATCTCAGGGAAAAGCCAACTACCATCCATTCTATCTATACCCCTCACGATTCATAAATCGTATCAGGTCACTTCTCAATTTTCTACGCTCCAGTGAAAAAAGACCCAGCCTATCCAGCTTTTCTTTATAACTCAAACCTTCCAAACGCTGCCACATCCTGGTAAATCTCTTCTGAACCCTCTCCAGCTTAATAATATCCTTCCTATAACTAGGCGACCAGAGCTGTACACAATATTCCAGCAGAGCCCTCGCCAACAACCCGTACAACCGCAAAGTGAATTTCCAGCTCCTGTACTCACAAGGACTGAGCAATGAAGGCAAGCATCCCAAATGCCTTTTTAACCATCCTGTCTATGTTTGATACAAACTTCAAAGAATTACGTACCTGCACCCGTAGGTCCTTCTGTTCTACAACACTACCCCAGGCCCTACCATTAACTGTATAAGCTCTACCCTTGTTTGTTGTACCAAAACGCAATACCTCACATTTATCCAGATTGAACTCCATATGCCATTTTTCAATCCATTCAGCTATTTGGTCAAAACCTGTTTATAATCTCAGAAAACCTTCTTCACTGATTACAATACCACCAATTTTGGTGTCATCCGCAAACTTACTAACCGTGCCTTCTATATTGTCATCCAAATAATTTATATAAATGACAAACGAAAGAGGACCCAGAACTGATCCCTGTGGAATACGGCTGGTCACAGGCCTCCAGTTCGAGAAACAACCCTCCATCATTACTCTCTGTCTCCTGCCTTTAAGCCAATTTTGTATCCAATTAGCAAGCTCACCCTGAATCCCATGTTTAACTTTACCAATTATTTACTCTGCGGAACCTTGATATGGATGGATGGATGGTAAAAATAGATCAGGGAACGATAGACCAGTGCGTCTAACATCTTTGGTAGGGAAACTACTGAAGAAAATAGTGAAGGAGAAAATTAATCTCAATTTTGAGATACAAGGTTTGACCTGGATACTCAGCATGGCTTTGTCAGAGGGAGGTCATGCCTTGCAAATCCGGTGGAATTTTTAAAGGAGGTGTTCAAGTGTTCAAGGAGGATAGGGCGTTTGATACAGGTTGTATCAATTTAAGCAATACCTTTGAAATGGTCAAAGGGAAACTAGTAAAGAATGTCAAAGTTCACAGGATCCAAGGTAACGTGGCAAGTGGATCAAAAATTGGCTTAGTGACAGGAATAAGGGGCGGTGATAGACTGAATGTGGCTGGAGCCTGGTGTGCAGTGGCATTCCACAGTGATCAGGGCTGTGCTCCATGCTGTTTGTGGTGTTCTTAAATGATCCATAGAACATAGAACGTAGAACGTTACAGCACAGTACAGGCCCTTCGGCCCTCGATGTTGTGCCGACCTGTTCAACCGATCTCAAGCCCATCTAACCTACACTATTCCATGTACGTCCATACGCTTGTCCAATGGCGACTTAAATGTACCTAAAGTTGGCGAATCTACTACCGTTGCAGGCAAAGCGTTCCATTCCCTTTCTACTCTCTGAGTAAAGAAACTACCTCCGACATCTGTCCTCTATCTTTCACCCCTCAATTTAAAGCTATGCGCCCTCGTGCTCGCCGTCACCATCCTAGGAAAAAGGCTCTCCCTATCCACCCTATCTAACCCTCTGATTATTTTATATGTTTCAATTAAGTCACCTCTCAACCTTCTTCTCTCTAATGAAAACAGCCTCAAGTCCCTCAGCCTTTCATCGTAAGACCTTCCCTCCATACCAGGCAACATCCTAGTAAATCTCCTCTGCACCCTTTCCAAAGCTTCCACATCCTTCTTATAACGCGGTGACCAGAACTGTACACAATACTCCAAGTGTGGCCGCACCAGAGTTTTGTACAGCTTCACCATAACCTCTTGGTTCCGGAACTTGATCCCTCTATTATTAAAAGCTAAAACACTGTATGCTTTCTTAACAGCCCTGTCAACCTGGGTGGCAACTTTTAAGGATCTGTGTACATGGACACCGAGATCTCTCTGCTCATCTACACTGCTAAGAATCTTGCCATTAGCCCTGTACTTTGCCTTCCGGTTACTCCTACCAAAGTGCATCACCTCACACTTGTCTGCATTAAACTCCATTTGCCACGTCTCAGCCCAGCTCTGCAGCTTATCTATGTCTCTCTGCAACCTACAGCATCCTTTGTCACTATCCACAACTCCACCGACCTTAGTGTCGTCTGCAAATTTACTAACCCATCCTTCTACGCCCTCATCCAGGTCATTTATAAAAATGACAAACAGCAGTGGACCCAACACCGACCCTTGCGGTACACCACTAGTAACTGGTCTCCAGGATGAACATTTCCCATCAACTACCGGATGAGAGTGTTGGGGGAATGCTAACTAATTTGCAGATGACACAAAGTTTGGCTGTGTGATTGATCGTGAGGAGGAAGGTGTTAGACTACAGGAGGCTGTGAATGGATTGGTCAGATTGGCACATTAGTGGCAGATGCAATTGAACCCTGCGAAATGTGAAGTGCTGTTCTTTGGAATAAGGATCAAGGTGAAGGAGTTCTCAATGAATGGCATGACACTAGGAAGCTCAGAGGAACAGAGGGATCATGGGGTGCTTGTCCACAGATTCGTGAAGATGGCAGGGCAGGTTAATTATCTAGTTAAGAAAACAGAGATAACAAGGTGTAGTGCTGGATGAACACAGCAGGCCAAGCAACATCAGAGGAGCAGGAAAGGTTGAAATAATTTCACGCTTCAGTAATGATTTCTGAAGAAGGGTCGAGGCCTGAAACACCAGCTTTCCTGCTACTCTGATGCTGCTTGGCCTGCTGTGTTCTTCCAGCTCTACACTTTGGTATCTCAGATTCTCCAGCATCTCTGAAACAGTTAAGAAAACATACAGGATTCTTGCCTTTATTAATCATGGCATAGATTATAAGAGCAGGGAGCTCATGTTGGAGCTGTACAGAGCTTTGTTGAGGCCACAGCTGGGGGACTGTGTGCAGTTCTGGTCATCGCACTATAGGAAGGATGTGATTGCACTGGAGCGGGTGCAGAGGAGATTCACCAGGATGTTACCTGGGATGGAGCATTTCAGTGACAAAGAGAGACTGGATAAACTGTTCTTTCGAACAGAGAAGTTTAAGGCAAGACCTGATAGAGGTGTTTAGGATTGTGAGGGGTATGGAAAGGATGAATAGAAAGCAGATATTCCCCTAAACTAAAGTGTCAATAATGAGGAAGCATAATTTTAAAATGGAAGGCAAAAGGTTTAGAGGGAATTTGAGAAAAAATGTTTTCACTCAGATGGTCTGGAATGCACTGCAAGGAAGGCGGGAAACTTTACAAACGTTAAAATGTGCTTGGATATGCACTTGAAGTGTCACAATGTTCAAGGTGATGGACCTAGTGTGGCAAAGTGGGACTGTTCTAGGTAACAAAGTGTGAAGCTGGATGAACACAGCAGGCCAAGCAGCATCTTAGGAGCACAAAAGCTGACGTTTCGGGCCTAGAACCTTCATCAGAAATTGTGTGCTTTTGATGCTACAGACATGATGGGCCAAAGAGTCTCTTCTGTACTGTAAGTTCCTGTGAAGGAGGGGATGAAAACTGGAGAGTCCATTCCATTGATATATAAGGAGGCAGCAGCAACATTGGCAGTGACCATCGAGTTGGTTTGGACGTTCGGCACAGTGCTGTCGGCTGATTGATTTTACGGATGACGCCATGGGAAGCACCAGCAGTGAGTTGGAAGCTGCAAGCACGGCTGTCGAGTTGCTGGAGCTCATGGGAGCACCTCTCCGGCACCTCGAATCAGCAACCAAGGAAGCTAATCACCAAAGGATTGCTGATTTCATCAGGCACGCACTTCCTGAAAAGGTGAGAGGTATCAATCCATCAGAAACCTTCTGAAGGCAATTGGATAAGTCTCTTGGGAGTAGGAAGAGTTTGGCTTTGCTTCATGATGAAGTTTTATTTGTGTTAACCAACCCCTCATACCTTCCACCCTCACACAGACTCTCTCCCCCAAACAGTAATGTTAGACCACTTGTGGATTTTAAAGCTGAGGTGGGTTATTTTTTCATTCACTGCTTGTAGATTCCCAACAGTGTGGGAACAGGCCCTTTGGCCCAACAAGTCCACTCTGCCCTTTGGAGCATCCCACCCTGAACACTACGGGCAATTTAGTATGGCCAATCCACCTGGCCTGCATGAGGAAACCGGTGCAAACCCACACAGACACGGGGAGAATGTGCAAACTCCACACAGTCGCCCGAGGCTGGAATCGAACCCAGGTCCCTGTTGCTGTGAGGCTGCAGTGCTAACCTGAGCCACTGTGCTGCCTGTATTAAGGGATATGGGACAAGGTAGGGGAGTGGAGTTAGACGACAGATTAGCCATGATCTCCTTGAGAGGCAGAATAAGCATGAATGGTCTCTAGCTGTTCCCATGCTCCCAAGACCCGAAGTTGGGATTTTTCCCACCCATCCCCATCCCCCTGCCCCTGCACCAGCACCACGTCTCTTGCTCCACCTCGATTACATCTCTAACTTTAATTGGTTCTGCTGAAAGGTCACAGACCTGAAGCATTCACTCTTTTTTTTCCCTCTCTGCTTAGATGCAGCGAGATCTGCTGAGTTTTCCAGTTTTATTTTGCCCATTGCATTGATCATGCAGTGGCTGTTTAGGTGAAGAGCAGGTTTTTGAGACATTTCGGGAGGTGATCTGGCCAGGTTTCATTGTGAAAACCCTCACAAGCATGATCTTAAGCTATTTCCTTCTATGTTTTGCAGCAAAACATTTTTCAACTGTGTATTCAGTGTGCCCAGGAGTGAATGATCTCAAGATGTAGCACACACTGCCCTTTATGCTTTTTATAGCTGGGTTCAATTGCAGTCAGTAATTATCAGCACTGACACCATTTATTTACAATAGATTTCACATTTTCCTTTCTACTTGATCCATGCTTTATTTCTCCTTCTTAGCTGTGACTGGCAGGGCTAACAGGGAGTAAATCAGATACTCGGGTTAGGGTATTCTGTCTCTACTTTTCCTTTGCAAACGCAGAAACTATGTAATTACATTGTACCGGAGTCCGTAACACAGCCCGACATCTCCAAGTGTTGAGGGGACATCTTTCAGAAGAACTGAGTTCCTGTCTACTCCCTCAACTAAATGAATAAAGATCGTGTCACTATTCAGTGAAGAACAGGAGTTTCTGGGGATCTGTGCCATACCCAGTTCTATTTATCTGATGGTGTAGTGCTAATGCATGGGGTGAGCTATTCAAAACATCAAGATAAATGTCTACACACAAGGGTTCAATCCCCCCTAAGGTTTTTTTTTTTGGTTTAATATCCAGATTTTGTTTTAGCTACTTCGAACCCCACCATGGCAGGTGATGAAATTTGAACAAAATAAAAAGAAACTAGAATTCAAAAAAAAACTAACCTCATTGAGAGTTGTGAAAAAACCCATCTTGCTCAGTAATGAGAGGGATCTTTAGGGAGGGAAATCTGCTGGTCTTTGTGTGGCTCCAGACCCATAGCAGCCTCTTAACTACCAGAGGGAGTGTAGACACAGGTACAGGTATAACTTGTAAAAGACATTTTGATAAGTACAAGAACAGGAGGGGTTAGAGAGTTATGAGCAAAACGCAAGTAAGTGGTGCTCGTTTAGTTTGGGAAACTTGGTTGGCATGGACGAGTTGGACTGAAAGGTCAGTTTCCATGCTGTTTGATTCTACAGCTCCATCCCCCCACCTTTCTAAACTCTAACAAGTACAGACCCAGAGTCCTCAACTGCTCCTCTTATTGACAAGCTGTTCAATCCCAGATGCGTTCTTGTCAACTTCCACTGGACACGCTGAAAGACCAGCACAACCTGACTTAGACATGGAGTCCAAAACTGTGACTTACAGAATTTTTGAGAGGGGATGTGAGTAAGGAGAAGCAGACTGTACAGCTTGGTGCTGACAGTGTGATAGTGCAGGAGCGTACAAATGTATGTATAGGGAATGACAGCCACACCATCCCTGTGCTGTCAGAGAAGGGTTGATTTGAGACTGCTGTGTCACTATGGTGATGATGACGGGCAACTCCAGACAGCCACCTGGGGGTGCACAATAGGAGTTCAAAGATGGTGCCAACACCAAACAATGCCAACACCAGGATTTCCCAGCAGTGGTGAGGATCTATGCCTGTGGCACATGGGAAAATCAGGCTAGAATCAGATTTGAGAGGTGCCGTGGGGGCAAATTGGGTAGTTAATGAGGCAGGTTTGAGCCATTTATGTCATTAGATTGCCTTGGCCGTGTGGAGAGAAAGAGAGTGAGAGAGAGAGACTCTCTGTGAAACTGGACAAAAGTAGCCAGAAGTATGACAAGAATCAACCTGTAATGTTGCTCGCATCTCCAAACCTCCCCATGTCCAGGAAGAGCATTGTACTCAAACTCAAGCAGGTATGGGAACAGGTTCTCCTCAGCCCGTACAATTTACTGAAAGGCTCAAGGTAACAGTACATTATATCCTCATTAACACACAGTAGCTTGCATTGAATAAATAATGAGAATCTCCATCACGCCAGCTGGACTGAGCTGGTCGTACACAATTAGACACTGTAGCTTGCTTTGAATTTAGTGCCATAATTGTTTGGAGAGTTGGCAACAAATAGATACTGTCCCGAAACTAATGACGGAGCTATTGCTGAGAGACACAATGCAAATTGGCTCCACGCCTGGTGCACGCAGTCCAGTTGTGTTAGAATGAAACAAAAAATTATGTTTAAAAGAAATTCAACATTTTAAAAAAAGCCACTGAACCTATGTAAATGAAAGTGAGCATCACTCAATGTCAGAATCAGTGAAGCTCAAGACTGCTGATTGGAACTGAATGTAAAAGACAGATCGCTGTTTGCACAGTCCATGCACCTTACCTGCAATGCTTAACGAGGAAGAAAGATTTGCATTTATATCGTGCCTTTTTGGGACCTGAGTCCTTGGCAGTCTTTCGAACTATGGTCACTGCTTAAGTGTAGGAGTCACCACAGCCAGCCGGTGCCAAGAAAATCCCATAAGTAACAACAAAGTATATGACTAGATTGGAGGGTTTGAGTTAGAAGGAGAGGCTGGATAGGCTGGGGCTTTTTTTCTCTGGAGCACAGGGGGCTGAGGGGTGACCTTATAGGGTTTATAAAATCATGAGGGTCATAGATAAAGTGAATAGCCAGGGTCTTTCCCCCAGGGTGGGAGAGTCCAAAACCAGAAGGTGTAGGTTTTAGGTGAGAGGGAACCCAATTTAAAAATAAGGTGTCTTTCATTTAAGACCGAGGTAAGGAGTATTTTTCTCTGGGGATTGTTACCCTGTGGAATTCTCTTTCCCAGCGTGCAGCGGAGGCAGAGCCATTGGAAATGTTGAAGGCTGACTGCAATGGGTCTTTGGCTGGCAGCTTTTTAATGATAATGGGAGGCAGACAGAAATGTGGCACTGAGGCCAAAGTCAGATCAGTTGAGGGGACGTAGTCTTAAATTGGCATGTCTTCATTCTGAGGCTGAGATGAGGAGGAATTCATTGCTCAGCGGGTTTAGAGTGTTTGGACTTCCTTGTCACAGAGAGCTGTGGGGAGGACAACCCTTGTGTCTATATAATGCTGGGATGTGTTCTTGATCAGTCAAGGAATCAAGGTTTACTTGAAAAGACAGAGAAAGTGGATGTGAGGATTGTTGGATCAGCCATGATCTTGTTGAATGAAAGAGCAGAGTTGAGGGTTTTTTCCAGTTCCTTCTGGTCTTACCAAGATCTTATCGAAGGGCCGAACAGTCTTGAGGCACTGAATTGCTACTTGTCATCGTTGCTGTTCAATAGCCACCTTTTTCTCCAGCCATGTTAATTATGCTGACTGTTTGAAACTTTGCAGTAGATGTCTTTTTGTGCAGCAATGTGTCTCAATTCTTTCATTCTGACTCCCTCCCCACCCACAACCCTCCAACCTTGCACTGGTAAGTGACTTTGAATGATGCAAATATGAGGAGAATGAATGTCTTGGAGCAAAGGGGATTTTATTCAATATATTTAAATGAGCAATTTTATTGGTGGCTGCTGCTGCTAACCTGTTTAGTGAAATACCTCGGTGCACAGACTTTGTGCTGTTGTAGTCAGGGAGGGATGGAAGACATCTATTTCGGCCTATCAGCTTGCGCCACTAGTGACTCTAAATTGGAGCTGTTTATTCTAATCCCATTTCCCTGCTCTTATCCTTCACATAAGGGTACTTAACTCCTCGTAAACATAATCTGAAATATTTGGATACTCCTTGTGCTGACATATTTCATGTTCAAGAAAGTCTTTTCCTGACTAAAAACATCCTTCACCACCTCTTTTAGGCTTTCAGACTAATTCTAAATTTCTGCTTTGTTACCAATGTGCCAGTAGCAATATATTTGTTACTACTTCCCCTTCTAAACCTTTTTTGTTTTGAATGCATCTGCAAATATTCTCCCTCTCTACTCTGGCAAAAGTGGCATAAGATTTTTAAGACAGATGTTATCCCTGGGACTCTATATCTCGGCTGTGACTTTGAAAATCTTTGATTTTCCTATATATAGTCAAAATTCCACCCTTAGTTTCCATAAGAGAATTCCCAAAACATCATTAAGCTCCTCTAATGACTGTCAAACACAAATTCATCATCACTTTGTTGTATTCTAAGAATATGCGCGTATAGCCCAAGAATACCTTTTGTCTTTGTGGAATTTTCTTCTGAATTCTGACTTTGAGAATCTGCCTTTAACTATGAGCCAAACAGGAGCTGCTGAATATTTCCCCAGCCTCACTGGATTTAAGAAAAAGGATGAAAATGTTTCGTGTATAGGACAAAGAGGATAATTCCTTGAAGGAGTCTGCAAAGATGCAATGGCCTGTTTAGCTCACTCACAACAATACGTACCATCTCGAATGTGCACTGTGATGACATACACAATCACCTTGAAGTTCCCCTCCAAGCCACTCACCATCCTGACTTGGAACTATATCGCCGTTCCTTCACTGCCATTGGGCCAAAATGCTGTAATTCCCTCCCTAACGGTATTGTGGGTCAATCTACAGTATATGGACTGCAGCGGTTTAAGAACGCTGCTTCTTGCCCTTCTTAAGGGCAGTTATGGATGGGCAATTAACTGCTGGCCCTGCCAGTGATGTCTACATTTTTTGAATGAGTTTTTAAAGCACTAGTGTACGGGACTTACTCGTATTAAGTGTTAACCACTAATAAGGCTTAAGTACGTGAATAAGAAAATGTGATTTGTTACATAAAGTAAGGTAGCAGGTTACATTGTCTTAAGTCTGGTTGACAGCATTAACACTTGGAAAGAAACAATGTTACCTCCTGAGAGATAGAATCTAGGTCTGTTCTACTTGAATGTAGACCGTAGAAATGACAAACAACTATCAGTACATTGAACGACTGAGTCAGTCCTCCTGGAAGCAGCCATTTATGTATCAATGATATTCCAAAGTTTCCAAGCTAACCCTTTCAGGCCAACTGTCTCGTACAACAAGTGATGTCATCCATCATTATTTAGTATTCCTACTGCTAAAGTGAGGCTGGCTGGAAGTGCAGAAAGAGTGTGGGCACACAGTTTCTGAAAAGTGGGTGCACTTTCTGGTGACTGGTGGTATGTAGCGGAGGCGGTGGCATAATGGTACACTCGCTGGATGAGTGGCTGTAGCAAGAGGCTAATGCCCCCAGGCTGGGAATTCCAATCCCACCAAGGCAGGTAGTGAAATGTGAATTCACTAGAAGCCTGGCCTGATAGTGGCCACGTAACCATTGTTGTGAAAATCCATCTGCTTCAACCAATGTCATTTATGGAGGGGACGGTGCTGCCCTTACTTGGTCTGACCCCGGCCCACAAGAATGTGGTTGATCCTTAAAAAAAACCGCAGTTGCTGGAAATCAGAAATTGCTGGAAAATCTCTGCAGGTCTGGCAGCATCTGTGGTGAGAAAACAGAGTTAACGTTTTGGATCTAGTGACTGATTCAGAACTGGTTGTAGGTGGGGAAGGGTGGGTATAAATGCTCAAGAAGGTGTTGGGAGAGTGCAAGTAAGTGATAGCTGTAGATAGAGCAAAGACAGAGAGACAAGCAGTTGAACAGATAAAGGAGTGAGTAAAGGTCAGTCTGAAAGAATGAACGGCTGCTAAAGGGGAATGTAGGTCACTGACATTGGGCCACGCGTGGTTGCAGCCCATGTGGTGACAAGGCCTGGTGTGTGGGTGTTGGGATAAGGACATGAGAGAAGGTGCTCAGGCCCTGATATGGTTGACCCTTAACTTACCTCTGGACAACAATTTAAAAAAAAATAAACAGGAAGCAACTTCCCAGGGAGGGTCAAAAACAGGTGGCTGAACATTTCGTTGAGACAAACTCAGAAAGGACATTAAGGAGAGATGAGACAGAAAGTTCAAATTGGGACTAGGGTCTTGGTCAGGGGTGAGGTCTGTGAGAAGGCTTTGCTTGATGGGCAAGAGGGAGTAGGGCTGGCTGTTTTGACCAAACTGGAAAGTCCGTACTCATTCTACTTGCTGTAGATATTTGGTTGGAAGAGGTGCTTAATGAGATGCTTGGCCACTTGAGATTGGAAAGGGGAAATTATTTTAGCCCAACGCTATGAGCTTGGAGTCATGGGCAGGTTTCACTGTACACATTGTGATCGAGCCACGTTGGATGTGAGGGAGTGTTCTACCAGGAGAAATGGCCAAAATGAGAAGGAGTAGAGTTGATGACCTGGGAGCTGAAAAACCAAAGTGAGTTAGGGACTGAACATTTCAATAGGGACAGAAAAAAAGTGAATGAAAGAGGGTTGGGAGTTTTAAGATGTTTGTGGCTGAACTGAAGGTTTATTCCTGCAGTACAAGGGAAGGGAATGTGGATGATATGGGATATAAGGAAGGGCTCGGTGATGGCCGTGGAGTTTTACTGGTTCAGTGTGCTTACAGCTGTGTCATCTGTCTCATTTAGATTGACGTCTTCCTTTCTGAGCACTGTCCTCCAAGTAAGTGTCCTAACCAACATCGCCCTTCTGCTCTGAATTAGCTCTTGGACCCCTATTGCTGCTCCATCTGTAATGATTGATTGGAGTCTGAACACCTCTGCTGTTTGTGGAATTCCCAAATCTCATTTACCTTTCCACAGTATTCCTTGAGAAGCCTGCTGAAAAACCTATCCCATTGACTGTACTTCTGAGCCTCTGCTTTAACCTTTCATTTCCAGGGCTGTGAGTTCTCCTCTCTCCTTCCTAAAGAATTCTCAGGGATCTCCTTGTATGAGGGCTGCTATTTCAATGCAGGTTGCCTTTGTACTTAAGGTGCTTATGACGGATTCACAGCTGTAAGCTGAGGTCCTGCTTTGGATAATATTCAAGCATCAAAACTGTTTCCATTTACTGCAGCATACTTTTAAGGATAAAATCATGTTTGCTGACAGTTTAATTCCAGTCATTTAAACTCCATTCCCTGCTTTCATTTCAAAGTGATGTTGTGATGGCAGCAAATGACATTTTTAGTGTTCCTTTTTGGGATTAAAAAATGCTAAGACATGAAAATATATTTTCAAGCAAAAAAAAATGGCATGACCTCCAGGTTCTTCTGCAAGAGCACCTAAACTCAAGATTGGATTCAGCCCTGCAAAAGAGGCTAGAACTTGGAGTCATGTTATTTTCCATGCCCTCCGGTGTCTCGGAGTGCATTATTTTACTTTGATTGCTTTTCAGACTTCATCCTGTGTTATTATGTTTCAGGATGTGGGCATTGCCCACATAAAGTACTTTCATAAAAGTGCTTTAATGCATGTACTGTGCCCCTTATCTCTGAAAGCGCACAGCATGGCAAGTGAGGGGCATGGGAAGGAAATGAACTGTTTGTGGTGCGTTAATTTCAAGAGGTTTTGGTGAACTGTTCTTGGTTTCCCAGAATTACCGATTGCAGCAGCAATAGCTTCAAACTCCTGCACAATGATTGAATAAATGGGACGCAAAGTCACTGAAAACCTCAGTATGGGCATCATGTGTACTTTAAATTGGCAATGTTTTTAAGAATGTTGGTCATTGAGAGAGTGACTTGAATCTCTTTGTAGACTTTTAAATTGGAAATCACTGATTGGAGCTCTCCTGAGGACAGGGAACTTTGTGTAAAGTAATTAAGCTTGCAATACTGAGTAAAGGTTAACCTGCAGTTTCTCGATTTGAAAAAGAACCAATTAATCAGAGTCTATGCTACAGCTGTTAGTTAAATGCAATTTTAGTTGTTTAGTAGTGGTACAATAATTGGACCACCTCCTGAGGTTGGAGATGCAGCATGAAAATGCAGATTCATGTTTGCAAACTCTGCAAAAATATCTCAACAGCACCTTGAACACCGCCGACTTCTGTGTGGATGGATGTAGCAGTCATTCTGAAAACAGCAAGATGCTGACGGGAGGAAATTCTCTTCCGTGCAGTGGTTTATATGATGCAGAGTAAGATGATTTTTACCAATCTCCATCTCATACGTTGTGGATAGACTGAAGGAAGCTCTCAACTCTGCAAGAACCTGGTAATCTCACCGGAAGGGGCCGCATGATAGGGCTGAGGAACCAAATTATGAGCTGGATCATCAGTTGCCCTGTTCTTTGGCTGGTGTTTATTTAATGATAGAATGTTAGTCACAATACCAGGAGAACGCCCTCTCTCCAAGTAGTCAAAGTCGCACAGCGTAAAAACGGACCCTTCGATCTGACTAGTCCATGAACCCGTAACACTAAACTAAATTAATCCCACCTGCATGCCCTTGGCCTATATCTCCCTAAACATTTCCCGTTCATGCACTTATCTAAATGTCTTTTAGTTGTTTAACTGTACTCACTTCCATTCCATACACAAACCACTCTCTGTGGAATAAAAATCTTGCCTCTCATGTCTTTTTTTTTTACCTTTCTCCTCTCACCTTAAAAATATGCCCCTGGTCTTGAAATCCTCCACCCTAGGGAAAAGACCATTGTTATTCACGCTATCTATAACCCCTCATGATTTTATAAACCTCTATAAGGTCACCCCTCAACCTCCTACAGCCCAGAGGATAAAGGTCCCAGCCTATCCAGCCTCTCCTTGTAACTCAAACCCTCCATTCAGTTCCCTCCTGAATAAGGAGGTTGGGCCTCAGACATAAACCTCACCTGGACTGTGGCAGCCTGTGCCGGCAACTGACCCGAGATACTATCCCAAGATTGTTTGTGCAAGTTCAAGTCAGGCTCAAGCTCTCAACCTTTTAACCTGGTGGGAAGGTGCCTTGCCCATCGAGCCAAGCTGATGACCCAAGTGTGGACACCAGGGTCGGGTAAGGATCATTTCATAAAGATTAGCATCAAACCATTGATTCATCTAGCTTTTACACTTTGTCATTTGAAATGTTTTCCATTCTTACTCAATCTATCATGTCGTACCACCCAGTGAGATTGTCAGATCACTGCAAAATTCCGAGCCTCCTGCCAGACCTGCAAAAAATTGTCACAATTTCCTGCAACTCATTTCATTTTACTTTGTACCTTATCTCTGAGACAAGGAGGCTTTCATCCCATTGACACGGGATGGATGGAGTTTTCTTGACCTCATTTTCACAGCTACCTTCATCAGTGAGAAGGACAAGAACAGTCTTACATTGGGAGCAAGGCCACCCCATGATTTCCCTCCGAAGTGCACCACACCCCAGAGTAAATTCCTCTCTATTCCTGCTAGTTAAGAGTCTGAAGTTCCTTATTCACACCGTCATGTCCATAGGATCTGCAACAGATTCAGGAATATTCTATTGTAGCCGCTAGGGAATAGCAATAACGTGTTAATGCCTTCAACATCCTGAAAATAAATTTGAAAACACAATGTCCTTTCCTCACTGGTCAGCCTGTCCCCTAGATTATTAGCTCACATTTGGAGTGAGGTGAAGCTAGCGTGGACTCCCAGCCTCCAGAGCCTCGAGGTGAAGCCCAGTGCATACTCTTGTCCTCAAGTGAAAACACCCAGCCTTGAATCCCTCAAGGTGAAGCCCAACATAGACTCCCAGCCTTGAGACCCTCAAGGTGGGGCCTGGAGTAGTCTGCAGGCAAGGGTCAGCGTAGACTCAAAGCAATGTCTGCTCCATCATCTCTAATTCTAGATATGTGAACTCAGTTCAAAGAGTGCAGAAGTAATTTGCAAGAATGGCTCCAGGAATGAGAAACTTCACATATGAGGGTAGATTGAAGAAGTTGGATCTGTCCCCTTTGAGTGAGGAAGGTCAGGTGCAGATTTGAAAATCTGCAGGTTTCAAAATCATAAAATCAAAATCATAAGGAGCCAGATAGAGTAGAGAAGGAGAAGGAGTTTCTGCTCAAAGAACAAAGAAACCTACAGCACATGAACAGGCCCTTCGGCCCTCCAAGCCTGCGCCGATCAAGATCCTCTTTCTAACCTGTCATCTATTTTCTAACGGTCTGTGTCCATTTGCTCCCTGCCCATCCATGTACCTGTCCAAATGTATCTTAAAAGATGCCAACATGTCTGCGTCTACCACCTCCGCTGGCAACACGTTCCAGGCACCCACCACCCTCTGTGTAAAGAACTTTCCACGCATATCTCCCTTAAACTTTCCTCCTCTCACTTTGAACTCATGACCCCTAGTAATTGAGTCCCCCCACTCTGGGGGAAAAAGCTTTTTGCTATCCACCCTGTCTATCCCCTCATGATTTTGTAGACTTCAATCAGGTCCCCCCTCAATCTCCGTCTTTCTAATGTAAATAATCCTAATCTATTCAACCTCTCTTCATAGCTAGTGCCCTCCATATCAGGCAACATCCTGGTGAACCTCCTCTGCACCCTCTCCAAAGCATCCACATCCTTTTGGTAATGCGGCGACCATAACTGTACACAGTACACCAAATGTGGCCGAACCAAAGTCCTATACAACTGTAACATGACCTGCCAAGTCTTGTACTCAATACCCCGCCCAATGAAGGAAAGCATGCCATATGCCTTCTTGACCACCCTATTGACCTGCGTTGTCACCTTCAGGGAACAATGGACCCGAACACCCAAATCTCTCTGTTCATCAATTTTCCCTAGGACTTTTCCATTTACTGTATAGTTCGCCCTTGAATTTGATCTTGCTCGTAAAAGGAAAAACAGCAAGAGGGCATAGATTTAAAGTGATGTGCAAACAAAGCAAAGGTGATGTGAGAAAAACCCCATTCACCCATCGAGTAGTTGGCTTATGGCATGCACTACCTGGAAATGTTGTTGGAAGTGGGTTCAATTGAGACATTCAAGGAACATTGGATAGTTATTTGGATAGAAATGGTGTATAGAGATATGGGGAAAAGGTAGAAGATTGGCACTAGATTATAGAATGGGTGCAGACATGATGGGCGGATTGGCCTACTTCTGTGGTATAACCATTCTATGATTTTGTGATATTGCAAAAAATGTCAAAAATTCACCATTGGTCATATAAGCTACTCTTTCCCTCAAGCTGTATCTTTGTTAAAACACAAAGGTACGGCTGTGTGTGCTGTAGGATCGCCCAGATACTTTGTTTAATGAGGTAGGGCCACACAGATTAGACATCTAATGAGATAGGATCCAACCAATTCAGTGTTTAATGAGGTAGCACCTTTGAGGGTCATCCTTAATGGAAGAGAGAGGATTACACAGTTTCTGACATTCAAAGTGTATTATCTGATCATATTAGACAGTGACATTGAAGCGAGATTTTTTCTTTATGTTGGCTTCATGGAGATTGGTGGCTGCTTGGCAATAAATGTAAGTTTTTTTCACCAGATGTCAGCAACAACAAACACACAATAGGCAACACTGGATGTCCAGAAGCTTATGAATATTGCTCTTGATGTAAATGTTTATTTTTGCATCTATCTGAAGTTGTACAAACATTGTTCCTGGAATTTCTGTAGAGCTTCAACTGACCTTCCTCCCTGATTTAGGTGGGAGATAGCAGAATGTTCAGAAAAGCAGGGAAGGAATCTTGGCTTCTTTTGTACTGAATTTCTTCTGAACTTGCAGCTTAAAGCTGCACAGAATCTCTAGCAAGCATTTGTCTGACTGTGTGTGTGTTTGGATATGCATGTGTGTGTGTGTACCCTGTGCCCTGTTCTTCTCTGCATTGTAAAAAATTAGATTTTACTTCACAATTCCACACAATCCAACTCCCCAAATATTTGACCAGCAAATGAACTGAGGTCAGCGGTAAACTGAACAAGAGAGTTCCTCCCAAATGCTGCTCCTCTCTCTTTTTAAAAAAAGCAATAATTCATGGTGAAATTTGCATATTTGAACATCCTGTCCTCTGGTCATGTTCATAATTTTTCCTTTGTATCCTGATGTGCTGCAACAAACCTTAAGAACATCTCTCATCCTTGGCATATTCTGTCCTGATTCAGACAGGAAGATGCATGCGCACAGACCCTTCTTGAGTTTTGTTTATGTTTTCATTCATATTTGGGACATGAATGGTGATGAAAAGGGGCAGCATTTATTGCCTATCTCATTTGAGTAGCTAGCTGATTCACTTCAGAGGGCAGCTAAGAATCTCCCCATGTTGGCATGGGACGGTAGTCACATATAGACTAGGCCAGGTAGTACCGGGAGATTTCCTTCCCTCATACACATTGAATTGGTTTGGCTTGGTTTGGTTTGCAAGACTATTCTGATAATGTCACGGTTATTTTTACATTTAATATTATTAGAATGAAACTAAACTTCATGAATTGCTTTGCTGAGATTTGAACTGACACCTTCCTGGTTTAAAATCCAATCATAAAACTGATATGTGACTGTAGCTGTCCAGTCTGAGATTTTGATCTTCA
Organism: Stegostoma tigrinum; assembly: GCF_030684315.1. Classification (NCBI taxonomy): domain Eukaryota; kingdom Metazoa; phylum Chordata; class Chondrichthyes; order Orectolobiformes; family Stegostomatidae; genus Stegostoma; species Stegostoma tigrinum. Next base: position 23,267,751 of record NC_081390.1, on the reverse strand, counting down.
TAAAACTTGACTTGGGAGGAATGGGTCTCAGTGGGATCTGCGAAAGAGAGTGAAGGGAGAAGTTGGTCAGAAATGAAGAAGAACTGGGAGGTGTTGCCCCCAAGAGCTATTGGAAAGGGGGCAGAAAACAGGTGTCGGGGTTTAACCGAAATGGACTGAGCAGGAAAGTTCTCATCCCAAACCCTAGAAAAGGGAAGAGGCCAAAGTAGCCCTCTGAGCTGCCAGTTTAAGCTCTGGACTGCATTTTGAGTCAGAACATTGTAGGTTCAAGTCCCATTTTCAGCTAACATTCCCGGTAGGACACTGAGGGAGGGCTGCATTGTTGGGAGATACCATCTGTCAGATGAGATGTTAAACCATGGCCCAGACCATCCTTTCAGATTATGACACTATTTCAAAAAGAGCAAGTGATCATTCCCGAGTGTCTTGTACTTAAACCTCAAACAACATCAGTAAAGTATTTTGCTGCTTGCAGACTGTGGACACTTCTGAGCTGACATCTCTTTAAAGGCCTTCATCAGCGGTAACACAAACCGGGATATCTTGCAGTCATGAAAGATATTTCAAAAATGCAAATTCTTCTCGTCTTTCTAACTTAGAGGTATCAATAAAAATTAGTGCTAGGTTAGTGGGGAACAAAGTGGCTTAGAATATTCTTGTGAACTGACTCCAGATGGACTCTGTGAAATGAGGGCTAGAGATAAGTGGTGGCTATTGAGGTAATTTTGGGTAAACTAAATTCAAAAATTCAAATGCCAAGTCAGCAGCCAAGCATTGTGTCATGTTTCGCAAATGGTTGGCTAGGATCAGTCAGTATTTCATGAAAGATAGTTGAGCATTAAGCTTCTATATTGCAGTTGCTACAGATATATCTGGAAAATGCATAATTATATACAGGAGGTGGCAGAGATGAATTCTATGCCTAGATGGACACAAGACCAAGAAATCTGAAATAATATATTTTATGCTGTTGGTGTTTCTGTTAAAATCAACCAAAGTTGAAGTGATTGTATGAGGCAGTTCAAGGTTATCAGCGGTGTATTATATGACTAGTAGAACAGCATGGAAAGGTAATTTATATAATGATAACTGTGGCTGTTGAAAGCTCTCTGAACCACATCAAAAAACATTTATTTCAGGTGAAGAGTCTGACAGAGCAAATTTTGAATAATAAATTCGCTGACATTAACAGGGCTGATGGACTTTTCCTTCGTGTTCCTTGAAAGTCATGAGTAGTTAGGTTTAGGAAACTGGGGAAGGAAGGAAGACCGTCAAATGTGCTTCTAAATGCAAACATTCCAGACTTGTGGCATTGATACAAATGTCATCATTAGCAGCTTCTCTCTCTCTCTCTCTCTCTCTGACTCTCACTGTCACTCTCTAACCACCACCCCCCCGACCCCTCTATCTCTCTCTCTCTCTCTCTCTCTCTCTCTCTCTCTCTCTCTCCCTCTCCCTCTCTCTCTCTCTGACTCTCACTGTCACTCTCTAACCACCACCCCCCCGACCCCTCTATCTCTCTCTGTCTCTCTCTCTGTCTCTCTCTGACTCTCACTGTCACTCTCTAACCACCACCCACCCCCGACCCCTCTATCTCTCTCTCTCTCTCTCTCTCTCTCTCTCTCTTTCTCTGCTTTTCTCTGGGAGAACAGCTCTGTGGTCCTCTGGGACTATGACAACGTTACCTTTCCCTTTTAGTGGTTCTCCTGAATGGAAAACGTTATGCAAGAGAGATTATGCACATTGAAATGGGTAGAAAGCCCTTTCTTCATTGAGAGAGCAGTTTTGGACCTTGGTTTTTATCAGCATTAATTTAATTTGACACAAAGTGTTGTCTTTACTCCAGATTCCAGTGGAAAGACCAGAGCTATCAGCTGTGTTGGTCCTTTTTATTCATTCACGGATGTGGGCATTCATGAATGTAGGTGAGATGTTCTTCAGAGTCAGTACAGACTCAACAGGCCAGATGGCCTCTTCCTGCACCATGGGGAATCTATGATTTTACAAGATCAGAGATTGGTCTATCTATGATTACGATATGCCGTAGAGTTTAGTATTAAAATATAATAAATAATGTTACTCTGAAGTCCTTGATTTTGCCACCTTCTCAAACAAGCTGTCTTGATCTAAACTCATCTTGAGACATCAAACTGCATGGTAAATTAACTTAAAGTACTCTCCACACAATTGGAGGCATAGAGAAGCTCTGGAAATTACTCAGAATAGATTTGCAAGGACAGCACCAGAATTCAGAATCTATAGCTGTATGGAACAATTGAATGGGATGAGCCCTTTTCTTTAGAAAGGACTTAGTGCAACCTGATTGTGTTGAAAGTCAAGAGACAGGTAGCTCAGACGTTTCTGACAAGAAATTCAACTCAAGGAGAGCGAAAAGGAAGATGTGCTGAAAGGTTACAGAGAGCTGTTGGAATGAGAAAAGAGTCATATGGAGTGTAGACACCTGTCCAGAGTGGATGGGCAAAATGGGCTGCTGTTTCTCTATTGTAAAAATCAACGTAGCTATGTCTGGACATTGGAGAATCATAGGCTCTCCAAAGAGCATTCCATCCAGATCCATCCTCTTAACCCTGCATTTCCAATGGCTAATCCATCCAACCTAAACATCTTTGGACTGTGGGAGGAAAACCACACAGAGAGACTGTGCAAACTCCACACAGATGGTTGCCCAAGGCTGGAATTGAGCCCAGGTCCCTGGTGTTGGGAGGTAGCAATTTTAACCACTGAACTACCATGCCATTCCAGGTATGATGACAGGGCATGTTGTGACTGACAACGAAATGATTTGTTCAACTTAAGGAAGGCATGAGCTTGAGGCTTAGGAGATACATAGGTGTTAATTATATCAAGTGAGGTTCAAGGATATTGATTGGGTGGTCACTTGGCGTGCGTAAAGAGTCATTTCATGGCTCAACAATGTGTGGACTCAAGAGAAATACAGCTTTTAGCGTCTCGCTGGAGATCTATTCCAAGTAAAAACTAGTGCCAATTGCTCCCTTCACTGATTGGCTGTCAGAATTACAGCAGTAGCCTCCAGAACAGGGAAGAGAGATGGGAAGCCCACAGTAACTGTCGGAAAATAGAACGCCGAATGGTTGATCAATGAAGCAGAAGCAAGTGAACCACTCAATGACCGCTGCTTCCTTTGCTCTTGTTCTCCCAAGTCAACATCTCTCTGTTTTTAGATTTTCCCTTCTGACTCTTCCATTTTCATTTTGGTTTCATTGTTTCATATGGCTAAGGCCTGACTAACTTGAAGTATTTCTGTACTTTGGGCATTTGTGTTCTTGGCAAAACTATTAAAAATAAAGATTAGGGGTAATAAGTTGCATTAGATTTGCTGTGTGATTTTTACACAGGTGAGTGAATATTGTTACTGACGTGAGCATTTCTAGAGTGTAATTCCAGTCAGGGCAGTGAAGCAGACAAACCAATTTGAAGCCATCATTTTCTGTTCGATTGTACACCATCACTCGCATAACAGTATATTCAAAGTTGTCAGTTTATGCTGGTGTGCTGGAAAATACAAACATGCTCCTCATCATTCTATCAGAATAAGTTCCCAACAAATCCTATTCACTTTTTCTGTTCATACTGAAAGCTGTCTTAATTGTGAAAAGTGTGTTTGAATTGTCTGGTCTTGTCATTGTCAGTTGATGAATACATTGCTACATGGAACTATTGCTGAAATGATTGGTATTCATTCAGGTGTGAATTACTCCCTGCACCATTTTCAGTGAAGTTGGAAGAATTACATCCCTGCATTTACAGTGTAAAATAACTTCAACAAGGGTTAAGAATTATCGATTTGAACCCTGTGGAGTCGAGGCAGTCTTGTGATCCAAGTAGAACTTCCAATGCAGCACCTGAAGTTTGGCCAGTAACTTGGATTGGCTTTTCAAGGTCTCCTGAAACTATTTGCAGAGCTGGTGGGGGAATTGAAAAGTGAGACCTTGAAACAAACCTGGACTGAGACACAGGCTGAAGCATCCTTTCCATATCCTCGAAATGTTTGGACACCGAATTCCTCTTGGGCATTAGTTGTTAAAGGTGCAAAACATAAAGCTAGTTGCTGTTCTTTGAAACAATAGCATTGGACTCTTTTGAGAGGGTAAACTTGGCTTACTGCCTCATTGAAAAAGGTGCTGCAGTACCCCGTCAGTACTGCACTGAAATATTAGCCTGATATTACGTGAAGATAACTTAGAGGGAGGTGACAGGAAAAAAAAAGACCTAAACGTTGCAAATTGTTCTGGTCATGTTGTTAACTAATCCAATAAACTAATTGCTCCATAGGCTTTCAATCAGCAATGCTGACAATATTTAACAACCGATTCCCACTGATTTGAATCATGTTGTTGTAGATATACCTTAGCACTTGAGACCTTCTACTTTCTCACGCAAGTGAAAAGTTAAATCACAAACATTGGTTGCTTCCAAAAACAGCAGAGAATTTTCAGATTAGTCATATCAGCCTGCTTTATTGACTTCCAACATTTTAAGGATGTAAATTCTACGGTGCAGTGCCACATTGGTAGGATTTAATGTGTTCCTTCAAAATTTCTCTTCCACTGGTCTCATTAACCTACATTAATACTTCAGCTAAAACACTGGACCAAAAACAAATAACGAATGTTTTGAGTGACAGTTTTTTTACCATGTAAGTTTGTGTTCTGTGCCTGAAAACTGATGGCTGGCATCTATCTGAAACTCTGAATAGGATTACCAGCTTTATTGATCAAAGTAATGGTCTCAGGAAAAAAAGGTGATTGAAGCTATAGTGGAACTTCAAGTGAAGTAAAGAACAAATGGTTCCTTGAGTGATTTCCTCGGCCAGTTCTATGCGTCCCCAGATTGGGTATGAAATCTGGGTGTATTATTTATTTCTGGTGTGAGTAAAAGGCTGCTGAGTTCAAGCACCCTTGTTGAAAGTTGAGTGCAGAGCAGTACTGAGGGGTGTTGCATTGTTAAGAGCTTTCACTCTTTAAAGCTCCCTGTTTTGATGATTTGTACATACACTTCATGCAATCACCACAGAATTTGAATCATAATGTGTTTTGTCTCTTTCTCCTTTTCCTACCCCTCACCTATAAGTCTCTCTCTCTTTGTTGTTTCACATACCCCAACTGTGTCTTTGTGTGCGTGTGTGTGTGCCTGCATGTGTGTATATGTCTTTCTGTCTTTCTTTCAGTCTGTCTTTGTGAGTGTCTCGCTCTCTCTCTCTCTTCCTGTCTCTTTTCTCTTTCTCTGTCATTTCCTGTCCCAGATCTATGTGTGCCTCTCCCTCTGCCTGTGTATGTCTCTCTCTCTCTCTCTCTCTCTCTTTCCCTGTCCAAATATAGGAGTACAAGTAGGACAGTCAACCCCTTGATCCTGCTTTGCCATTCAATAAGATCATGGTCGAATGGTTGTGTTTCAAATTCCATGTTCCTATCTACCCAGAGAATGCTCGATCCCCCCGACTCACAAAAATCTATCCATCTCTGCCTTAAAAATATTCAATGACCTCCAATTTTAAAAAAAACAAATGAACTGCAGATGCTGAAAATCAGGACCAAAAATAAAAACTTGCTGGAAAAGCTGAACAGCTTTCGTGGAGAGGAATCAGAATTAATGTTTTGAGAGCAGTGGCTTTTTTTAGAACCCAGAGTTCACCATCTAATTACCCTGACATCCCATGAACCAATATCTTTAGAAATTAACAATGAACAGAATAGAGGGGCCAAATGGCCTACTGCAGCTCTAGTGTTTACGGTTGTAACTGTCGCATACTTTTAAGACTGAGATCAGTTGGAATCTAACTAAACCTAGGAATATTGGAACAGGATGGAATGTGCCACTGAGAACTAGGGTCTGCTGTGATCCTATCAAACATCAGGGGAGCACCAGGTGCCATCTGGTCCATCCCTGTTTGTGAGATTCTGATGATTTTATCAGAATACGTTGTTTCTTTTCAATCCTTTTCTCTCTTGCTCCCTAATATTTGATGTACTTTTGTTTCTCCCCAGCTGTTTCCAATTTTGATTGCATTCTTCCTTGGCTCCTCCCTCAAGCTATTTGTGTTTAACTAGTAAAAACCAAAAGAACTGCAGATGCTGTCAATCAGAAACAAAAACAAAGTTGCTGGAAACGCTCAGCAGGTCTGGCAGCATCTGGGGAGAGAAATCGGAGTTAATGTTTTGGGTCAAGCAACTGAGGAAGGTTCGCCGGACTCAAATCGTTAACTCTGATTTCTCTCCACAGATGCTGCCTGACCTGCTGAGCTTTTCCATCAACTTCTGTTTTTGTTCGTGTTTAAATATCCATTTGCTAGCACAGAGCTTGAGTTTTGCTGAGAAAATGCATATTTTGTCGAGGCTTTCCATCTTGCACTCATCAGGACAATTTGCAAGAAATGCCAATTTTAAGGGGAATGCCATCACTTATGTTATGAGAGGAGTGTACTGAATGGTTGGCAAGTGGACTCTAAGGGGCATTACCATGGAAAATGCACCAGTTCACTGCAATTGACAGTTAACTGCCAAGCCTAATTTAAATCTTCAACCAGGCAGGTTGACTCTGATTGGTCAAGTACCCTGCGAAATTTACCAGCAAATGGCTGTTAGTTTTTTTGTTGAGTTGAACAGGCATGTTGCATATTTAGAGATAGTAGGAACTGCAGATGCTGGAGAAACTGAGATAACAAGTTGTAGAGCTGGATGAACACAGCAGGCCTAGCAGCATCAGAGGAGCAGGTAGGAGCAGAAAATGAAGGGCCTTGACCCGAAAAGTCAGCCTTCCTGTTCTTCTGATGATGCTTGGCCTGCTGTGTTCATCCAGCTCTACATCTCTGTTTCATATTTATGTGTTTTCAGTCTACAGAGAATAATGCCCTGGCTGTTAATGGATGTGCCTGATACTTGGCAGTAATTTTCTGTGTTTGAAGCAAATTTTTCTTCTTAATTTGACTCCACTGCTCAATGCCAAAGGCCAGCTTAAACAACAACTTACATTTATACGAAGTCTTTAACATGGTGTAATAATCCTGGGCTTTACGCAGGAGAGTTATCAAACAAGGCACAATGAAAATTTCAGGCAAGATTGTGGTTTTTTTCAATGCGTCAGGCACAGATATTGTCCATCACCTTGATGGTTTGGTAACATCTGGTGGGATAAAAATTTAATGCAGGCCGACAGGAAAGGTAGTTACAATGTTCAGAGCTTATCCATACTGGCATCCTCCGGAGAGATGGCACAATGATTTGACAGCCCTTTTGTGAGCAGGAGACATTAAAGACAGGTTTTATCTGACATGCCCAAGAAATATTGTTTGGAAACGGCATAGCTGAGGTGCAATTGCAAACTGCTGTCATTGCCATCTCAAAGCTGCTCTGTCTGCTTCCTCTGTCTCCGGCAGGTCTCCCAAAGGAATTTCAACCCTTCGCACATTGGCTGCAGCATTCCCAATGACAGCTGAGAGCTAGGTGCTCATGAGGCATATCGGTGGGAATAAGAGGTGAAGAAAGCAAAAAAAAATGAAACCCCAGCAAAGGTTAAACAAAAAAAAAGACAAAGTAAAACTAAACAGCTCAAATTTGTGGACTGCTTGTAAAAGTTTCACAGATAAAATCTTCCCAGGAACAACGACTTGGATTTATTTAGTGTCTCTGATGTGTAAAGCAAAATTTGAACTGCATGTCCAAAAACCAGGCTAAAGGGGTAGGTTTTAATGAATGCCTTGAGGACAGAGAGCCAGTGGAAGATGATTCCAGAGCTTTCGATTTCCAAGATTTTAAGCTCAGGATTTCCCTCAGTAAGCATCTTCAGTGCGCTCTCTTCTCCTTTAAAGATGCTCTTTAAATCACCCATATGGGGCAGCTGGACAAAACCTTAATCTAAGGTGTTTTGTTTCATAATCCTCCTGTGAACAGTCCTCAGAATGTTTACGCTGAAGGGTGCTGTTTCAATACAGGTTGTTGTTGTTGTAGCACCCCTTTCACACTAAAGGTGCTGCCTAATCTCCCTCTGCCTTCCAGCTCTCTGTCTTGTGCATTTCCCCTACCTTTGCCCCATTGTTGTCAATCCTGCTTTCACACTGAAATGGCCAGACGAATGCCTTCAGCTCCCTCCCTCACTCCTCACCACCTTCGAAACGCTCCTTAAAACCCAGCGAAGATACATTCCAATGTGAAAGAAAGTGACAATTGCAGAATCTGTGGCTGAAACAGGAAGACCATGATGGCTTCAGCTTGAAAGTAAAGGCATGCAGTGACGCACTGATGGAGGAAGTGGAGAGCATTCTATCATTCTCCTTACATGTGCCTTGTAGACGGGGAACAGACTTTGGGAGAGTCGAGAGGGGAGATACCTGTCCTTGACTCCCAGTCGGGGGGATAACTCGCTCTCAATATTTAAATGGCCGATCTAGTTAAGTTTCCGGTCAATAGTGTGCAGTCCCCACCCTAGGACGTTGATGGATGTGTTACTGTTTGGACTTGTTTGGCATCAGATCAGGTGCCTCTGTTTGCTGCTTTGTTAGAGCAACAGCAGCACTTGGAGCAAAATTTCAGTGGAAAGCAGATTTGTGTCGGCTCAGAATCAAACTGTGTTTTGAAGCGATAAGCATATCTTCTTTGGTGACACTTTAGCATTCAGTCAGTGTTCAATTTGTCTAGGTTTTGATGTAGGCAGTGAGGGACTTTATCAAGCTCTGGTCAAATAGAATAAAACTGCTTCGAAAATGTGAACATTTGCAGTAATAAAACTTTCATATCTTTGTTCATATTGTTGGAGAATATGCCTTATATCTCCTTGCTGCAATTGCACACTGCAGCAACATATAAATAATGAAAGGGCAACGTTTTGAAAGGATCATTGTGTTTCATTAAGAATCTTCCAAGGCACTTGAAAAGTTTGCAAATAGCACAGCACCAAGGGAGTGGCCTATCTGATTGCTTTATGAGTTTAACTTCTTGCATGCAGTTCTAAATAAAAGCAGAAAATTCTGGTGCTGTTTACTGAGTCAGGCAGTGTCTGTGGAGAAAGAACAGGGATAGCATTTTGGGCTAATGAGGTTTCATCAGAACAAGACATGTTGTTAAACCTGAAAAGGCACTGAAATGATTGATAAGGATATTGCCAGTTTTAGAGAGTTTGAGTTACAGGGAGAGGCTGAATAAGCCAGGGCTGTTTCTCTGGAGGCGTAACATTGTAGATGTTTATAAAACCATGAGGGGCATCGATAGGATAAACAGGTAAAGTCTTTTCCCCAGGGTAGGAGAGTCCAAAACTAGAAGGCATAGTCTAAAGGTGAGAGGAGAAAGATTTAAAAGGGTCCTAAGGGGCAGCTTTTTCACACAAAGGGTGGTGTGTATATGGAATGAGCTGCCAGAGGAAGTGGTGGAGGCTGGTACAGTTACAACATTAAAAGGCATTTAGAGGGGTGCCCGAATAGGAAAGGTTGAGAGGAATTTTGGCCAAATGCTGGCAAATGGGGTTTACGTTTATACAGGATAACTGGTCGGCATGGACACATTGGACTGAAGAGTCTGTTTCCATGCTGTACGACTCTGGGATTCACTAGAATTTAAAAAATGCAAGAAGATCTGAAAGAAATGTGTAAAATTCTGTCCAGTCTGGACAGAATAGATGCAGAGGTGATGTTCCCCTTGACAAGGGCTCACTAGCTCAGAATATGTGATCGGCCATTTCAAACTGAGATTAGGAGAAATGTCTTCGCCCAGAGGATGATAAATTTGTCGAGCTCTGTTCCACAGAGGTTATGGAGGCAGAACCACTGAGTGTATTCAAGAACGAGATGGATAGATATCTAGAAGTAAAAGGCATCAAAGGGCATAGGGAGAGCTTGGGAGTAATGGTGTTAAGATAGAAGATCAGCCATGGTCATGTTGGATGGTGGATTGGGCTTGTTGGTCCAAATGGATTACTCCACCTCATGGTTTCCATGTTTCTGTAGCTAGAGATCGAGCATTTTTTTTAAGGAAGTAGAGATACTCGATGACCAAGGGAGATGAAGAATTGGCGGGGATATGCAGGAAAGTAGAGATGAGGCGAAAATGTGATCAGCCATGTTCCCATTGAATGACAGAGCAGGGTTGAAAGGCTGAGCGGCCTTCTTTTATTCATTGTTTGCAGTTCAAGTCCTGTGGGTTAAATTATTTTACTCCTCTAGACATGAGAGGTCCCAGCGAAATTAAACAAAATATTGAGAAAATTTAAAATGAACTGCTTGTGGTGGGTCGGATTTGGAAATAAAGAAGCATCCGCATTACAGTGTATCCACAAACTCTGAATCAGGCTTGACAGATTCAGTGCCCAGGGTCACTTGTTTGAAGAATATGGCGCCTGAAAGAGCAGTGGAACCTTTTTCAAAGAGAATTGGATTTACAAACAAAAAAACAGGACGTGGAAAAAGATTGACCTTTTTGAGCCATTCGGTGAGATCGCAGAAGGATTGGGACAGACTGGGAGAGCAGGCAAAGAAGTGGCAGATAGAGTACAAAGTGGGAAAGTGTGAGGTGATGTACTTTATTTAAAAAAAAGATATGATAGTTTCTAAATGGAGAAAGGCTTTGGAAATCTAATGCACAAAGGAATGTGGGAGTTTGGGATTCTCTTACATTTAACGTAGGTTCAGTTGGCAGTTAGGAAAGCAAATGCAAAGTTAACATTCACCAAAAATCCTCATACAGCACTTTCCAAACCCACAACCACTTCCATTGAGAAGGACAAGGGCAGCAGATACATCGGAACACTAAGACCTGCAAGTTTCTCTCTATGCCACTCACCATCCCGACTTGGAATCATATCGCCATTCCTTCACTGTTGTTGGGTCAACATACTGGAATTTGCTTCCTAATGGCATTTTGAGTCAACCCACAGCAGGTGGGCTGCAGCAGTTCAAGAAAGCAACTCACCACCACTTTCTCAGGGCAGCTAGGATGGACAATAAATGCTGACCAGCCAGCAACACTCACATTCCACAAAATAAAATTTTTAAAAATTATTTGGAGAAGGCCACAACACAAGAACAGAGATGTACTGTTGAGACAGGCTGTGGTCAGACTGCATTTGGAATATTGTGAGCAGTTTTGGGCCCTGTATCTAAGGAAGGATGTGCTGGCCTTGGAGGGGATCTCGAGGAGTTCTCAGGAAGAGAGGGATTGATATGAGGAGCAGTTGAGGGGTCTGGGTCTGTATTCAGTGGAGTTTAGAAGGATGAGAGGGATCTAAATGAAACTTACAGGATGTTGAGCGGCCTGGGTAGAGTGGATGTGGAGAAGATGTTTCCTCCAGTAGGAGAGACTGGGACCCTCAGGCACATCTTCAGATTAAAGGGATGATCCTGTAGAACTGAGATAAGGAGAAATTTCTTTGATCAGACGGTGATGAATCAGTGCAATTCATTATTGGAGAGAGCTGTGGGGACCAACTCATTGAGTGTCTTTAAGACAGAGATAGATAGGTTTGTGATTAGTAATGGTATCAAGGGGTATGGGGAGAAAGCAGGAGAATGGTGTTGAGGAACTTATCAGCCACGATTGAATGGTAGAGCAGACTCGATGGGCCAAATAGCCTAATTCTGCTCCTATATTTATGGTCGTTTATTGCACACACCTACCTTTGGTCCATATCTCTCAATACCTTTGCAGACAAAAAGCTTTCTATCTCAGGTTTAAAACTAACAACTGATCCTCCATCCACTGCTGTTTGTGGAAGAGAATTCCAAACCTCAACCACCATTCGTGCGCAGAAATGCTTCCTAACGTCTTTCCTGAATGGCCTGGCCATAATTCTCAGAAAATATTGCTGCTACCCCTTCAACCAAAGTGTTTTTGATTGGTTTTTCTGCGCTGTCGTATATTTGGCAAATTTGACTGCATCTTGAGCAGACGTTTCAAAGCCTGGTCTTCCTGAATCTGCTTGCATGCCTGGTGGGTTTCTCAGTGGGGTAAATCGATTGCTTTTTAATCTGCATCATTGGAGCAGAGAGTCCAAGACCATTTCATTAGTGCAACCATCCAACAGAGCAATGTTAACTTCAGGCAAGTGTTTTCCAAACAGCTGTGTTATAACACCTGAACTATATGCCCTCATGTCGGAAAGATGATGTATAAACTTGAATGCCAATGAGCTGGGCAGGGGGGCGGGTGTCGATTGTTTGTTTGCTCTGAGTTTGTACCAACCAAAATGGCTTTCTGTCATTTTCTTTCTCGCTGGCATGGGTCCCACATTTAACTTATCAAACATTTATTCTGCCTTTGCTGGAGAGCTCTGTAATTCTGTGTGTTATTGTTTAGCCTGTCATTAAGTAAAGGCTGTTACAGTCGATCCAGCCTGACTCCAATGGATGACAAAAGGCTGTTTAGAGGGTTTTTTTTTTGTTGCTTATTCACTGTCCATCTGCTCTGGGTGAATAACAGACTGGACTGGTTTTGTTTCCACAGGTAACACCAACAGTATCTTTGCCTTAGATTACATCAGTGGAGCTCTGACTCTGAACGGCCCGCTGGATCGAGAAAATCCCCTGTACAGCTCAGGGTTTATATTGACTGTAAGGGTGAGTGATTCCAACAGAGACCTTTTCATCAGCACAAACAAAAACAAATGAGATTTGGTGCAAATGAATTTGGAAAATTGCTTAGGTCGTGTTGCATCTTCAGGGAAACAAAATGTGTTGTGAGATGTTCTGATGAGATCCACTTGGGGGAGGGGGATGCAAAGTCTTGAACCCTTTAGACTTGGCTGAGCAGAAACATTTAAAGGGGTCACTTAAAGAAATGAGAACACAGAATTTTTATGGTACAGGAAGGGGCTATTTGGCCCATTGGGCCTTTATCAGGTCTATCCCCCAGTGCTAATCTCCTGCCTTTTCCCCATATCCCTGCACACCATTCCTATTCAAATTATCATCCAGTGCCCCTCTTGAATGCCTCAACCGAACCTGCCTCCACCACATTTCCAGACAGTGCATTCCAGACCCAAATTACTCACTCAGTGGAAAAGTTTTTTTCTCACATTGCCCTTGCTTATTTTGCACTCGATATATTGAAAAGTAAAAACAGAGTACATTGATGGATGTGATAATGGGAACTGCAGATGCTGGAGAATCCAAGATAACAAAGTGTGGAGCTGGATGAACACAGCAGGCCAAGCAGCATCTCAGGAGCAAAAAGCTGATGTTTCAGGCCTAGACCCTTCTTCAGAGAGGATGATGAAGGGTCTAGGCCCGAAACGTCAGCTTTTGTGCTCCTGAGATGCTGCTTGGCCTGCTGTGTTCATCCAGCTCCACACTTTGTTATCCTATATTGATGGATGTCTCAAGTTTATGAAGAGAATGATATTGCTCTGTGCCTTTCAAACACACACCTTGTCCTCAAACCCAGCTTCACTCCCAGGCCTTATCTTTAGAATCATGGAATCATAGATTCATTGAGTTACACAGCATGGAAACAGATCCATTGGTCCAACTCATCTGTGCTGACAGATATGCTAAATTAATCGAGCCCCATTTGCCAGCATTTGGCTCATATCCCTCTTCCTATTCATATACCCATCCAGATGCCTTTTAAATATTACAGTTGTACCCGCCTTCACCATATCCTCATTCCATACACACCACTCTCTCTGCATGAAAACGTTGCCGTTTAGATCCCTGTTAAATCTTTCCCCTCTCACCTTAAACCTATGGACTCCCCCACCCTGGGAATAAAAGACTTTGGCTATTCATCCTATCCATGCCACTCATGATTTTATAAACCTCTGTAAGATCACCCCGTGGCCTCCAACACTCCACGGAGAATAGCCCTAATCTATTCAGCCTCTCCCTTTAGCTCAAACCCTCCAATCCCCATGAGGTTGCTCTGGCCGCACTGATACATGAGTGGATTGAAAGCCAGGGTCTTCAAAAATTTTACAACCACTTTATTTTAAATTAATGCTAATATTTTAGCAAGCGCACTGACTGTCTTATTCAGGAACTCTGGTAAAAGTAGCTGGGAAAGCGAATTGCACACCACTTAAACTATCACAAACCGATATTTCAAAGGCCTTAACAAAGAACTTTCCTCACACTAAAACAGGTTGAGAGGGATGAAAAGATTTGAGGAGAAAGTGGGAACAGCATTCTGAACTGGATGATTAGCCGTGATCATACCGAATGGGACAGAAGGCTCAAAGGGCCAAATGGCTGCCTCCTGCTCCGATTCTCTGTTCCTATGCTAATGTAATTGTTTATGTACAAAATGAGCCACCTTCTACGTTTTTATGAAACTGTGTCCATTCAAGGGATGTGGACGTCGCTTGGTAGCTTTGCATTTCTGCCACTTGAGAAAGTTGCAGGGAGCTGTCTTGTTGAACCTCTGCAGTTCATTTGGTGTAGGTGCCCCTGCAATGCCATTAGGGCTGAGAGGCAGGATTTTAACCCAACAACAATGAAGGATCAGCTAAGTGACTTGGACAGGTGGTGGTAGTGTTCCCATGTAGCTGATGCCCTTGTTCTTCTAAGTAGCAGAGACCCCTGGTTTGGCAGGTGCTGTCTGAGGAGCCTTGACAAGTTGTTGCAGTCCATCTTGTAGATGGTACACACCGCTGCTATTGTGCATCAGTGGTGAAGGGATTGAACTTGGAAGAAGGTGCATGTGGTGCATATCAATGTGGTTGCTTTGTCCTAGATGGTATCAAGCTTTTTGAGTTATTGTTAGAACTGCACCCATCCAGTCAAGTGGGGAGTATTCCATCACACGCCTGACTTGAGCCTGGTAGATGAGGGACAGGCTTTGGGAAGTCAGGATGTGTGTTACTCATGTGCAGGATGCCCAGTCTCTGACCTGCTAAATTAGCAGTGGTGCTCAACATTAAAGTAGCGAAAAAAGACCAGAACATGTCATAAGCAGCAGGGTCCAACTCAACTGCAGCAGGAACTAAACCTTGTGTTAGTGGGAACACCACAAAGCAAAGTTGTTTCTTCCAGTTCTGGACCTGACAAAGCTTAAATTACAGTGCAAACTACGTTTTTCCCAAACCAGAACCATGTATGTGGGAAATGGGACGTGTGAATACATCTTTTGGCCCAACGTATCTGCTCCACCATTCAACTGGATCATGGCTCAAAGCTGCTTTAGAGTGATTTGGTTAAGCTGTAGAGTGAATGGTCAATTGACTCTGCTGCTAGTCGATATATTTTGACTATACATCCCTCGTATGACCTTATCATAACATACACGAGAAGGGGAGATAACGGAGTGGGTGCTGAAATAACACCTCCCCTTGTGAAAGAGACAAGAATAAGAGAAACACAATTTAAAGACAAGAGATCTACCATTTATGGCAAAGATGGGGAGTTGGCTTTTCTCTCAGAGGCACATGGGTTTGTATATCTCCCATCCCCAGAAATTTGTAGAGGTAGGGTCATTGAACGTATTGAAGGCAGAAGGAGAGTTAACGTTTTGTCAGGGGTTTGTGGGAAAGTGGGGGTGAAGTCACAGTCACATTCTTCCATGATCTTGTTAAACAGTTACAAGGGCAGGAGGGGCCATAGATGGGGGTGGTGGGGTGGGCTGGGGCTAGTGGGCACGGCCTGGGGGTGGGGCATTGAAAGCCCTGGGCTCCATACATCCCCTAGGAATGGTCTGTGCAAAGCTACCAAGTGACGTCCACATCCCTTGAATGGACACAGTTTCATAAAAATGTAGAAGGTGGCTCATTTTGTACATAAACAATTACATTAGCATAGGAACAGAGAATCGGAGCAGGAGAAGGCCATTTGGCCCTTTGAGCCTGCTGTCCCGTTCAGTATGGTCACAGCAGATCATCCAGCTCAGTCCCCACTTTCTCCCCAAACCCTTTCATCCCTTTAGCCTTAAGGACTATATCTGTTTCCATCTTGAAAGCATTTGCTGTTTTGGCCTCAACTGCTTTCTGTGGCATTTCAGCAACAAATGTGCTGTCTGTTCTGATGAAAATCCCCTGGTTATTAGGTGTCACTAAACAATGCCAGATATTAATGATAAGTCAATCCAGCACTATAGATGTAGCTTCTCAGCCAGTGAGCAACTTTTCAGGACTGGGAATTGCGCCAGACGTTTCCTCACAGTAGATTGTTTTGTTCTGGCATTAAATGCATTCTTATGTATTGATGGAAGCCCTTAATGCGCTGCTGAGGGATGTGCAACTCTATAAGCAGTTTATTGGGAGCTGTAATTATTGAAGTCCAAGAGTTAATGTGCTTATATTTTCAGGAGGGATTGCAAAGCACATTAGCGAATGTCAGCATGGAAACAGTGATGCATTTTTTTAAAATAAAGAAGAACAAAAATCTGAAGCATCAAGATGTAATGCCAACGATATTGGGAGGGTAACAATGGCTTCTGTTTCTTGATGCTGTAATGATTTAGGCTGAAGGCGTGCACTATCTTTCTAGTCCCAATACCCCACCTTTCACAACATAAAATTAAAATACTTTGCAGTTATCAAAATGACCGATTAAAATAACCTCATCTATATTGTATTGTAAACAGCAAAATCTATCAATTAGATCTTGCTTCAACAAACACAGTTGTGGATTTATTATCAACAAAATGTATTCAATAACAATAATTAGCACAGAATATAAATTAGAAGTATTAATACTTATCCTTCTGGAAGTGTGTACACACACTTCAGGAAAAGAGAAAAAAACGCGGGCTTCTTCAAGAGCTTGACTTTCTGGAAGAATTTTTTAAAAATTGGCCAATGTGTTATTCTTGAAGACAGAAGGGTAGTGAGCAGAACCTTCCCCAGTGTGTTGCTGTAATGTTCTGGTTGGTGTGGTCAAGTCACTAAACATGCACTGTTGCCTCAATGTCTTGCAGACATTACTTGCTCAGGAAATGCAATCTTGATATGCTTCTTCCATAACCCTTTCAAACAAATAGACTTCACCCTGAACTCAGCAGGAGGGTTCTCCTTTCAGAAATGAGAGGCAGGCTGGGTAGCTTGTTCTTGGCAGTTTTCCCCCAACTCAGCTTTTTCTTAGCGTGCTTCTCTCCAGCTGAGCTAGCTTTTAAAGATAAAACTCCCCTCTAAGCAGGCCACTGTTCAAAACAGCCCCAGCAGCAGGTTACGATGAGCCAAGCAGTTATCACCAGACGCGTGGGATCAATTTTTCCAAGGCATGGCAATTTCACAGGCTTCCACTTCAGCTTTCCACTATTTTAGGAGAGATGGGATCCCTTCATTTTGGAAAGAAGATGCAGCTCAGGGCTCCCTTTTGGAATGATGAGAATTTTGACAGCCCTTTCTTGGCATAGAACCGACAAAGGAAGACAAACCACATTCCTGCTGATAGCTACGGTATTCCAAAATTTAAAACCACAGCCACTTTGACAGCTGCTGTCAAACTAAGCGTATAAGAAAAATGACATGTTAGGGTGCTAGGAGGAATCGGGTGCTGCGTAAATAGGGTGCAGGTTGGATCAGGTACCAGTGTGCCAGCTGGTGCCAGGGCTACGCTGACGCATGATTAGGAGCTAGGTTAGCATGCCGGGAATCTGAGTAGGTTACCACCTGGGCAGATCACCAAGGAGGAAAGGTGCCAAGTGGATAGAGTGTAAATGGCAAGGTAAGTGATGTAGTGTTTAGGGTAGGTCCAAGTGGGTGGGAGAAATCACACCTGGCAGGAGATGGGAAAGGGTCTCAGGGGAGAGGGGTAATTAGCTTGAGGAGGGGTCAGGTTAGAGGAGGAGGGTATCATGTTGAGGAGTGTTGGGTAATGTTTGACATGGAAGCAGGGATGGGGGAATGGGTAGAGGTGAGGGTAAGGGAATGGAACATGGGCCTGCTTGGGTCTGGCCTGACGAGTCATGAAGGAAGACTGGAGACGAAGTAGGGGGCTGTGTCAGTTCATGGAGGGGAATAAGAGATTCGGGGGTCTCCAGTCAGGGTCTGGGAGTGTAAATGACCTGGTAAAGATGTGGGTGGGGGTGTGTAAGTTAAGTGTGGGTTTTGTTGAATAGTTACTCAGGGATCAGATGATGTGTTTAACAGTCAAACTTTTCCTGAGTAACTGCTTTTCCTTAATATCATCAGAACCAACCAACTGTAGCCTCATCCCACCTCACTCCCACCCGACCCCTGCGAAAGTTTAAAAGGAGACTTTCAGAAAGCCTCAGGCAGAATGAAATTGCCCAGTGGAAAATTCAATTTCCTATACCATTCCATCAGAGTTTTGAGTGCTCGGAATCTGCAGGATCTCCATGCATACCTCCCACCTCCACTGGAAAATCAGCTGTCTGACCACAGGAAAATTCCACTCATTTACAGAATAACAAAGTGTGAAGCTGGCTGAACACAGCAGGTCAAGCAGCATCTCAGGACCACAAAAGCTGACGTTTCGGGCCTAGACCCTTCATCAGAGAGGGGGATGGGGAGAGGGTTCTGGAATAAATAGGGAGAGAGGGGGAGGCGAACCGAAGCTGGAGAGAAAAGAAGATAGGTGGAGAGGAGAGTATAGGTGGGGAGGTAGGGAGGGGATAGGTCAGTCCAGGGAAGGCGGACAGGTCAAGGAGGTGGGATGAGTTTGGTAGGTAAGAAATGGGGGTGCGGCTTGGGGTGGGAGGAAGGGATGGGTGAGAGGAAGAACAGGTTAGGGAGGCAGAGACAGGTTGGACTGGTTTTGGGATGCAGTGGGGGGAGGGGAAGAGCTGGGCTGGTTGTGTGGTGCAGTGGGGGAGGGGACGAACTGGGCTGGTTTTGGGATGTGGTGGGGGAAGGGGAGATTTTGAAGCTTGTGAAGTCCACAGTGACACCATCGGGCTGCAGGGTTCCCAAGCAGAATATGAGTTGCTGTTCCTGCAACCTTCGGGTGGCATCCTTGTGGCACTGCAGGAGGCCCATGATGGACATGTCATCTAAAGAATGGGAGGGGGAGTGGAAATGGTATGCGACTGGGAGGTGCAGTTGTTTATTGCGAACCGAGCGGAGGCGTTCTGCAAAGCGGTCCCCAAGCCTCCGCTTGGTTTCCCCCATGTAGAGGAAGCCACACCGGGTACAATGGATACAGTATACCACATTGGCAGATGTGCAGGTGAACATCTGCTTAATATGGAAGGTCATCTTGGGGCCTGGGATAGGGGTGGGGGAGGAGGTGTGGGGGCAAGTGTAGCACTTCCTGTGGTTGCAGGGGAAGGTGCCGGGTGTGGTGGGGTTGGAGGGGAGTGTGGAGCGAACAAGGGAGTCGCGGAGAGAGTGGTGTCTCCGGAAGACAGCCAAGGGTGGGGATGGAAAAATGTCTTGGGTGGTGGGGTCAGACTGTAGATGACGGAAGTGTCGGAGGATGATGCGTTGTATTCGGAGGTTGGTGGGGTGGTGTGTGAGAACAAGGGGGATCCTCTTGGGGCGGTTGTGGCGGGGGCAGGGTGTGAGGGATATGTTGCAGGAAATGCGGGAGACGCGGTCAAGGGCGTTCTCGACCACTGCGGGGGGAAAGTTGTGGTCCTTGAAGAACTTGGACATCTGGGATGTGCGGGAGTGGAATGCCTCATCCTGGGAGCAGATGCGGCGGAGGCGGAGGAATTGGGAATGGGGGATGGAAATTTTGCAGGAGGGTGGGTGGGAGGAGGTGTATTCTAGGTAGCTGTGGGAGTCGGTGGGCTTGAAATGGACATCAGTTACAAGCTGGTTGCCTGAGATGGAGACTGAGAGGTCCAGGAAGGTGAGGGATGTGTTGGAGATGGCCCAGGTGAACTTGAGGTTGGGGTGGAAGGTCCACTCATTTACAGGCAGCTTTGTTTTAAAAGGATCTCCAACGTCTACAGTTACGACTTCTAAAGAAACCTTCGGGCCTTTCCATAAAGCCCTGAAATAAATCTCTCTTTCCGCAATCCTTCAGAAGTTAAATCCTCCAAACAAGATTAAATGTAAAATATCCTCATTCCAATTGCCACAAGCCACATTTGGGTATCTGTTTTCCTTTTCCAGATTGCTGTTTTTGATGTCACAGTTAAAACTGTCAGCACATTAATGTGGTTAAAAAAAAGGTTTTAATTGTTAATATTCCTGTCTCCCTCAAGGCTGTTTAACCTGACAGTGGTTTCAAAAAGATTTATGTCGTTTGGTTTTGCTAACCACAAAAATAGTCACATTATTCTTTTTTTAAATCGACATTGTATCTTGTTTGTTTATTTGTGTCTGACGGTGTTTCTGCTCGGTGGAGATTCACAAACACATCTTTCTGTATCTCATTGTAACTACACCATCTACCTGCATTGCTGTCAGTATGTGTAATATTTAGCTGTGTTTGTGTGTGTATATATCTGTTTATATTAGCATGCATCGAGTTATCTAGGATAGTATTTCTGCTTTATTCTAACTGTATCTATTGGTGTTTTCAGTTGCTTGAATTCTTAGTGTCTGTATATATGATTTATCTGTGTGTGTATTTGTGTCCAGCTGTTTGTGCTTGTCTAAGCCATTCCATTTGTGGCTGTGTTTGAATGTATGTGTAATA
The DNA here is from genome assembly GCF_030684315.1 of Stegostoma tigrinum. Taxonomy (NCBI): domain Eukaryota; kingdom Metazoa; phylum Chordata; class Chondrichthyes; order Orectolobiformes; family Stegostomatidae; genus Stegostoma; species Stegostoma tigrinum. Next base: position 23,247,248 of record NC_081390.1, on the reverse strand, counting down.
CATGTAAATATGCAGCTGTGTATACATTCATTGGTTACATGCAATATCCATGTTGGTGATTACAGCCAGTTTTACAGCCTTTTCTTTGGTCTGGGAGGAAAGTGAAACTCCTAGTGATGTCATTCAGAACTCAGTGGAACTCTGTGTTTCATCCGCATGAGGCCAATCAGCTGAAGTCTTGATCATTCTTTGAAGAACCCTGTTGAGAATTTGCATCTCTTCTGAACCTATGGCTATCACTCCCTTCTCTGCTGGAGTGAGATTGTAAGATGCTGTCTGATCCCTGGCTGCTTTCTGAGTTAGGAATGCCTGAACGGATGCAAGTATTCAGAACGAAGATCGAACAGCAAGCAATTAATCTGAAAGCTCAGGTCTCTTAAAGCTGCAGCATCTCGCAGAGTCATTGATGCTGTATTGCCTTAAACCTATGTATAAAAATCCAACAAATCTTATTCAGAAATAAATGATCATTTTCATCAGTGAGAAGTCACACAATACCAGGCTATAGTCTAACAGGTTTATTTGAAATCACAAGGTTTCAGAGCACTGCAGCTTTGTCAGGTGAAGCTTGTGATTTCAAATAAACCTATTGGACTATCACCCAGTGTTGTGTGACTTCTGACGTTATCCAGCTGAGACCAACGCTGGCATCTCCACATCATTTTCATCAGCATTCACTGGGAGATGGGGATGGGTTAATGTTGCAGGTCCCTGATTCTCCCTGGGTTCATAGCCTTGGACAAACCAAAGTCCAGAGTTGGGGATTGACAAAGCACTGTCGTAGATGTCAAGGTTCATTAAATAGAAAAGCCTAATAGTTACATTTTCAATACATAAATCAAGCTTCAGTTTTGCAGGTAATTGTTGCAGATGTGATCATGTTTAATTTGGCAATGCCATGTCTGATATATTGATAGCAACGTAAGAGCAGACTAAAATGTAATCTTCTCTGATAGATTTATACATTTTAAAAAATGCTCTCCTCAGCCATCTTTAAGAGTAATCCAAATATTATATATCTGTGTTTAAATCAATTAGGTATAGTCAGTAACATTGGAAAGAAGCTCCAGACTTATCCTTTGGTAATGAAGTTCTTTGAGAAATGTTGTGAGATATTATAGAATCTTTAGATTTACCATCTTTTCCTTCTTTTCTTCTCTATCTCGCCGTTTCCTCATTCTTCCCGTTTGCTTTCCTTTTGAAGTGCCCCGTTCTTCAATGCTGTTGCAGTTCCAACAAATCACTCTGACTGACGGTTGTATTGAGATGGCTCTGGTGAGGGAGAATGGTGTGCAGAGCAGAGTCTGATAATGTGATGTTTGATGCATGGAACCTTGCAGTGCAGCGACAGTGAGGAAACCGCACTCCCCATTGGGCAGTGTGGCCCATTGCATTTACCACCCTGTGTTGCATGAGGGATGTGCTCAAGGTACTGAGTGCCAGCAAATGATGGGTTGTGCAACCTGTTGAAGATCATTGAACAGTCTGTGATCTGGTATCCTGTTGATCTCCATTTAGTATTGTCCTATCGTCCAAGATGGCAGCAAAGTAGAAGCCCTGAGTCAGAACTTGTCTGCTCCATCCATTTCTTTCTTTTTCTTTCCTCTCTCTTTTTGTGCTCTTTCTCCTTCCTTCTTCTCTCCTTCTCTCTTCTTAACTCCTGTCCTCGAGCCTCAAGTGAAGTAATCACAGACTGCCGGCCTCAGTGTGGACTGGTGGCCTGAGTGCAGTCTCTTGATGTTGAGACCCTCATGGTGAAGCCCAGCACGGTCTGGCTGCCAGCACAGACTGGGTTGGAAGGACTGCTATTCTGAACTTTATATTGCTTTATTCTTCTAGTTTATTCCTTCTAAGAATTTGCACTGAAGACTTTGTGCCTAGGGACTTTGGTACCCAAGATAGCGCTGTAAGTGGCAACTTGTAAACTTTTCACTGTATTCCCATGAGTACATGTGACCGTAAAGTTAATTCTAATTCAAATTCTAGTACAGCCCTAGTAAAGCCCTTAAGAAATGGGTGCTTTTTTAAAAAAATTTCATCTCATGGGACTTTGGGAGTTGCATTTTGGAGCTGTGTATGGGCACAATAGTGCTGCTGTTTATTTTAAGGCATTGTGCGGGTTTCTTTACCCAAGCTAATCACACCTTAAGACTGCACACTATCTCCTGAGTGTTGGCAGAGGGCACTGTAATTGCAGCTAGTGTAGCAGTGGACCCATGGTTATCGGGGTAATCATGTCCTGCCAGCTGGCTCTGAGAAGGGAATGCAGGAATAGAATTGAAACAAGATGAGTAAGGAGCCATGATTTTAACCTAAATTAGCTTAAAGAGTGGCTAAAAGAGCTGATCAGAGGCTGGAATGCAGTGGCGAGTAACTCACCTCCTGACTCCCCAAAGTCTGTCCACCATCTACAAGGCACAAGTCAGGAGTGTGATGGAATATTCCCCACTTGCCTGGAGAGCGCAGCCCCAACAACACTCAAGAAACTTGACACTGCCCAGTACAAAGCAGCCGCTTGATTGGCACCACATCCACAAGCATCTACTCCACCCACCACCAATGCTCAGTAGCTGCAGTGTGTATTATCTTCAAGATGCACTGCAGAGATTCGTCAAGAAGTCCTTAGACAGCACGACACTTCCATCTCGGACGATAAAGGCAGCAGATACATGGGAACACCACCTCTGACAAGTTCCTCTGCAAGCCACTCCCCATCCTGACTTGGAAGTATATCGCCATTTGTGCAGTATCACTGGGTCAAACTTCTTCCCTGATTGCATTGTGGGTCCAACAACAGCACACGCATCAAGAAAGCAGCTCACCACCACCTCAGCAAGGGCAACTAGGGATGGGCCATAAATGCTGGCCCGGCCAATGACCCCCACATCCCAGGAATGAATTAAAAACAAACACATCTTTCGCCCCATGGTCATGTGTTTCTTCTTGGTGTCTTCCCAATTGTAGGAAGCAAAGAGGAATGACAGTTGAGTTTCATTGTTTGGCTCGGGGTGTCAATGGGTACTTTTGCTGAGCATGTAGGCATCAGGGAGAGGGGGAAAGAATCTTTTTGTGGTCGTTACCTGGATCTGTGCACTGCCTGAAATACCTTCCCCAGGGAGAAGGCCACTTGTTCAACACTAGTGTTACTTCATAACTGCCTTCTCGCATTCTCAGCCCCAACCACCACCTCCTGGTGTCTGAAACGGGATTGGAGACCCAGAGTGAGGACTCCAGTGACCAGCATCCCAGAGCAGAGTGGGGGCAACAGCCTGGTGCAGAGTGTTACAGCAGCTAGCGGTTAGACCATGTGGAGGCCCCTTGTGCTGGACTGCAGCAGAGACCCTTTGGACAAAGGCAGTGAAACTTGACTTTTAACTTTGCTTTTTGTTTTCTGGCCTGTGGTTATAATGTGTATAGCTGTAATGTAACTTTCTTTTATCCTTTATTTCTCTATTGTGCAACAAAGGTTTACACCCAGGTACCTTGATGGTTGCTGACTGTTGGTGATGTTATGCTGTAACTAATTAGTAATTAAAGAAGCTGAAACTTGTACCTAAGCTAATGGCAACTTGCATACTCTTCACTGTACTCATTTGAATGCATATGACAAGAAATTTAATTCTAACTCATGGGAAATAGTTTTGGCCTGTTATGGCACGTCGAATCATAGCGTCCTTGTGCTCTTCTTCCAATCCATCATCACCAAAGGGCCTTCCTTCCATCACCTCCTAGAATAGAGCCATCAGATTTAACAATTTCATATGTTGCCATCCTGCCCTCCACTTTGGTACAACCGTGGTTTTGTCACTCAGTAGCTTTGTGACGAGCACAGGTTTTTGAAAGCCCACTTTCCAATCCACGTTCTTTCCCTAACGATATTCCTGACACTGTTGTCTTCCATCAGAAGAACTGACCTTGTGCTTTGGGCAAAATTGGCTGCCAGTGAAGGCAGTGCTGGCGTATATGACCAGAGAGCAGTTGTCCTGTGCCCCTAGCCAATGTATCCATTCTTGCCCACAATTCAGAATCCTACTGTGACAATGTGCTAATATCGAGAGCGGTGATCAAAATGATTGGTGATTATCACTGAAGTGGCTATGAGGTGCATAGGCCCCTTGCTAGCCAGCCTCCATTCCCGTCTCTGCAAAGTCGATGATGTCAATGGGGAAAACCTTACTGCAATGTGGAGCAGGGAGCAGTTTGTTCAGACATAAATATAGCTTCCACCGGTGAAGGAGGCAATTTAAAGCAGCAACTCACCTAGATTGCATAGCTGTATCTTCAGAGGCTAAGATTAAAGTAAATTACAGTGCAGGGGAAGTGGAAATTTGATGCATTATGACCACGTTACATCTGAACTGTGAGTGCTTGATAGTAAAATTAGATGCCAGATTGAACAGAGTGGCTACTTCTCAGCTGTCACTTCAGTGAAAGCAAAGCAAAGTACCCATTGTATAAAAAGAAAATGTGGAAAGTATCTGTGGCTTGCACTTGACAATGGGCTGCACTGCAAGATCCTGTTGAAATTGCAGCAGCTTTGAAAACTCACCCTGGGTTGTTGGACGGTTCTGTTTTGCATTTGCTGGTGTATGACTGTGTAGCAGATCATAATGTCATCGTCCCTCCTGTTCATATTGGCACTGCGCTGTCTGTTTGCATCATTCTCCATGAGAGTGTCCACTACATCTTCCACAAGTTAGAAAGCTCTTGACAGCTGTTCCTTTGACAAAACTCAAGAGGATAGTGTGACGCTGGAGCTGCGTTAGATCTTCAACAGACAACTCCATCGCCTAAACCTCATCAACTTCATTGGAGCCAGCCTGCCCTGTCAAGGCCATGATTTCACACCTAGCCTCTGGGACAATGACACACTCAGGCCACAGTCTCACTGTTTAGTCACGTTGTTGTGACTTTATCCCATTTATCAGCATTATCAATGGTGTTGTTTGAGGATGCTTTATCCATATCATCTATCATCTTGATGAGTTGGGGAAAGGTACTACTGAGGCCGTCAGCCTTCAGTACTCCTATTGCTCCCTGATCCATGGCCGGGAGAGAGGGAGAGAGAGAGAGAGATAGAGTGTGGAAAGGCAGGCAGCAGAGGAGGCCATACTGAGGAAGATCACTGAGCCACACCAGTGCTGGCCGTGATTGGGCCTTGGCCTCCCAGGATCTCGTGGTTTGTGGTTGGCCCATCGCTGCAGCTGCTGTTGGTGAAGATTAGCCTGGAAGGATCACATCATGGTGGCAGCGGAGCTGGCATCTCCTGGTTGTGGGGCGAGTGTGGCTTCAGCACGGGGCCCAACATCAGCGGTGGTGGTGAGGGTGGGCCTAGTGGTAAAGTTGAGGTGCCTAATGAATGGCGGCTCCTACATTGGTGGGGCCTAGCAAGTGGCAGCGAGGTGGTGAAGGAGGGGTGGGGGAATGGGTTGGTGTTGGTGAGAGAACTCAGGACTCCCTCTCACTTATATCTTTTATCCTTTTTATTCTTAAACAATTCAGAATGTTCCTGGATTTTGGTGACTGTTGAAGCTTTTCAATGTATTTTAACTGAATTACTCACTGTAAAATGCAAGTGACAATAAATAAACTGTTCAATCATGTATCATTGGAGTTGTACTAGACAGCAGGAAAAGCCCCCTCACTTTTTCAGAGACTTCATTAAAGCTCTTGGGATGTCTTAGGCAATTATCCCACAGGAGCATTATTTTGAAGGTGAGATTTTCTGGGCACAATGCTTCCCCCGCATAGGGGGATTAGTCTTTCATAGGGAGAGAACCATTCCTGAGTGAGATCTCTACCATCTAGGCTTCATATTTTAGTACCACAATGATAAGACGGAAGCTTCTCGGATTAATGCCTCAATTTCCAGTGTTCCCTCAGATTGGTACACCACAATGGGCTTGAACTTAACATTTTTTGCAGCGTTGCTACCAAGTTGATCTCTCAAAAGATCTTTGATGGTCATAAATTCTTGTTCACTTACTGCTCTTGCAGAATTTTGATCCCAATCAAGCACCATCTCATCAGCCGACAGTGAAAACCTGATTGACTGCATAGTCACATTCTTCAGTGACCCTCCCTTCAGATGATTTTCTACCTCTGCCTCAGCACTGACTGCCTCCCTGGATGGTTCCCTGAGAACTCTTACCTTGCTCACTCTGGCTTTTAGCTTCTTCCTGGATAACTATCAAACTAACAGGTCCCTGGTGCTGGGTTTGATCCAGTGTATTCCACATTCTCCATGATGCATCCTACTAGCATTTAATAGTATACCACTTTGTGCACATTGTTTGATTCTATCAGCATCCGCTCCAACTAACAAGACAGTTCAGTGGTCTTCAGCCTCAGATTCTGTTGTTGAGATGATCCTTATGACTCTTTGGCTGGCCAGCACTTCAGTCATCTTCCTCTGGATGCTTCCACTGGTTGATAGAGACACAAAGTGGCCGGTTCTTCCATTAAAAAATGTCTTTGATACGTCAGATAAAAGTCATTGCCTCCAACAACTGTTCCAGGAAAGATATCCTGGCTTTCCTCATGTCTGAAGTTAGTTTTGACTGCACAGAACAGAAAGAGCTGGGGGAGAACTGAACACTTACTCCTAGCAGTTCATTTACCTAAGAACAAATCAGCTGCAAATCAGAGAACAAGTCAGGCGCAAAAGATTCTCAGTTGTGGATAACTGTCGCTAGTCTATAGACCAATGAACTTCCTGTTGCCAGAAAAAGCTGCATCAGTACATCCTCTCAGTTCCGAATCACCTGCAACTCAAATTCACTTGCTGCTTGCTCTCACAGTGAGTGATGAGGCTTTCCATTAGGGGTCAGGTTGCCTGCTTTTCAAAACTGCAGCTAACTTTTCAGACACTTGTTTATCAGACAGTTCTTTCTCATTTCAGTCACAATTTGTTTTTTGGGATCATGGAAATAAAAACACAACAGGTGCTGCCAGACCTGCTGAGGCTCTTCAGCACTTTGTTTTTATTATTGCAGATCTCCAACATTGTCAGCATTGTGCTTCCACAGATGAAAGAAAAGATGAAATTTAGTTTCTCGGCTCCGATACCTGGAGAGCAGAGGACTCTTTAAAACCCAAAGATCCTCGATGGCAGGGCTCAGACACCAGTTCAGTCATGGGGCCCAACGTTGGTATCATATGTGATGATGTCACCGTTAAGGGACAGATCAAACCCAGCAGTAAAACAGGGAACGTAACTTTACTCAATGTTACTGCCTGAAGCGTAAGCATTAAATTTAAAGACGGTTCAACAGGGCAACTTGGAACATGCCTCTCACTACCTTGGGATTTTTCATCAATAATGATAAAGAGAATTTTCTCTGATGTAGAAAAACCTGCCTCAGAGCAATCTCAAATTCCTACAGTGTGAAAGCAGGCCATTCGGTCCATCAAAATCACACTGATCCTCCAAAGAGCATCCCACCCAGACATATGCCCTCTAATCCCCTACCCTATCCCTGCGTGGACATTGCTCAGCAATTTAGCATGGCCATTCCACCTAAGCTGTGCATCCCTGGACTCTGGGAGGAAACCAGAGCACATGGAGCAAACCTGCACAGACACAGGGAGAACGTGCAAACTCCACATAGACAGTCGCCCGAGGGTGGAATCGAACCTGGGTCCCTGATGCTGTGCGACAGCAGTACTAACCACTGAGCCAGTGTGCCACCCAAATTAAATTCAGATTCCACCATCTGCTGTGGGGGTGGCAGGATTGGAACACAGGTCGCCAGACCATTATCTGTGTCTCTGGATTAACTATCCAGAAACAATACCACTGGAACATCACCTCCCCGAACTTCCCATATATAGGAACAAATCAGAAATTGTTGGTATAGCTGAGCAGGTCTAGCAGCATTTGTGGAGAGAAATCAGAGTTAACATTTTGGGTCCATCAGAATGCAATTCTTAGTTTGGAAGAAGGGTCACTGGACCCAAAATGTTTGCTGTGATTCCTCCCCACATATGCTGCCAGACCTGCTAAGATGTTCCAGCAATTTCAGTTTTTGTTGCTGATTTCCAGCATCTGCAATTCTTTTGGTTTCTCACATACTGATATCCTAGTAACTGTTGTACGTACAAGTTACGGAAGTTTTTTCCTTCCCCTACCTGACCCTCTGCACAAAATTATTTTCAAATGTATGCCTGAGTAAACTGCAGTAATGCCATAACAAAATTCCAAGTGAAAGCTTGTCGAACCTAATCGAGTTTGAGCTGTTTATGTAACTCTCCAGTCAATCATTTGGAATGTTCTGTCGCATTGGTTCTTAGCAGACTGGAGCTGTAATACATATTGGTGAGTGAAAATTCCTTCAGTATTCTGTTTGAAAGGATCAGCACGCAGACACAAATCACAAAGAATTCTATAGTAACTATTTATTTGCAGTTGTGAGGAATCTAGAACAAGACAACTTCACATTCAAATTATACCTTTGCTGCCTGGGAGTGCACTTAGGAGGCAATTTTCGGACAAATGGCGATGAAAATCCAGATCTCCTCCCTCAGAAGGCTTTGAGATTAGAGCTTTCAGTGTTAGTGATTGACAGATTTTTACTTGGAGGGAGTGCGGACAGAGGTGAAGAGAGTTTGGTGTACAAACAGTAATGGTTTTTCACACTGAATAAACAGGCTTGTAAACATGGCGCTCCTCCTGTTGCTGTTACCCTAACATGACATTGTACCCTCTCTGTAAAAGAGTAGTAAAAATGGAGAGAACATCAGACTGCGTGCATTCATAGCTTTATTTACTCCACAGCCATCCCTGTTGTGAATGGTTGCAGCTGCATTTGTTTACACTCAGTGTTTATGAAGATGCGAGGGGGTAAGATGCATCTCCAGTTGTAATGATACCAGGAGATTTTTTTTGCTCCCACTTAAAGGAGATTTATTTGTTCAACCTAGCCATGTCATAATGCACCTTGCCATGGATATTTGTTTCGGTAGGATGTGAAAACTCTGGAAGCCAGACTGGAAAAGAATATTGGACAAAAACTGAACTGAGGAAGCATCACTCGCCCCGAAACGTTAACACTGATTTCTCTGCACAGATGCTGCCAGACCTGCTGAGCTTTTGCAGCAACTTTGATTTTTGTTCCTGGTTTACAGCATCTGTAGTTCTTCTGGTTTATAATTTGGAAAAGAATATTGCTTTCTGTTGAACACCAAAGTAGAGGCACTATTCGTGACATGCACAGGCTAGCCCCAGCCCAGGGCAGAGCATTCTGCAGAACCATCCCTGGCTCTGCTTTACATTTAGTTTATTGAATCTGTTCTGAGACATTATTACACACCCTCAGAAATAGATGGGACTTGAAACTGGGCCTCCTGGCTCAGAGGTAGGGACGCTATCACTGCACCACTAGAGCCTTCAGTTCACTTTATCCTATTTTCTAATCAACCTGTTCAGCTATGCTATTACACACCCTGTGGAGCTGGTGGATCATGAATGCCAGCCTCCTGGCACAGTGGCAGGGACGCTACCACTGCACCACCTTCTGGCCCTCACCTTAAATCTGTACCCCCTTGTCATTGATTGCTTCATCCTGCGGCAAAGTTTCTTCCTGTCTACCCTGTGTATGGCCCTCATTATTTTATACATCACAGCCGTGTCATCCTCAGCCTCCTCTGCTCCTCGTATTGCTGTGAACTGGAATCGCTCTCTTTGTTGGCCAAAAATGCAATTTTTTTGGGAGAAGCTGCACACAAAAATAATATTCTTAAAGGCATTGTCTGGATGATAAAGCTAAATACCAAACGATTGATCCTTGGTCTTTAAAAACCTAAATCAAAGGTAGCAGTTTTAGAAATTGGAATTTATTTTAGCTCTATTAGGCTTTTCAAATATTAGGCTGTTGGTACGAGATTCCTTTATTCTTTAACTGAGGAATAAACCTTTTATTTAAATTTACTTATTTTAAAAATATTGTGCAGAGCTGTTTCATAGGTATCCTAACTGTTTGTGCATTAATGAATGAGGAACCTAGTGTTTATTTATGGATTCTGAGTGTCAATGAGTGAATCAGCATATTGTCTGTCCCTGGGGAAGGTAGACCCTGTGCTGTCTTCTTGAACTGCTGCAGTCCTTGGCGTGTAAGGGACCTTGGGGCGTAAGGGACCTTGGGGTGTAAGGGACTTTGGGGTGTAAGGGACCTTGGGATGTAAGAGACTTTGGGGTGTAACGGACTTTGGGGTGTAAGGGACCTTGGGATGTAAGAGACCTTGGGATGTAAGAGACTTTGGGGTGTAAGAGACTTTGGGGTGTAAGGGACCTCGGGATGTAAGAGACCTTGGGATGTAAGAGACTTTGGGGTGTAAGAGACTTTGGGGTGTAAGGGACCTCGGGATGTAAGGGACCTCGGGGTGTAAGAGACCTCGGTGTGTAAGGGACCTTGGGGCGTAAGGGACTTTGAGGCGTAAGAGACTTTGAGGCGTAAGAGACTTTGGGGTGTAAGGGACTTTGGGGTGTAAGGGACCTCGGGGTGTAAGGGACTTTGGGGCGTAAGGGACCTTGGGGTGTAAGGGACCTTGGGGTGTAAGGGACCTTGGGGCGTAAGGGACCTTGAGGCGTAAGGGACCTTGGGGCGTAAGGGACTTTGGGGTGGGAGTTCCAGGAGTTTGACCTGGTGACACTGAAGGAACAGTGAGGTAATTACACCTCAGGATCGCATGTAACTTGGAGGGGATCTCACAAGGTGGTGTTGCCACGTATCTGATGCCATTGCCCTTCTAGATGGTAAAGGCTGTGGTTTTGGAAAGGGCTGTCTCAAGAGTGTTAGTTAATTGGTACTTTTGAGGCAAATGATACACTTGCACCTTCGTAGTTTAACTTTTTTTTTACCTAGTCTCTGACTGAAGTTGAGAGGAGCAGTCACCTTCAGGATCTTGTTCCTGTAATTGTGTCGTTACTTTTCTGCTTCATTATGTAAAAGGTAAAGTCACTATAGTCCTACCAGACCACAGGGCTGTTCTCTGTGTAGAGAGAGAGAGAGATGAGTGGTAATGGTTTAATCTGTGAGCCAACATGCCTCAGGGGAGGGGAGAGATGGGGAAGGAGAGTCCGTAATGGTAAACTCAGCTCGTGCAGGAACTGAACTCATGCTGTTGGCATCATTCCGTGTGGCGGATCAGCTGTCCAGCCAACTGAGCTAAGCTGACCCACCCTGATGTTTAATGTGCATGGATCATAGAAACAGTTTAAGTCAGGTCACTGATGTTATTGTGCATCCTACCGTATCCAAAAGATTAGACCCTGACAATAGAGATTGACCTCCACCTCGTAATTGTTGATGCAAGGCAAAGCAGCAAATTGCAACAGGGTCAAATTTGTTATTAGCCCATATATATTCTGAAGTCCTTTCTCCATCCTAGAAAAACCCCACCTCCTGCTTCATTTAAGCAAACTCCCGATGACAGAAAAATTGAATGACTGCGTCAATGGGAGGAGAAAGATAACTTGCATTTACATAGCACCTTTCATAAGTACAGAATGTCTCAAAGTGCTTGAAGCCAGTGAAGTTACTTTTTGAAATGGAATCAATGTTGTAATTTGGACAACACTGCAGCCAATTTGCAAACAGCAAACTCCAACAGCTGGCAATGAGATAATGACCAGCTCACCTAACTTCTAACGAAGTGGGATAGGAAATCATTCCTGTCCCAGACCGTAGGAGAATTTTTCCACTTCTCTTTGAAAAGGTGGCTATGGGATCTTTCAAATCTAGCTGAGAGGGCAGAAGTGACTTTGGTTTCTCATTTTGCCCAGAAGCCAGCCCCTCGGACAGTGCAGCACTGCCTCAGTCCTGCTCTGGTCGTAGTCGCCTCTGATATTCCAGATCAAATCTCAGGATTTGAGCCTTGGACCCAGAATTTACTGACTGTCATGTGACAGTGCTACTCACTGAGGGTTGCTGTCCGTAAGACTGAACAAATCCCAAAGCAGTGTGAATGACAAAGCCACTGAAGGTCAGTGAAGCTGAAAAACCAAAAGGGTCTAGGCCCGAAACGTCAGCTTTTGTGCTCCCGAGATGCTGCTGGGCCTGCTGTGTTCATCCAACTACGCACTTTATTATCTTGGATTCTCCAGCATCTGCCGTTCCCATTATCACGTTCACGTTCCGAAATGGGTTTCCCAAAATACTGGTAAGAATGAACAAAGAACTTGAGTTTAATAAAACAGAAAACTGTGGATGCTGGACACGTGAGATAAACAGAGATTCCTGGAGCAAGTGGGCAGGTATGCGGAGAGAGAAACAGAGTTAACACTTCAAGTCCTATAACCCTTCTTCAGAATTGAGTTATTGACTGGTTACAAACCGGTAACCTGTTGGGAAGGACAGCTCTTGGTATGTAATTGGCAAGAACATTAACCTTGAAAGCTTACACAAAGTTTTACTGGCTGATAGGAACACACAATGGCAGCACACTACCCCAAAATGCCAGTAAAGTTCCTGGAATGTCACACAAAGGTAACCGAGTACGGGACATTCCATTACTACAATCCCAATAATTGTTGTCTCTCCCCTACATAGGGTTGCTTGTTTCTATTTTTGTCTCTACACTGAGTCACTAAATTAAACCTGAAAGTTATAATAAAATGTGCATTGAAGCATATGCACACCATGAGAAGTGCTGACTTACTTTTTTGGATTTATGTTCAACACTGAGGAATTCTTTATTTTAATTAAAATCGATATGAGAACCAGTGGCCTGCTGAATACATGTTTGTTAAATCTGGATTTATGGCTTGGACTCCAATTCTCATTGATTGTAGCAGCCTAACAGTTGGATAAGTCTGTAAAACAAAATATACTTTGCATCTCAACAAATGTTACTTGCTCAGACCAAAATTGTAATTGCTACAAGCTGGCTTTTTGGATTTACTGTTTTATGTTATGGCTAGATTCAGATAATAATTTTTGTCACAGCGTGATGTATTGTAATGCAAGCTGTCAGTGTAGTGTATTCCTGGTGAGATCATCATTTTCCATCTCCCACCTCAAGGGATGATGTCTATTCAGACTCCCAGGGTTTCTATCCTGTGTCCTCATGGGACTGAATAGTCCTTGACTTTCAAATCTTTGGGCCTGTGGAGGCAGGACGGTGCTGCAAGGCTTTGAGATCTGGACAGAGAATTGTCTTCCTGTTCTTTCCTTCTCTGCCACTGCTGTGCCTTATCCATCAGGTGCTCAGGTTCAAAATGTGCTGAACCTGGCAGACAGGTCATTGCTGTAGCAAGCCTCTCCCATTTGTCAAAGTCAAAGCTACCAGGCTTTCAAGGAGAGATTCCAGGTCTTTGCAGCGTTTTCTGTGTCCTCCCAGAACAGCACTGGTAGATTGAGAGTTGACAAACTGGGACCTGACACTTCTCAGCTACGCATTGTAGTTGATTTTGCAGGACTTTTGCGAGAATGCTTGTCGAGCTGGCTTTTTGTATGTTGCTGTAGTGAAGTCACTTCCCATTGCACAGGGCATCAGGCCAGAAGACCGTAAGATATGGGAGCAGAATTAGGCAATTTGTTCCACTGATTCTGCTCTATCATTTGATCTTGGCTGATATAGTTCTCAACCCCATTCTCCAGCCTTCTCCCCCTAAACCCCTTAAAAATCAAGAACCTATCTATCTCTGACTTAATTACACTGATTGACTCGGCCTCCACAGCCCTCTGCAACAATGAGTTCTTCAGATTCACCACCCTCTGGCTGAAGAAATTCCTCCCTTCACTCTGAGGGTGTGACCTTGGGTCCTTGTCTCTCCCAGTAGTGGAAACATCTTGCCCAAGTTCACTGTACCCAGGCCTCTCGGTATCCTGTAATTTTCAAGCAGATTCCTCCTCAGTCTTCTAAACATCCTTATTAACGCAACACCCTCCTGTCTGACCCTTTAGGTGGGTGTTGAGGATCCCCAAGCATTATTCCAGGAAAGACCATGGCATTGTCCCAGTATCCTGACAAACATCCCTCCACTAAACTGTGTAGGAACAGCTGGAGGCCCCTCGATCCTGTTCCACCATTCCACAACATCGTGACTGATCCACCTTCCAAATACTTGTAGCTGTCTGTCATATTCTACATGAAAACGTCTATCACTCTAAATATGCATTTTATGGCTGAGCCATTTGTTCCTGGCTTAATAATCCTGAATGCCTTCAGCTAACTGTATGTTGTCAACCTCAAATTTAGAATTAACAATTTAGCCAGCAGCAACTGGGTAGAAAGCTCTAAAGTTTTGTCACCTTTTGCATGGAGGAGCACTTCCTAGTTTCACTCCTGGTCTAATCTTTACAGCATGCCCTTTAGTCCTTGGCTCTCAAACTCACAGCAACAGTCTCTCTCCATCTGCTCTGAGTAGTCAATAATATCAAAGGGAACAGAGATTCAATTCATTTTTGTTTGTGGGATATTGCTTTCTGTCAGTTTGTTGCCACATTTACCTACACGACAGTATTTGTTGCACTTAATGTAAACACTTTGGTATGTTTTGTAGAATAATGTATAAATATTTTATTTGTAATCCTGTCTGTGTTTTCCCTTTTTGGATAGGGCACTGAACTGAATGAGGACCGGACCCCGTCAAATGCCACAGTTTCCACAACATTTAATATATTGGTGATTGATGTTAATGACAATCCACCAGAATTTAATCGGTCTGAGTATTTCGTCAGTATCACTGAGTTGGCCCAGGTGGGCTTCGCGCTCCCTCTGTTCATCCAAGTACAGGATAAAGATGATGTAAGTATCAAAACAGTGCTTTGCAAATGCAACCTGATTAAAAACTGACAGCTGGCCCCATCATGGAGCTTTTCTGCCGTCCTCAGTCAACCTCTGGCCTTGTGTCTAGTAAACCCAGTTCTATAGCCATCATAACAAAGAAATCAATATACATGGACAAGCCGTATCACTAACTGGGAGAATGGATGGACAGTTTATACAGATGTGTTATGGATGTTATGCATCAAGCAAACTGTTTTGTGTACTGTCCGCTGGCTGATTTCTCATTGCCAGGTCCAGCAACAGATGTGTATCAAAATTGTCAGCCTTATTTTCAAATTTCACCTCCTGTAACTTGTCCCTTTCCTAACTCTGTAACCTCATTCAGCCCCATGCCTTCCCAGGATTGCTCTACTGCTTGAATTCTGACCTTATGTGCATCCTTGATTTTATCATTTCATTGTTAGCAGCCATGCCTTCTGATCTTTTGCCCCCAAGTTCTGGAGTAGCTTCACTAAACTTCTCCATCCCTTTCCCTTCCTCTCCTCTTCCTTTAAGATGCTGTATAAACCTATCCCTTGGACCAAACGTTTGACCATCTGTTGCAATATTAACTTGTGTAGAATGGTGTAAAGTTTCTATTTTCTGATTACCCTGCACTGAGTGTCTTGGAACATATTGACCATATTAAGGACTCAGTCTCACTGTCCCACCTACCAGGTAACATTACAACTGTGTTGATGCAGTCAGCCTCTGCCAGTTCCCCTTCCATCTGTGGCCTATTCCATCTGTGAATCACCCTTTGCAAAAAAGTAATTGACCTAACATTCACCCTTCACCTAAGTTTTTCTACTCGTAAGTCATAAATTTGTTGCGGTTGGTTCACTGGCCAAGCTGGATCGTTGTTTCGCAGACGTTTCATTACCCTGCTGGATAACATCATCAATGCAGCCTCCAATGAAGCGCCGTTATGTTTTCCTGCCTGGTTTTCAAACTCTGGGGTCCACTGGAATTGGTTACCTCATGAATAAACACGTAGAATTAGACCCTAAATATACACACCACTGCAAAGAAAAACCTGCAATGAGGTAACCAACTCCAACAGACCCCAGAGTCTAACTATCAGGTGGGAAAACACAACAGCGCTTCATCGGAGAATGCACTGATGATGTTACTCAGCATGGTAACAAAACATCTCCTTCACATGATGAAGGAGCAGCACTCCGAAAGCCTGTGATTTCAGATAAAGCTGTCGGACTATAAACAGAAGTTGCTGGAAAACCTCAGCAGGTCTGGCAGCATCTGTGAAAAAAAAATCAGAGTTAACCTTTCAGATCCGCTGACCCTTCCTCAGAACTGTTGGATGACAACCTGGTGCTGCGTGACTTCTGACTTTGTCCATCCCAGTTCAACACCAGCACCTTCACATCCTCAACAGGTCCACTAGCCTCTATGGAGAGTGACTTCAGCTGCAGTATTTATACATTCTGTAAATGTATTTTTTTCCCTCAAGCATTTTAACTGTTACTTGGTCGAGGGTCTTTTGAGATAATGCTCTGCAATATTTTATATTTTTTGCAGGCTTGGAGTGAGTGATTGTGTTATTTTTCAGCAAGGGTTATTGGATATTGCTTGAGCAAGCTCCTTTTGCAATAAAACCGCTGTTTATTTGTTAATTTAAGAAACGCGCCTTCCTTGTTTCTGATCTGAGCTACAGGTAAAATAATTAACAATGTCACCTCCTCTCAGGACTTCAAGCTAGAAAGCTGGGGGTAAGGGAATGGTTAAACTTTTCCCAGTGCGAAACAAAGCATCAGATTAATGTCTGTGGTGATGGATTCAACTCCATGGAAAAATATGAAAAAAATGACAGAGAAGGAGAACCCAGGAGAGGTTATTAAGGTCTCCAACACAGACACAAGTAGAACAGTGTTTGGACAGCGCTAGCAATCAAACACTGGAAAAATGAAAGACAGTGAGAAGAGGGAGGGTTAAAACAGGGCTGAAGGCATTATATCTGAATGCATGCAGTATAAGGAATATGGCAAATGAGCTTGTGGGGCTGATCTAAACTGGCATGTATGACATGGTAGGTATCGTGGAGACGTGGCTGCGAGGGGATCAGGATTGGGAACTAAATATTCAAGGATATGCATCCTATCAAAACGATAGGCAGGCGGGCCGAGGGGAAGGGGTTGCCTTATTAGTGAGAAATAAAATTAAATCAATAGGAAGAAACGAAGTAGGGTCAGATGGTGTGGAATCTGTATAGGTAGAATTGGGTTGTGTACAGGCCTGTACACAGTAGTCAGGAGCTGGAATGCAGAATGCACCAAGAGATAGAAAAGGTGTAAGAAAGGCAAAGTCACAGTGATCATAGGGGATTTCAATATGCAGGTGGATTGGGAAAGTCATGTTGCCAGTGGATTGCAAGAAAAGGAGTTTGTGAAATGTCTACAAGATGGCTTTTTGGAGCAGCTTGTGGTGGAGCTCATAAGGGAACAGGCAAGACTGGATTTGGTGTGGTGCAATGAGGCAGACTAGATAAGGGAGCTTAACATAAAGGAATCCTTAGGAAGCAGTGATCATAATATGATAGAATTTACTCTGCAATTTGAGACGGTGAAGATAGAATCAGAGGTATGAGGGAGGAGCTGGGCAGAATCGACTGGAAGAGAAGCCTAGCAGGCAAGACAGTGGAACAGCAAAGGCAGGTGTTTCTGGGAGTAATTATGAGGAGAAGCAGCAAAAATTCATTCTTAGGAAAAAGCACCATGGTACAGGGAGGAGACGGCAACCATGGCTGACGAGGGAAGTCAGGGATAGCATAAAACCAAAAGAGAAAGCATATAATGTGGCAATAGGCAGTGGGAAACCAGAGGATTGGGAAGCTTACAAAGACCAACAGAGGGCAACAAAAAAAAGAAATAAGGAGAGAGAAGATTAAATATGAGGGTAAACTAGCCAGTAATATAAATGAAGGCTATAAGAGTTTCTTTAGATATATAAAGAGCAAAAGAGAGGCAAAAGTGAACATAGGATGGCTGGAAAATGACAGTGGAGAGATAATAGTGCAGAGCAAGGAAATAACTGAGGAACTGAATAGTTACTTTGCGTCAGTCTTCACAGAGGAAGACATGAGTAAAATCCCAAAAATTCAAGAGAGTCAGGGGGCAGTGCTGAGTATGGTGGCCATCACCAAGGAGTAGGTGCTGGTAAAACTGATTGGCCTGAAGGTGGATAAATTACCTGGACCAGATGGACTACACCCCAGAGTTCTAAAGGAGGTAATTGAGGAGATAGCGGAAGCATTAGTTGTGATCTTTCAGGAATCACTAGAGTCAGGGAGGGCCCCAGAAGACTGGAAAATCGCTAGCGTGACACCCCTGTTTAAAAAGGGAGTAAGGCAAAAGATGGAAAATTACAGGCCAAATAGCCGAAGCTGGGTTGTGGATAAGATTTTGGAGTCCATTGTAAAGGATGAGATTTCTGACTATTTGGAAGTGAATAGTAAAGCAAGGTGAAGTCAGCATGGTTTCATCAAGGGGAGATCATACCTGACATATCTGTTAGAATTCTTCAAGGAAGTAATTAGCAGGGTAGACCAAGGAGATCCAATGGATGTTAGCTACCTGGACTTCAAAGAGGCCTTTGACAAGGTGCCACACAGGAGGTTGCTGAGTAAGACAAGGGCCCACGGTGTTAGAGGCAAGGTGCTAGCATAGATAAAAGATTTGTTGTCTGAAGTTTAGAAGGATGTGGAGTCATCTAATTGAAATTTACAGAATACTGAATGTCTGGACAGAGTGGGTGTTAGGAAGATGTTTCCATTGGTACGAGAGTCTAGGACCTAAAGGCACAGCCTTAGGGTAAAGGGAAGGCCCTTTATAGAACAGAGATAAGGAGAAACAAGTTCAGCCAGAGAGTGGTGAATCTATGGAATTCACTGCCGCAGAAAGCTGTGGAGTCCAGGTCATTGACTACATTTAAGACTGAGATAGATAGGTTCTTGATTATAAGGGGATCAAGGGTAATGGGGAGAAAGCAGGAGAATGGGGTTAAAGAACTTATCAGGCATGATTGAATGGCAGAGCAGACTCGATGGGCTGAATTGCCTAATTTCTGCTCCTTTGTTTTATGGTCTTTCAATTTTGAGCCCCACTATGGCCTGTGGAGAAGAACAGAATCATGCTGAACTTGTTTGCAACCGTTTTGAAACAGAATAAGAAATTGGTGGGAAACCTCAGCAGGTCTGGCAGCATCTGTGGAGAGAGAAAAAGAGTTACTATTTTCAGGTCCTGTCTCCCTTCTTCAGAATGGCCTTTTGAAACTACTTAGACCCTGACTAAAACATTTACATGTTTTGGCGCTCTGTTACTGAATTGGATGTAATTAATTAGGTGTAATTAGCTACAATGGGGTGGGTACGTCATCTACTTGACCAACACGAGAATCCAAAAGTGGGTGCTGTACTCCTACCTTTGAAACAGCAAGCCCCAGGTGGGCAGAGGAAGCGTTCCAGTGATACCCCCAAGGCCTCACTGGGAAAATGGACATTCCCACAGACACCTGGGAGTCACTGACTCAAGACCATCCAATCTGGAGGAGGAGCATCCGGGAATGTGTCGAGCACCTCGGGGTTTGCCAAGGGGGGTGATATGCAGAAGCCAGATGAAAACAGCGCAAGGAGCATGGTGCCACAGGAACACACCCCCCGCCCCAACACCTTTTGCCCCAAGTATAACAGAGCCTGCGGTAGCCCCATTAGTCTGCCCCCATGGACTCACCCTGAGATTGGAAGAGAAGGACTCTTGACTGTGAGGGGCCATCAGTGCTGGTGATGGGATGTAATTATGACAGGCCCGACCAATAAAGGTTCAAACCATTCAGATGTTAATTTTGAGACAGAGAGTTTTGCTCACTTCTGCCCCAGACAGAAGGCTCTTTGTTTGCGTGGCCATTTGGAAATTTGGTTTCAACTTTGCAGGCAGCTGTGCAGGCATTCAGTTGTGGATCGCTTCAAGTAAAAATTAATTTGCTGCGGAATGGATGACAATGCACCGAGAAGCAGATTGAAAGGAGAAGAGAAAACAAAATCGATATCCTCGCCCATCAAACAGTGATAAGCCACAAGCTTGTTGAATCCAATTGATCATTCCAGTGTTTGGAATTTAAGCAATAATTCAAGTCAGACACCAGCAACAGAAATAGCAAAAGTCTAATGATTCTTTCTGTAGCTTTACTTGGAGCAGGGAACATGAGAGATAGAGAACTTGCCAGGATCATGTCTGATGTGTGTTTAGTTTGGCAAAAAAAATGTGCAACCCATACCAGAAGGGGGACATGTGATATTTTTCAAAATTTCACAAAAATAGAGTCCTCTTGTCTATTTTCCTGATTTTCCTTTTCAAAGTATGCTCCTCCAGCTCTCCCAAAGTATTTCCTGATGAATTTCTCTGCCCGCTGTTGCATACTTTGTCTCCATAGAAATGGGGAGCAGGCATGACATATTGTCAGCCAGTCATTGCTGCTACCCTTCAATGTCTTTCACTCCTGATGCTTGGAAGCACTTCCATGGTGGGACTCCTGGGTTTACGAACTCATCGTGCATGGAATTCCATGCACCAGCCTGTGCCTTCCTCCAGTTAGCTCAGTTGGCTGGATGGTTAGGTATGATGGGTTTAATTCCTACACCAGCTGAAGTTACCATGAGGACTCTGCTTCTCAACCTCTCCCCTCACCTGAGATATGGTGACAATCAGGTTAAATCACCCACAAGTCATCTCTCTCAAATGAGGGAGCAGTCCTCTGGGACGAAGGTGATCTTGCCTCTACCTTTATCTCCTCAGGGGTATTTCTACGCTTGATGGATCTTTGTAGACCGTAACAGACCAGGCATGAATTGTTGTAGTAGTCCCCTCTTCCAGTGAGGTGGGAAAAGTCTAATGTTTTCAGAAATCGAGTAACAAAATTTAAATTGACACAGCACTTTGACAGCCTCAGGACATCCTTAATTGCTTCACAGTCATTTTTATTAAATGTAGTGGCTGCTGCAATTTAGTGAAATTGAGAATAGATTTGGATTCGGCAAGGCCACTGTAAGGTCAGAGCAAAAACAGAAATTACCGGAAAACCTCAGCAAGTCTGGCAGCACCTGTGAAGAGAAAAAAACAGTTAACATTTTGGGCCTAGTGTCCCAACTGAGGACCTGCTGAGTGCTTTCCAGAAATTTCTGCTTTTGTTTCTGATTTCCAGCATCCGCGGTTCTCACAGATTTCTGTAAGGTGAAGTTTGGGGAGGGTATGAGCAGTGGAGTATGTAGTAGATGGAGGGACGGGTTAGTCTGGGGAAGGGGAAATGGGCAGTTAGGTGATTGGGCTCGGTGGATGCTTGGGTTTGGTGAGTATGGGTGGGGTTCAGTGAGGTAGATGGGGCCAAAGGAGATATCTATGGCTGGTGCTCTCTGTGTGAGATGGGGGCAAGGCAGGGTAAGTTGGGAAGTCACAATAGGCATTCAGCTTTGGTTTGAAGGAGATGGGAGACACCTGCAGTGAGAAGATCAGAGCAATTGCTTTTCATTGAACTCAGGCTGTGCGTGAGTGTGTGTGCGCGTGTGTATGTATGTGTGTAAGTGGGAGGGAATCACTGTGCGTGTTGTGTCATGGTGTGTGTGCGTGTATGAGAGAGAGAGAGAATCATTGTGTGTGTGTGTGTGTGCCATGGTGTGTGTGTGTGTGTATAACGTGCATGTGTGTGTTGGTGATTTGCAGCTCCACCCTGAGAGCCAGCTTGCTCGCTGCTGTTGATAAAATAGCAATTCTCATTGATGATGGAGTCAGTCTCTTCATAGTCTGAGCTGCCCATGGTGAAGGGCCCTGTCACTGCATACAGACACAATCAGACCATTTAGCCATTAGCAGCGTTCCATGCATGAAATTGTACACCTTTTTGTGATGGTTTTTTAAACTAGTTTCTGTAGAACTCTGATTATGTGCTGTTAAGCTGTGCTATTATGTTGCATATCTCTGAAATCATTTTGGGTCACTCCCTCTGTGTCACCCCCTACCCTTCTTATCTCCCTAGCTGTCAGACAGACTTTTGATTTGTGTTCAATCTGGGCCAGTGCAAGGTCCGCTGCTTTTTGTCATTTATATCAATGGTTTGGATGTGAGTTTAGGAGGTATGGTTAGTTTGCAGATGACACCAGAGTCGGAGATGCAGTGGACAACGATGAAAGTAACTTCAGAGTACAACAGGATCTGGATCAGAGGGGTCAATGGGCTAAGTAGCGGCAGATGGAGTTTAGACAAATGTGAAGTATTGCATTTTGGTAAAGCAAACCAGGGCAGGATTTATCCAGTAAACAGTAGGGCCCTGGGGAGTGTCGCTGAACAAAGGGACCTAGGGCTGTCGATGCATAATTCCATGAAAGTGGCAGCACATGTAGAAAGGGTGGTGATGGCAATTAGTACGCTTGCCTTCACTGGTCATTGCTTTGACTGTAGGAGTTGAGAGGTCGTGTTGCAGCTGTACAGGAGATTAGTGAGGCCTTGTTTGGAATACTGTGTACAATTCTGGTTGCCCTTCTATAGGAAGGATGTTATTGAACTTGAGAGGGTGCAGAAAAGATTTACAAGGATTTTGCTGGGTCTGGACGGTTTGAGCTACAGCAAGAGGCTGAATGGGCTGGGCCCATTTTCCCTGGAACATCGGAGACTGAGGGATGACCTTATAGAGGTTATAGAATCATGAGGGGCATGAATGGAGTGAGTAACCAAGGTCTTTTCCCCAGGGCAGGGGAGTCCAAAAGTAGAGGATATACATTTAAGGCGAGAACGGAAAGATTTAAAGAGGACCTGAGGGATAAGGTTTTCCAGCAGAGAGTGGTGCGTGTGTGGAATGAGCTGCCAGAAGAAGTGGTGGAGGCTGGTACAATTGCAACATTTAAAAGGCATCTGGATGGGTACATGAATAGGAAGGGTTTAGAGGGATATGAGCCAAATGCTGGCAAATGGGAATAGATTTATTTAGGATATCTGGTTGGCATGGACAATTCGGACTGAAGGACCAGTTTCTGTGCTATACATCTCTATGATTCCGTGCTAACTTTCTGCCACCCTAAGTTGTTGCTGGAAGAGAAATATGTAATTTTCATTTCTCTTCCCTTTCCAGGCACCCAACAGCATGTTTGACATCCAGCTCATGGGAAATAACTCTGAGCATTTTACCATTTCTCCAACATCAGGCCAGGGGAAGGTCGACGTCCGGGTGCGAGTGGCACTGCCTCTAGATTTTGAGCACATCGCTCACTATGAATTCTCGGTAAGTTGTTTGATTAGACTCCATTTCAGGTGTGATTTTTTATTTTCTCTCTTACTACAACATAAGGGGAAGGTCAGTTTGGTCCCTAGAGCCTTGTTCAGCAGTTTACTGGCTGGTCTGTGGCTGGACTCCATTAAAACCCCACAAAGCTCCAAGAATGCTGGAAGATCTCAGCATGCCTGGCTGCACCCATAGAGAAAGAAACAGACTTAACGCTTCATTCTGAGTTCTCAAGAAGTGTCACTGGACCCAAACATCATTTTTTTAATTCACTCATGGAATGTGGTCATCTCCAGCCAAACCAGCACTTAATTGCCCATCCCTCATTGCCCAGAGGTCAGTTAAGTGTCAACCCCATTGCTGTGGGTCGGAGTCACATGTAGGCCAGACCACATAAGGATCGCACTTTCCTTCATGAGGTAACTGCACAGAGGATAGTATCCCAGCACCAGGTCACCCTTTATTTACATGTACCTCTGGCTGTGACCAACCAGCTCAGTCAGTCCCAAAAGTGAGGAGACTCTCAATCCCCTATTTATATCCATCAGCCAGGGCTCCCTGATTGGCCCAAGTTAACAGCCGCAATGAAGGATCCTATAGTCGATAAAATCCATTGCTTGCAATCACTACACTTCTCCAAAGGACATTAGTGAACCAGATAGTTTTTTTCCAATTATCAACAATGGGTTCATGGTCATCATTAGACCCTTCATTCAAGATTCTTTATTTGTCAGCTGTCATGGTGGGATTTCAATCCATGTCCCCATAGCATGAGCCGAGTTTCTGGATTAATAGTCCAGCAATAATACCACTAGGTCATTGCCTCCCCACAAAAATCAATGTTCCCTGACGGGGAATCGAACATTAACTCTGCCCTGTATCTCCACAGATGCTGCAGACCTGCTGATTTTATGTTTTGGTTAATGTTTCGAGTGTGGTACGCGGATTGAGGGGTTCTGTTTCAGATTTCCAGCACCTGCTGCATTTTGGCTTTTATTCATCGCCGTCCCCTGAGAGGGGATTGTTTCCCATGGCTCACAGAGATGTCACCTCTCCAGGAGTCAAATTTATCTCCAGAACAGTTTTTTTTCTACCCAGCAGAGAAAAGAAATGTATTGAGTTTGAAAGAAAACTGAGGTTCTTTGTTTTCTTCACGTGCTTTCTATTTATTGATCAGTAGAGATATTGGAATGGGGGGATGGGGAAGTTATCGGGATTAATGCAATATAGAATGCTGCTGGAAATCTGAAACAAAACAAAAAGTGTTGTTTTCCAGCTCCTCCAACCTTTTTGTGAATCGTAGAATCGTACAGTACAGGTGAGGCCCTTTGCCCCCTCAAGCTATACCACCCAAAATGCAGTACTAGCTACACCAGTCCTGCTTGCTGGCACCAGGCCCATAGCCTTGGATGAATACTTGAAGCGTCATAACATTCAAGTACCTTTTTTGAAAGTCGTGAGGTTTCCTTCCACAACTCCCTTCTCAGACCATGTATTCCAGAACCCCATCACCTTCTAGGTGAATAGGTTTTTCCTCAAATCACCCCTAAACCTTCTGCCTTTTACTTTAAAATTATACTCCCTTGTTATTGACCTTTCAACTAAGGAGAACAGTTATAGAATCCCGACAGTGTGGAAACAGGCCATTCTGCCCTTCAGGTCCACACTGATCCCTCCAAAGAGCATCCCAGACAGACCTAGCCCCCTACCATTTCCCTGTGACCCAGCATTTCCCAAGGCTACTCCACATAACCTGCACATCCCTCGACACTACGGGCAATTTAGCATGGCTGATCCAGCCTAACCAGCACATCTTTGGTCTGTGGGAGGAAACCGGAGCACCGGGAGGAAACCCGCACAGACACAGGGAGAATGTGCAAACTCCACACAGTTGCCTGCGCCTGGAATTGAGCCCGGGTTCCTGGTGCTGTGAGGCAGCAGTGCTAGCCCCTGAGCCACAGTGCCACCCAGATTCCCCCTCAGCCTTCTCTGCTCCCAAGAAAACAGCCCCTCCGAAAGGAGGTTCCTACGGAGCAGATCAAAATAAATAGCAATGGAAAAGGGAGGAAAGCCTTATAGTGGGACAGTTTTCACGCAGTGAGAATGCATTCAGGATCTGTCCTGGCTTTCTCTTTAAAATGTTGCCTCCTTATTATTGACCCTTCAACTAAGGGGGACAGATGCTTTCAATCCGACCTATGTGAGGTTCAAAGAATACCCTGCGATGCGAGGGGAAAGAGTAAAAAGGACATGAGGGGCAACTATTTTAACACAGAGAGTGGCTTGCGTGTGGAATGAACTTCCTGAGGAAATGGGGGATGTGGGTGCAGTTACAGTGTTTAAAAGACATTTGGACAAGTTCATGAATAGGCAAGGTTTGGGGGCATTTGGGCCAAGAGCAGGCAGGTGGGGCTAGTTTAGTTTGGGATTACTGTCAGTCTGTACTTGTTGGGCCGAAGGGTCAGTTTGTGTGCAGTATGACTGTATGACTCTGTGAGAATACTTTGGCGGGGGCAGTTCATTGCCTGCCACTCGCCACTTAGGGCAATTGAGCACAGTTAGGTGCACTGGGCCGAACTGAGGACGGTGGACGGATGTTACTTATGAGGCTGTTGGTGAGTGGAGGTGAGAGTTTGCCAGCTGTCCCAGTGGAAATTTGGAGGCGTACATGGATTAAACATGCTTGGTGAAAAGGAGACCACTCAGACCGGAAGTGAGTAGATTAGCAGGGCAGTCCGTACCAGCGGAGAGAAAATGGAATCAGAATGTAAGCTGGAATTGTTTGGAGTCTTGATCACGGCACTTTTGCATTTTTCATGAGTATCTTTTTGCATGCCTCTCCTCTCCTGAAGCTGTTTGCTTCACACCAAAATATATTTCTGCAGACATTCAAGCAGTGTTCTGGCACCCTGCCCAGTTGACCTACCATTCACTGAGGTGACCTCCAGTCAACGGGCCACCCTACTGAGAGCACAAACAATGAGAATCAGCCCTCGCCATGTCTCACCTTGCCTTTACTCAGCCCGCACGTAGTTGACCTTCAGATCATCAGGGACATCAAGCCAAGATCAAGACTTGGATACTCTGCCAAGCAGTGATGGAATGCACAATCCATCCCCTCTGATACTACTCCAGCAGCATCTGAGACTGAGTTGCTCCGAGGGAGATATCTGAGGAATTCTGCTGCTTCTACCCAGCCTCCAGAAAATAGCAGCTTAGCTGGTCCTTGTAAAAGAGATTCCTCGATCCTCACAACCCAAGTAGAAACAAGGGGGTGAAGAGATTCAGACTGTGCAGAGCACACGTCCACAAAAACTCAAGGTTTAAAAATAGCTCAACCGTCTACCAGGACGATTATATCAGGCAAACATAACTGGAAGGTGTGAAATAACAGGGAAAACAAACTGGGAGAAATTTAATATTCAGAATTGAATCTTAATTCAGACGCTTGGAGATAATACAATGCCTGCTTCCGACACCGATTGCGGTGACTTTGTTTGTATTGTGAATTGCTGTGAGCTATCATGTCACCCTGGTACAAAGTAATCGTACAGACTGCCCATTTTCCACCACCACAGCTGCTAAACTAAATGCCAGCAGAATGAAGTGTGTGCACAATGCAAAATCTCATTAGACAGCAATTTACATTCTGCTGGAGTGTGTACCAGCTCTGATCTGGTGCTCTGGCTTGTTACCTTCAAGTGGCATCACGGTACTGAATGAAAAGGATGTCACTCGCGATCTGAAGCAATGAGTTTTCGAGACCAGCTCTATGCTCAGATATCATTCAATCAGGAAACTTGATAAATTGTTTGTGAATGACCTCCCCCCACCGCCTCGGTATTTTGCTGCACAGAGCCATCTGACAATAAATCTCAGGCAACTGGAATGCGAGAAGTTGCAATGTTCCCTTCCAATGTCACAAGTAAAATGATGTTTATGACTCCTTTGCAATGCTCACAGGGGAAGAGGGTGCTTTCCAGCTGTCTTTGATCACATTCTGCTCATAGCCAGGGGAGGCAGTGGCCTTGTGATATTATTGCTGGGTTGCTAATCCAGAGATCCAGGTAATTTTCTGGGGAAAATGAAAGAGCTGTGGATGCTGTAAATCAGGAACATAAACAGAAATTGCAGGAAAGGCTCAACAGATCTGGCAGCATCTGTGAAGAAAAATCAGAGTTAACGTTTCGGTTCTGGTGACCCAACATTCTGAGGAAGGGTCACTGGACCCGAAATGTTCACTCTGATTTCCCTTCATAGGTGCTACCAGACCTGCTGAGGTTTCCAAGCAACTTCTGTTTTTGTTCTTAATTTCCTGGGGAGCCAGGTTTGAACCCTGCCATGGCACATTGGTAGAATCTGAATTCAATAAAGATCTGGAATTAAGAGTCGAATGATAACCATGGAACCATTATCGATTGTCAGGAAAACCCGCCCGGTTCACTTAATCTGAAACTGCCATCTTTACATGGTCTAACATATATGTGACACCTGACTCACTATAATGTGGTTGATTCTCAACTGCCCTCTGGGCAATCACGCATGGGCAATAAATGCTGGCCTAGCCAGTGATGCCCTTGTCCTGTCAATGAATTTTAAAATGTTTAAAAATCCAATTCCACCAGAAACCTATCACTTGACCATTTATCCCATGCTTTTGGATTGTGCTGTGTTGAAGATGTCTGCTACATTTGTCAAATAAAAGTTGCTGGTGTACTCATGTACGAACTTGCATTGATACTTTCTTCATTCGTGGCTTGTTTTGCTTTGAGTTTCTTAATTGTTCCTTTAGTTTTTAACAGTGTTACTGTCTTTATGGCATGTCGCTGTTAAGACATAGCACAGCTTAATTGTTCTTATTTATAAAGCAAACAAGTCTAAGCAGACTCTTATTGTTAATAGAGCAGAGATCCTTCATTGACCAATATTATGAGGCCATATGTGCACTGAATGCTTGTTTGCATGTGTTTATAATTGCCTCGTCAAGCAGTGTAATGATGTGGATAGAGGTAGATTTTTCTTGTAAAGCCCTGGAAAGGAGATAACTTGAGGTCTTAATAATCTTACAATCCTTTGATAGCTCTGTAATTGAAGTTGTGCACTAAACAATCTGGAGACTGTACAGCAGTGAGACATAGAACCTTCAAGTATGGAAACAGGCCATGCAGCCCATCCACTCCAGGCTGGTGTCTGTCATCCACACCTTCCTCCCTCCACTCTTCTTCATCTGCATATCTCTTCCAGGGAAGACTGAGGCTGTACTTGAAACGTTAACTCTGTTTTTCTCCATCTGCCCACAAGTCCTGAGTTCAAGTCTGTTGAGACTTTACTGAAACTATATCTTCTCACTTCAGGTATCACCAATGCAAATCATTTTTGCTCCTGGTTTGTGCTTTTCTCTTTTCTTTATAATATAAGAAGACAAAGCTACATACAGCACTTTTGAGATTCTCACTACTCAAGGCTTTATTGTTAATGATTAGTATTGGTATTAGTATTGTTACATCTTTTGAGATACAGTGAGAAGTATTGTCTTCTGTGCTATACCGGCAGAACGTACCATCAAATACAGCAGGGAGACTGAACAGAGTGCAGAACACAATGTTACAGCAGCAGAGAAGGTGCAGAAAGAGATCAATAAAGTTCAACTTACTTTTGAATTCTGTACTTCTAGAAATTAAGCCCTGTACTGTGCACCTCCGACAGCTTTATTCAGCTGTTTATCAATAATTTATTCATCTGACTCCACTGTTCAATTTGAACCCGTTCCAGTTAGACCCATGGAAAGGCTTCGTCTGTTATTCAATCTGTAAATATGCTTTGTTTTTATTTGGGATTTAAGTACAGAGAATTTGTGCAAAGTTAGGAATTATTCTAGATTCAACTTTGAGTTCAGTAGTCTTGTGCCAGAGTCCCTGCATCTATTTTATTTCTGTTTTTAGCAGCAGTATGTACCATCCATGAGGTGCGCTGAGAAATTCACCAAGGTTCCTTAGACAGCTCTTTGCAAACACATGACCACTTCCATCAAGCAGGACAAGGGCAGCAGATACATAGGAACAAGCTCCCATCCAGGCCACTCACCATCCTGACTTGGAAATACATCACTGTTCCTTCAGTGTCACTGAGTAAAATCCTGGAACTCCCTCCCCAACCCATATACCCCAGAGTCTGCAGCAATTCTAGAAGGCAGCACCTTCTCAAGGTCAATGAGAGATTTGTCAATAAAATGTTGGCCCAGCCAGTGACACCCACATCCCATAAATGAATAAAGAAAAGGTTTTAGCTTTGTTATTCTGTAGTTCCTTTCAGATGATTGTATGTCATTCTGTCATACACAGCTGCTGTAGGCACCCTTTGATTCCTTTACAACACCCATTCCGAACTCCTCCTTCATTTAATGCATCCTTCTCCCTTCCTATCACAGGCCTTCCCATTCATTCATATTACACCCAACCCCATTATGCTGCCTAAAACCACTGCTTTTTTAATCTTTCTTCTGATGTAAGGTCTTCGACCTGAAACATTAACTCTGCTTCTCTCTCCACTGATGCTGCCAGACCTGCTGAGCTACTCCAGCACTTCCCATTTTTATTTCTGTCACTAGTGTGCATTCTGAGCTCCTAATTTGTCAGCTATTTTCTGAAGATTTATGGCCTTGAGCTAAATTAGCTTTACATGGACTTTAATATTTTGTAGAGAGATTGTTAATTTTTTTTTCGCACACTCAAGCGTAAACATTTATGCCTTTGGGTCTCAATTAGGAAAAAAGTACTCTGTGTCTTCAGATCCCGTTACCAAGATAATGGAAACTTGCCGAACATTCAAATCATTTCCATTCATATATCAAAGGAAGTAATCAGAAGTTAAAATGCAGTCAATTATATATTCTGTAAACAAACGCTGACTTTCAGCTGCCAGTTCCCAGTGTTTCAGGGTGTGGTAATGTTGATAATATATGTGGAACTTCCAAATGTCTAATTACTCCACTCGTGCCCTTCTGAAGAGCCAAAGGGAAGACCACATCTTCTGAGATAACAAAGTGTAGAGCTGGAGGAACACAGCAGGCCAGGCAGCATCAAAGGAGCAGGAAAGCCCAGATCTTCTCCCCTGGTTCCTTGGTACAACCTGTGGGGCTACAATTCAGCAATGCTTCTCACTGCTTTCTGGGGAAGGGAACAGCCTCATGGTATTATCATTGGACTGTTAATCCAGAGACCCAGGTAATGCCCTGGGGACCCCATTTCAAATCCCACCATGGTTAATGGTGTAATTTGAATTCAACAAAATATCTGGAATAAAGGGTCTAATGGTGACCGTAAAACCGCTGTTAATTGTCACTTAAGTGGAAGGCTCAGTGGTTAGCACTGCTGCCTCACAATACAAAGGACTCAGGTTCAATTCCACCCTCGGGTGACTGTCTGTTTGGAGTTTGTTCATTCTCCTGTCTGTGTGCATTTCTTCCAGGTGCTGCAGTTTCCTCCCACAATCCAAAGATGTGCATGTTAGCTAGATTGGCCATGGGAAATGCAGGGCTACAGAGATAGGATAGAGGGTAGGTCTGGTTGGGATGCTCTTCAGGGGGTCAGTGTGGATTCAATGGGCTGAATGGCCTGTTGCCACATGGTACAGATCCTACAAAAAACTCATATGGAGAAGGCGCCAATCCTTACCTGATCTGGCTGACATGTGACTCCAGATCCACAGCAATGTGGTTGACCGTTATTCGGGAAATAAATGTGAATCCTGTGAATGAATACAAAACAACTCAAACCCTACTGTATCAGATGGGATGGAGTGATCACCACTGTTTTCCTGTAGGCCTCACCTGGAACATAACTTGACCTAAACTTTTGATAAAGCCAGGTTTTATTCAATGGACGTTGCACATTTGCATTACTCGGTGTGTCACATAAACCACGGCGATGCAGGTACAGCATCTCAGGTGTGGTCATCCTCAGTTTCTAGAAACATCAACACCAGAACAAGATTCAAATCCTCGAGCCCATTCTGCCATTCAACAAGAGTTGGGTTTTCAGATATGGTAAAATACTGCTTTTCTTAATAAAAAGATAACAGAGTCTCCATTCTCTTTGTGAATGCTAGAATTATGTACTCATAATTTGAAGAAAACAGTTGAATAAACTTTGCATTTTTTGTTATAAATTGTGATTTCAGCAGCTGTCAAGAAAGTCATTATATTCTATAGTGAAATTAATGAATTTTATATCAGGCTCTTAATTAACACCAGTTTTAAATATTTTCTTGAAATATCCACCTCTCTCGAACATGAGGCTCATTTGATTGATTGATTGATTGTCACATGTACCAAAGTATGGTGAACAATCTATGTCTATGAGCAGTACAGGCAGATCATGGTAAGCAAGGATGTGCAGATCAAAAAGACTTAGACAGATACATACAAGTTACGTTGCACAGGGCATGCACTCGGCAAGACCAATGTTAGTGAGGTCAGCATTACTTGAGGCTACAGAGTCCATTCATCAATCTGATGATGGCCCGGAAGAAACTGTTTCTGATCTTGCTGGCGCGCGTGTTCAGGTTTCTGTAACTTCTACCTGACGGAAGAGGTTGTAGGAGAGCATCACCAGGGTATGCTGGGTCTTTGATGTTGGTCGCCTGTCCTCGGCAGTGAGCTGTGTAAATAGAGTCCATGGATGGAAGGTTGGCTTCTTTGATGGTCTGGGCTGTGCGCACCACCTTCTGTCGTTTCTTATAGTCCTGGGCAGAGCAGTTACCATACCAGACCATTACACGCCTGGACAATATGCTTTTGATGGTGCCTCTGACGAGTCGGTGAGGGACCTTATGGACATGGCAAATTTCCTGAGACACCCAAGGAAGAAAAGACATTAGGAATGTTGGATCAGCTATGATTCTGTTGAAGGGTGGAGTAGGCTCGAGGGACTGAACGACCTACTGTTATTCCTATTTCTTATGGTCCTATGGTCATAAAGTAGTAGATGCAACCAAGAGGTATGTTTCATGCCTCTCTGTCCAACCCATGGCTAGTTCTCTCCTGCCCATTGAGGTTTGGATGGTGGTGGGTATCATATACACCCATGTTCCTTACTGTCTCCCACGTCTTCAATAATGCAATAGTTAGTAATTGATCAACCATAACGTGGTAACGGGGAGTGTGCAGAAAAGGGAGACAATAGGATGCCATTACAGAACGAATGGGGAGAAAAGGTTAGCCATAAAGAAATAATGCAGCATAAACAGATAGAAAGGACAAACAGAGGAAAGAAATGAATAAGCTGGTGACAGGAAGAGAGAGAATTTTAGTTTGTTCCTATCTGTAAAGTACATTATGAAACATTAGCTGGTATATGTTCTAGTAGAATACATGCAAGCTTCATGAATGTAGAACAAACTCTTGTCTTGAATGCTGCATGCTATTTATTTTGAAGTTTTTACATTATGTAATGTAACTATATTCTCTCCAAGTCCACCCAAACTCTTCCTTTACTTTCATTTTGGCAACAGATTTTTGCAAACGAGACATCCTCCGATCATGTTGGCTTTGCTCGTGTCAAGATTGACCTAATCAATGAAAACGATAACAGGCCAGTATTTAGCCAATCGCTATACAACGTGAGCTTGTTTGAGAATGCGTCTGTTGGACTCATCGTCGTTAGTATTGTGGTAAGGACTCTTTTACAACTGTGCATTTCTCCCTGACCCACAGATCTAAACCTTTCCCACCAGCAGCTGAGAGATAATGTCATGGCAGTCAGCAAAATGTGACACCAGTGTTGTTTGCATGTCATCATCCCTCAAGTGGTCAGTGATCATTCTTGTGACATGTGTCAGATAGATTAAGAAATGCTGTTTGCGGCATCCCGTGAATATGAATTTACAGGTAACATGCCTCGGTTTAATCTGTATAACTGTTTGTGTGGAAATGGGAAGGAGATGGGCAATTTTGATAATCGTTTACTAAATAAATGTGAGGCTATCCATTTAAATAACAGGAATAGAAAGGCAACTTATTATCTAAATGAAGAGAAACCTCAGAACGTTCTCACACATGAATGGCAGAAACCCAATATACAGGTGTAGCAGGTAATAAGGAAAATAAATAGAACTTTGGCATTAATTGCTAACAAAATAAAATATAAAATTAGGAACGTGTGGCCGCAATTGTACAAGGCACCAAGGAGACTGTACCTGGAGTATTGCATACAGTTTTTGTCCTGTTACTTGAGGAGGAATGTAGTTGCATTGGAGGCAGCTCAGAGGAGGTTTCACTAGATCAAGTCCAGACATAAGAAGAATATTATAAAGCTGGAGACGGTTCAAAGGGGATTTGCCAGGATGTTGCTGGGTATGGAAGGTTTCAGTTATAAAGAAAGGCTGGATAGGATGGAAAGTGGAGTTGAGGCTGAGCTGACATCAACTGTGATTGTATTAAAAAGTGAAGCTGGCTAGAATGGCTGAATGGCCTCTCCCTGCTCCTAACTGTTATGTTTTAAATGATGGGTGCTGTGAGTAAGCTCAAATGAAAGAACTGAATTGTTCCACTTTATTTAACTAGGCCACCGCATCAGCCAGCACGGTTTGGGATTCGTCTTTAGTACATGTTTGGAGGAGTCTGCTCATGTTGTACATTTGTGTACTGAAAGGCTCAGTATTGAGAGATATGAATAATTCTCTCCAAAATTTTGCACTTATTAATTGCTGCACATAATAAGAGGGTGTAGCTCAATTGTTGTGATCCCAGTTGATGGAAGTAATTGACAAGTCTAATCCCAGAGAGAAACCTGACTTGATAGACCATCAGATTTATCTTTGTAATTTGGTTTCTGTGGTGGCCAGTCACTGAACATGTTGACAAGAGCCTGCCAATTATTTTTAACAAAACAATGTGGACGTTTTTTAACACAACAGGGGAAACAAAATCTATTTTGCACTTTAACAAGGGCATCAGTCCAGGAATACAAATAGTTCAGTCATAATTATGGATCATAATCAGTTGGAGCTATTTCTCATATCCAGATCCTGGGAATATGCATCAATCCGAGGAAAAATAGGAGTTTCATGTCTGGAGCTGGGCTTTGATTTGATTTAATTTATTGTTGTCACATGTAGCTAGATATAGTGAAAAGCTTTGTTTTGTGAGCAGTACAGGCAGATCATATCAAACAAGGACATACAGATCATAGGGTGTTTAGACTGAGTGAGGCATACAAGGTTATAGCTGCACAAGAGGTCCATGAAGCAAGATTAACATTCGATTTGAAATTAGAGAGGTCCATTTGGCAGTCTATTAACAGCAGGGAAGAAACTTTTCTTGAATCTGTTGGTGAGTGTGTTCAAGCTTCTGTATCTTCTCCCGAACAGAAGAGGTTGGAAGGAAGTATAACCAAGGATGTGGTGCATCTGTAAAAGTTGATGAGAGTCCTTATGAACTTGCCAAATTTGCTAAGCTTCCTCAGGAAGCAGGACTTAATCATTGAGGAAGTGATTACAGCAAATGGGGCAATTCAAGATAGAAAAGTAGGGTCTCTTGGAGCGTAAGAGGTGACCGGGAGCTGAGGGCAGGGGGTTTCACCAGCCACTATCACTCTCGCCTCTTTATAGACAAGTATGTGGTAATTTACAAAGCCATGGGCTCAGGGGGAAGTATGGGGATGGGGTGATGAATTGGGAAAGTTGAGGGCTTTATAAAGGGGCTGAATGAGAAACATAGGGACAGCAGCACCAAGGGAGCAGGAAGACGGTGTGACTCAGTCCCAGCCTGCAAGTCACTCATGAGATGGAAACCCTCACCAACCTCAACACAACGTCAGCTGTGCCATGGCAAGACAAAATGGGTGCCAGTGTGTGCAGACTTGGTGGACTTAGTTACTATGCCTTTCTTCAGCAGCCTAGATAACTTGTTTGAACCACTAAGGGCAGTCACATTTGTCTCACATCAGCTGATCCAGTAATACCACCCACTGAGAGCAAGCTGTGCTTCTTCACAGAATCACAAAAGTGTTACAACACAGAAGGAGACCATTCAGCCCAACAGGTCTACAGCATCAGCAAGCATTGTCCAAGAATGATTATGGCCGCCTGCAATTATTGGCCCTAATTGCCTCCTTGTCATTTGAGCGAAACAAAAGTAATGAGACACTAACTGCAAAGCATTGCCTGTGCTTGGCATTTCTGAACACAATCCAGAGCTATCACTGAAAGGAAGCACTCTGGAGCCTCCTCTAGGTTGCAGTGTTCTCCATTCACATGAAAGATTGTTCCCCCATGGCATGAAAAGCCTTATATCTGCCCCAGACCTGCCACCTCCCCCAGTGGCAGTCATGCCCGTCCTTGGCCTGGTTGGGACACAATCCTTCCTACAATGAGACAAAGGCAGGGTTTAAGACTAATGGAGGGGATTGAAGACGCGTTAGTGGTAATGCAGGATATAGTCAGATGGTGGTAATTTGGAAGTTGATGTGAAGGAGAGCCCTTGAGCAGACGTGAAGCATGCAGTGTTGAGAGTTATAGTCTGTGCGCCACAATGAGAGGTGAGTGCGATGGCACAGTAAGAGTGAGCAGAGAGCCCTGTCAGTGTGAGAAGATGCTGGCACCATTTTTCGGGGGTGGGGGAGCAGGTTATTGACCTTCAGTCCGCACCACATTGTATTTAGAGGACAATCCACTAACCTGGGCTGCTGTGCCAACCCAGAATGGTGGATTCAGGTGGCATGTGGAGTTTCTTCCATCTGTATCGCCAGGTCCCAGGCAGTAAACCGAGGAGCTAACCTCCCTCCCTGGGCTCTGTCCTGAGCACAGTGACTTAAGGCCCACGGTGTGACAGTCAATTCCTCGGCTGCAGCATCTGAAGTGGTGTGCATGTGGGCTTTAGATATAGCATCTGCATGTGAATGTTTGGGGATCCCAGCAGTGAGGATCACTTCCAGCTCCCTATGCTGTGTGATTCATGAGGTAGGCATCTTAAAGTCGGGTAATGAGGTAAAGAACAGACTGTGAACTGGCATGGATTGGCATCATCAAGCTCACTCAGAAAAACACTTTAAGCCTCCCCTTAACACTCTAACCTCAAACTTGAAAAGAGATGTGATTGAGTTCTACTTCGGAACTCCAGTTTCCAGATAATGATAACAATGTTTTATGAACCTTCATCAATATGACATATTTCAACATGGAAGTGGTGGGAAATGTATTTCTATTACTCCATAAGAATCTGATGTGTGCAATGTGGAAGCCTTCCAACAATTTGTCCTGATTGGAGCTACAGATGGCCTTTCAGAGCAATTTGCAATAATTGTACCTTGTCTTGCAGGGTTAGTCATTTTATAACTGAATCTAATTTAGGTTACATTATTGTTCTAATTGTAGTCCATCTCCAGAGGTTTCTCATGTTGAAGAGATGGCTTTCTGATAACAAATGCAAAATATTTTGAAATGCATGTGTCCATTTTAGAAGTTGTCTGTGTTCAGCACAGTGGTAGTGTCTGAACCAGTGGGCCAGAAGGTCTGGGTTCATACCCCACCTGCCCCAAAGGTGCACTTGGTGTCAGATTAAGTCCACTCCAGGACTGGGCCATGTCATTGGACAGAGTGGTGCAGCAGTATCAGAGGTAGTATTTTCTCAAATGGGAAACTCAGTGTGTGTCCTGTTTCAGAGCATGTGTTGGGGATCACAAATTCCAAGCCACTATATTGAGGCAACCACAGGATGACCCTGGTATTGCAAGACAAAGGAACACAAACTGATCAGCCATCCTGGTGTGATTTGCTGCTACTTGAGTTTTTTTTACCCAAATAGAAGTGAAGTTGCCACAATCACAGTGGGCCATTAGAAAGAGAGATGGACTGGTAGTGGTTTAACCTGAGGATCACCATACCTCAGGTGAGAGTGAGTCCTTCATGGTAATCTCAGCCAGTATGGGAGCTGAACCCACGCCGTTAGCATCACACTGCATCGTAAACCATCTGTCCAACCAGTAATGATTGCAAGTTCCATTCCAAGCCATTCATCATCCTGACTTGGAAATATATCACCGTTCCTTCACTGTTGCTGGATCAAAATCCTGGAATTCCCTCCCTAATGGCATTGTGGTCAACCCACAGGACATGGATTGCTGTGGTTCAAGAAGACAGTTCACGCCACCTTCTCAGGGGCAACTAGGGATGGGCAATAAAGGTTGGCCCGTCTAGTGACACCCATACCCACTAAATAAACAAAACAAAAATGATAATTATTGCATTAGGTGGCGACAGTTTGAATGTGAAGAAGTGAACCATTTCAGTGTGATTGTTGTATTACTGCCAGTCGCTTGTCTGCAGTGTGCTGTGTTAATGAGGATGTATTACCCCAGGTGGTGGTAGGGATAATGCTGAGACTCACTCCATGCTCACTGTTATTAAGGGTAACTTGGACAGCAACTTCTGGCAACTCTACGCCGTTGTACGGAGAAATCAAAAAATACCTTTGTTGCTCTTGTTACAGAACTGTTGCAACAGATTACACTTTGAAATGGTCTAACATAAGGTGTTCACAACACCTGCACAATTGAAATGCTAAGTCCTTTTCCAGATCCAATGATGTAAAACCTTTGGGCTCATTGCAGCAGATTGGTGAGGGTGGCGACCCTCCTAGTTGGAACTGGTCAGAATCTGTGCAGTGGAGGCTTTGACCAGTTCCCCCAGTGATGGCAAGGACAAAGCCCTTTAAAAATGAGCCTTGAACTGTTGCAGTGGGCCCTGGAGTAGCATTGGTGTTCAAGGAAAGGCCTCAAATGGGTTGCCATTGCTCCACCTGTCCTCTAATGTGCCATTATCCTGCGCCAAATCTGCCAGGTTCTGTTCAGGTGGCTGTCAGGCAGCCTACACCTCACCTGACCAATTTCAACAAGACTGAAGCCTCAGAATAGCAGAGAGTCATAGAGCCATAGAGTGCAGAAACAGACCCTTCGGTCTGACTAGTCCAGGCTGACCATGTTCTTAAATTAAACTAGTCCCACTTGCCTACGTTTGGCGCGTATCCCTCCAAATCTTTCCTATTTATGTACTTATGCAATTGTATTTTAACTGTTGTAACTGTACCTGCACCCACCCCTTCCTTTGACAGTTCATTCCACACACTAACCACCTCTGTAAAAAAGTTGCCCCTCATTTTTTTTTAATCTTTTTCCTCTCACCTTAAAAGTATGCCTTCTAATTTTGAACTCCCCCCACCCCCGGGAAAAGACCTTTGCTATTCATCTAATCCATGCCTCCCATTATTTTAGAAACCGCTACATTATCATCCCTGAACCTCCCACTCTCCAGTGAAAGAAGTCCAGCCTATTCCATTGGCTTTTATAAATCAAACCCTGTATTCCTATGATAGCAGTGGATATGCGCATCCTGCCCAATGCTATAAACTCCAGAATAAGTGGCTAGAATTTACCTCAGGCAATAGCTGATAGCAACCTGCCACATCACTATCACCTGTCACCCCAACTGCCTCTGGGTAACACAGCGGGTGAAGGCATACAGCATGCACTGGTTGGACCGAAAGGTCTGTTTCTGTGCTGCCTGAGTCTATGACTCTATAAGTAGCAAAAACTGCAAAACCTGGGTCTAATGCAGTGGGAAATGTACTTTATGGGCTCCGTGTCATCTATGGAGTATGTTGTCTTTCAAAGTTGTCACTGATTCAAATGTAGTCCATCTGAATCTCTGTTTGTAGAACATTCTTGGCCTTGATTCTATAAAGTGCCTCCAAGACATTCATGTGCTTTTGGTCGGTGGCCCAGAAACTGCAGGCAAATCTGCTTTTACATTTGTATTCCGTTACAATGTTAGTAACATTCCAACAGTAACTACACTTCAAATGCACTTCATTGTCTATTTGGGACATTCTGAGGCCATAAAAAGTGTGATATCAGTGTATCTCTTTCTCTTTTAAGAGAATGTGAACATAGGCTTTATTTCATTTCTTTATTTCGTGCCCCCCCCCACCCAAGTGCAGCCAATTGTTTGGCCGTTTATTAATAACAGCACGTTTTGTTGATATTATGTGCACTAACAGTTGGCCTATTCAATTCTAACAATGCAACAAAACACTCCAATTGTTAATAATACTTATTGTTATTTAGAAAATATACTAGAGGCTCATTTTTAAACTGTAATTTTTCATCTGTCTTTAAATGATGGTTCCAGACTGTTCCAGTTTTATTCTTGAGTTGAAGCTTGTTAGCCCATGCATCACCTAATCTCACTCCCGGGTATCCATTACTGTGTACTTGTTTGTTGCAAAAGTGATCTGTCAATTTTGCACTTAATGAGAGCTCTCACAAAGTCCTCATAACCACACAATTTTGTTTGTTTTTCTTTTGTGGATAAGAGAGATACATAGAATTATTTTCAGTTGTGATTATTTTATGAACAGATGGTTTTAAATTAGAAATTGCACACAAGATGCCTACATTTGGCAGGTATAATTACTCGAAACAGATGCTCAAAAATCTAATTGCTCAGCCATTAACAGCAATAATGTTTTTCTTCAGATTTTAATCACCAGCAGGCCAACAGAAGAAGAGGACCACAATACACTACCAACAGACAATTACTTAATACTTGAGCCATTGACTGAAACTACTGAGATAGAATTTCCATCTTTTGCAGTCAGTGTTTGTCTAGAATTAGTCAGAAGCCACACGACTCAATGGTATAGTCCAACAGAGCTCTGAAAGCTTATGATTTCAGATAAACCTCTTGGACTGTAACCTGGTGTCATGTGACCTCAGTCTAACACCGGCACCTCCACATTATGGCTGGAGTTATCACAGAAATGACAAATTGCCAGAAATTACCAGGGGCAGGTTTGGTCCTGTGATTTGTTGTTGATGTTTATCTACCAGTTGCCCTAAGCCTGTACGTTCCTGAATACTTTTATTGCCCCATTCCTTCAGTCACCTCACCCATTCTTCAGCTGAGGATGATTGCAGAATTGACAAAAAAAAACACTCAAATAGTGCAGCAAAAAATACTCTCAAAGAGCAGAAGATTACAGGGAGTATTAGGGGAGATAAAATTCCATGTCAGTAATTGCGAAAAGGTAACAAGTAAAATGATGTAAGTACGAGAAGCTGTTTCTGCTGGTTGGAGTCTAACATGAGGATCGTTGTCTTAAAAATTGGAGCTGGTCATTTTAGGCATGAAGTGAGGAAACATTTTTTCACACAGCGTGGAGGTTTAGAATTGTCTTCTGTAAATAGCTCTTGATGATTGATCAATTCATTTTAACTCTGATTAGAGACAAGAAACAAACTCCAGATGCTGGAATCCAAGGTAGACAAACAGGAGGCTGGAAGAACACAGCATCTGGAGGAAAGGAGCAATCACTGTTTCCAGTACTGGACTGAAGAAGGGTAATACCTGAAATGTTGAATTCTCCTTTCCTCCAGATGCTGCCTGGCTTGGTGTGTTCTTCCAGTCTCCTGTTTGTCTACAGTTTTAAATCTGAGATGGATGGTTTTTGGTCAGCAAAGGTGTTGAGAGATGTGAGGCCTTCTGTGGCAGTGAATTCCATAGATTCACCACTCTCTGGCTGAAGATGTTTCTCCTCCTCTCTGTTCTAAAGGCCCTTCCCTTTACTCTAAGGCTGTGCCCGTGGTTCCTAGTCTTTACTGCCAATGGAAACATCTTCCCAACATTCACTCTGTCCAGGCCATTCAATATTTTGTATCCAGTGACTGTTGTATGTTATACTGTATTATATCATTATTGTATTGCAGCTGTGTATAAATTGAGATATGAAACCATTCATAATCCAGTGAGTCCACATCTCGAATTTGAATTTCATCATGTGTCATCGCAGGATTCGAACCCATATGTCCAGAACATTAGGCTGGAGTTATGGAATGTGTTAGGTTATCACTAAGCCACCTCTTCCCAACCACACCTGAACCTCTTCCTCTCTGCCACACTCTCCCACCCCCCCCCACCGCCACCTCCCACTTTGAGCATCCACATCACCTTTGCACTCCTCTTTCTCTCATTCCCAGTGTGACTGATCGGAATCATTGGAGTTAGACCTTTATGCACCTGCCCTTGCCCCAAACGTCTCACGAACCTTTGACTCAAAATCTATTCCATCTCAGATTTAAAACTTAAGTTCCAAACTTCCACCACGTTTTTGCAAGAAAAATGCTCGCACCTCAAAGGTCTGTCTGTAATTTTATTGGCTTGTCCTTTTGTCTTAGATACCTCCTGACCAAGGGATAGAACTTCTTATATTCATTCTAAAACATTAGCACACCACAGCTACAGTCATTGATCTTGATGTTTTGTGACCTCCCACAATACTTCTTGTAGCCTCTACTGGATTTTCACTTCTTTTGTTCTAATGATTTAATTTTTTTCTGTAAATTTGGACATCTCACCCTTAACCCTATGATCTCTTGCTCCTATCGTACTGACTACATGCAGCTACATCTCTCCACCAACTTCTCCACATCACTCACTGCCTCCATACTTGTAGAATCCTGCAGCACCAAAAAGAAATTTTATATTATCTTGGATTTTCCAGTTTGAGTTTCTGTGCTTTCATTCTGTCTGTCTTTAATGAAGTTCTGACTCTAGAACAAAATCTTCCTTCATCATTTATCGGAGAACAATATTCATGGTGTAATTCTGGATGTGAGTTTGCTCGCTGAGCTGGAAGGTTAGTTTTCAGACGTTTCGTCACCATTCTAGGTAACAACATCAGTGAGCCTCCGACAAAGAGCTGGTGTTATGTCCTGCTTTCTATTTATCTGGTTAGGTTTCCTTGGGTTGGTGATGTCATTTCCTGTGTTGGTGATGTCATTTCCTGTTCTTTTTCTCAGGGGATGGTAGATTGATTTGGAGCCAATGTGTTTGTTGATGGAGTTCCGGTTGGAATGCCATGCTTCTAGGAATTCTCGTGCGTGTCTCTGTTTGGCTTGTCCTAGGATGGATGTGTTGTCCCAATCATAGTGGTGTCCTTCCTTATTTGTATGTAAGGATACTAGTGATAGTGGGTCATGTCGTTTCGTGGCTAGTTGATGTTCATGTATCCTGGTGGCTAGCTTTCCTGCAACCTTC
This sequence comes from Stegostoma tigrinum, assembly GCF_030684315.1. Lineage (NCBI taxonomy): Eukaryota > Metazoa > Chordata > Chondrichthyes > Orectolobiformes > Stegostomatidae > Stegostoma > Stegostoma tigrinum. The sequence continues at coordinate 23,205,110 of NC_081390.1, read as the reverse complement.
GGGTGGCATCATTGTGGCACTGCAGGAAGCCCATGATGGACGTGTCATCTAAAGAATGGGAGGGGGAGTGGAAATGATTTGCGACTGGGAGGTGCAGTTGTTTGTTCCCAACCGAGTGAAGGTGTTCTGCAAAGCGGTCCCCAAGCCTCCGCTTGGTTTCCCCATCCACCAAGCGGTCTCCGCTTGTATCCATTGTACACGGTGTGGCTTCCTCTACATTGGGGAAACCCAGCGGAGGCTTGGGGACCGCTTTGCAGAACACCTCCGCTCGGTCCGCAATAAACAACTGCACTTCCCAGTCGCGAACCATTTTAACTCCCCTGCCCATTCTTTAGATGACATGTCCATCATGGGGCTCCTGCAGTGCCACAATGATGCCATCCGAAGGTTGCAGGAACAGCAACTCATATTGCACTTGGGAACCCTGCAGCCCAATGGTGTCAATGTGGACTTCACAAGCTTCAAGATCTCCCCTTCCCCCAGCGCATCCCAAAACCAGCCCAGTTCGTCCCCTCCCCCCACTGCATCACAAAACCAGCCCAGCCTGTCTCTGCTTCCCTAACCTGTTCTTCCTCTCACCCATCCCTTCCTCCCACCTCAAGGTGCACCTCCATTTCCTACCTACTAACCTCATCCCACCTCCTTGACCTGTCCATCTTCCCTGGACTGACCTATCCCCCCCCTACCTCCTCACCTATACTCTCCTTTCCACCTATCTTGTTTCCTCTCCATCTTCGGTCTGCCTCCCCCTCTCTCCCTATTTATTCCAATACCCTCTCCCCATCCCCTTCTCTGATGAAGGGTCTATGCCCAAAACGTTAGGTTTTGTGCTCCTGAGATGCTACTTGGCCTGCTGTGTTCATCTAGCTTCACACTTTGTTATCTTGGATTCTCCAGCATCTGCAGTTCCCATTATCACTGTTTCAGGTCAGGACCCTTCTTCAGAAAGTGGGATCAGTGTCTGTTGACCAGCACAGAGGTGAGGCAATTGAGATGTTGACCTTTATTTCAACGGAAATAGTCTAGAAAAATTGGGAGGTCTTGCTTAAAGAAAAAATGCAAGGATCTCGTCAGGCCACAGGTGGAACACTGAACAGTTTTAGTCTCCTGTATTGGCGTTGGTCATAATTCAGAGACAGTTCACTAGCTTGATCCTAGGTGTAGAGGGATCATCTTATGAGGAAAGGCTAAGTAGATTGGGCCTATACGCATTGGTATTGACGAGAATGAGAAGTGACTTTTTGATACATGTAAGATTGACAGGGTAGATGGTGAAAGATCATTTCCCCTTGTGGGAAAGATTAAGACCAGAGGGTATCATTTCAGAGTAAGGCATCACTCTTAAGGCAGAGATGTGGAAGGTTTCCTTTCCTCATAGAATTCCCTGCAGGGTGGAAGCAGGCCACTCAGCCCATACTGACCTTCTGAAGAGCATCCCACCTCCTGCCCCATAACTTTGCATTCCACATGATTAATCCACCTAGCCTGAAAACCATGGCAATTTTACATGACCTACCCACCTAAACTGCACATCTGTGGACTGTGGGAGGAAACCCACGCAGACACAGGGAGAACGTGCAAACTCCACACAGACAGTCGCTCGGGGGTGGAATCAAACCCGGGTTCCCAGTGCTCTGGGTAGTAGCGCTAACCACTGAGCCACCATGCCACTCTTTTCTCTGAGGCTTGTGAGCCTCTGTAACTCTTTACTGCTGACAGCTGTTGAAGCTGTGGTATTATGTATATATAAGGCTGAGATAGTGAGGCGTTGTCTGGTTCCTCTTTAAACAAGTTGTAGACAACTCCAACCAGAATGTTATGAATGAATTGGCCCTTGTGTCTCTCAATGCCAAAGCAGCCAAAATAATACAAGCACAAGCCAGTACCAAAGCAAGACCTTGCCACTTCAATAGGCACAAAATTACTATAATTTTTAATACTGAACAGAATGTCCCTCATCCTATTTGGCTGTTTATGGTTACAGTACTTCCCGAGTGTCTTGGAAATTTACACAGTCGCGCTCTCTGTGGCACTGCCTCTGAGTCTGCTTTCTCTCACTCTCCTTCTCTTTCTGGGTGGTCAGCTGGTCCCTGCCTGTTGCCATGTTGGTCTGCCCAAAAGGCCTCAGACGATTCCAAAACTGGCTCCAAGAGAGCGGGCTGCAGGTGAACTCTGTTTTTATACCTTTTAGACAGTTTTCTGGTACTTTCTGTAGTTCTACCTAATCAGGGAGATGCACTTCACAGTTTGAAGCAAGAGTCAGCCATTTAGATGGCATGCTAATGTCAAGTTTCTTTGTGTAGCAGGACTCGGTGCCTTTCTGTCTGGGCTGCCCTTTGTTTAGTAGCTAAATTGCTGGGAGTGTCTGTGTGGACTAACTGTTGTTTTTTGCATTATGCTAATTTAGCTGTTGACTTGCTCGCCGAGCTGGCAGGTTATCGTACAGATTATGAGTTGAAATCCAGGCCTTATATCCTAGAGGCCTGGATTTGAACCCATAATGCAATTAACAAACATATTGAATTAGACCCCATGTACAAACCCATGCAGAACAGAACTGGAAATGACATAAACCAACTTAACAGATAATCATATAAATATTAAGCAGAGTAGAACAACGTCGCTTCATCGGAGGCTCACTGATGATGTTACCTAGAACGGTGACGAAACGTCTGAAAACTAACCTTCCAGCTCAGCGAGCAAACTCACATCCAGAACCTCAACCTGAGCTACAAATCTTCTCAAAACTCGCTATAACCAGCCAACTCAGCGAGCGAGCCAACAACCTCATCCACCACCCGAGCTACAGATCTTCGCAAGACCCTTCGCAAGTATGCTAATGTTGTTCACACCTAGCTGCTTTAATTGCAACATGTCTGTGTGTGGGTTTTGTGATTTTAGAGTTTCACTTGGCCCAGAATCCCTTGCTGTTTGGCCAAGTTCTCAGTCTGTGTTTTAGCAGCCAGGACATTGCTACAGAGGTTTTTAATTAATTGGGAATCAAGGGTTATGGGGGAAAGGCAAGAAAAGTGGAGTTGAGGGTTATCAGATCAGGCATGATCTCGTTAAAATTTGGAGCTAACTCAATGGGCTGAATGGCCTGCTTCTGTGTCTAAGCCTTGTGGGAAAATGGCCTCCTTCTGTGCAGTAAGTGTTGGAGTCTGACTTGTTGGTCAATATGAAAAAGGCCATTTTTAACACACAATGCCACATCTTATATGGGGCGGCACGGTGGCTCAGTGTTTAGCACTGCAGCCTCACAGCACCAGAGACCCGGGTTCGATTCCAGCCTCGGGCAACTGTCTGTGCGGAGTTTGCACATTCTCCCCGAGTCTGTGTGGGTTTCCTCCGGGTGCTCCAGTTTCCTCCCACAGTCCAAAGATGTGCAGATTAGGTGGATCGGCCATGTTAAATTGCCCGTAGTGTTCAGGGGTGTGTGGGTTGTAGGGGGATGGGTCTGGGTGGGATGCTTCAAGGGACGGTGTGGCCTTGTTGGGCCGAAGGGCCTGTTTCCACACTGTAGGGAATCTAATCTAATCTAATCTATCTCTAAGTAATCTAATCTTTGGTTTCATTGGAACCACGGCAGCTGATCCAGTGTTGCCTGTTCTGTGTGGCCACCCAGAAGAATATGACCCTTGGATTGTCTGTCAGTAGTTTTCTGAAAATCCCACCTTGCCTGGTGGAGATGAGGAAGTATGGGGAATGGTAATACCCATGGCCGAGCCGGGAATAGGTTCAAAGCACACGTTATGATGTTACAACATAGCAGACAGAGATTGTATTGCGTTTCTCCTCTGGGGGAGTCCTGCTGAACCTTGAAGCTATCAGTTGTAATGAAGATCTACTGGTCCTGTACTCCAAGATAACAAAGTGTGGAGCTGGATGAACACAGCAGGCCAAGCAGCATCTTAGGAGCACACAGGCTGATGTTTCAGACCTCACTGCAAAGCCTCTTCGAGGGATGCCTAACCTGAAGAAGTTACCCTCCTCCCTCCGGACAAACCTCAGGGGATCTCTCTCCTACTGCAACTCTCTTGTCTTCAACTTGTCTGTCTCCTCTTCACCTATCTTCTCCTCTATCCACCTTCGATCCTCCTCCCCCTCTCTCCCTATTTATTTCAGAACCCTCTCCCTATCCCCCTCTCTGATGAAGCGTCCAGGCCCGAACCATCAGCTTTTGTGCTCCTAAGATGCTGCTTGACCTGCTGAGTTCATCCAGCTCCACACTTTGTTATCTCAGATTCTCCATCATCTGCAGTTCCCATTATCTCTGATCCTGTACTCCTCTTTCATTGCAATACACTCACTGAAGGAATTACAGAGGCAAAAGATTATGTTGGCATAATTTATAAGATGGGTCTTTTCAAAGGGCTTTTAGTGGCATTTTGTGCCATAACCATCCGTTGCTCATTTCAATGAAGGATGAAGGGAATTGATTCTGGGAGCAGGTGTTTAAACGGGCTGAATATGGTCAGTGTAATCCGATGCAAACACCTATTTGTTTAGCTGTAGTGACAGATTGTGTGCTGCATTCTGTACCCTGCTTCCGCATCTGCAAAATGGAGATGATTATCAGAAGAGTTAAATGCCAATTGGCTGTCGCTCGTGTGGTGTACTGACAAACTGAGGCTTAGTTTGTCAGTCAGAGGGTAAGACTAGGATGGCACAGGCAACAGGCTACTGTGCCATTTGCTTGTAATTATTTGTGGGATATATATGCCTCGCATCAGAGGTAATTACACTGCAAGAAAGTTTCTGCTGTCATACTTTAAAAAGAGTAAGTTTGTCTGGCCTCTCATATTCTTCAAGATTATAAAGTAGCAGTACGTCTCCCAGTGGCTTGGTTGGGTATAGGGTAGTGATTGGCGCCAGAGCAGATAGGTGCATCTCATCGAACACGAGTTCCCTGACTGGGGCTGTGAACCCAGTCCTATCAGGGAGCCCTGGCTGTCAGGAATAAACAGGAGTGTTGGCAGTTCTGCTTAGTCTGGGAGCCAGCTCTGAGCTAGCTAAGTCAGTGTCATGTACTATGCATGTGTAAATAAACAGTGACTTGGTGACAGGATACCGGTCTTTGCGGAGTCGTTTCACACAGCAGTCTTTTTTATTCACTCTTGGGATGAAGGTGTCAGTGGTTGGGTCAGCATTTATTGCCCATCCCGAGTTGCCCTTGAGAAAGGTGGTCATGAACTGGTGGTGGTGAATCTCTTAGGTCCATCTGCTGAAGATTTACGCACAATGGAATTCTAGGATTCTGACCCAGCGACACTAAGTCTGATTCTCACCGAGTTTAATACTGAGGTCTTAAAGAAATTCTTCAATACCAACAACAACTTCCACCCGAACAGCACCTTTTAACGTAGCAGAATATCCCAGGGAGCGTCATGGAAATATGATATCCTGATGCCGAATCATATATGGAGATAATAAGTGCCCCCCCCCCCAAAAAAAATAGAAAAAATGTTGTAACAGATAAAGCTGTAATAGTCCTACTGGACCAAAGGGTCATGCTTTCATGAATGAGAGAAAGAGAGAAATGATTGGTGATGGTTTAACCTGAGGGTCACCTCACGTCAGGCAAGTGGAAAGTTGTAAAGGAGCTTCTTTAATGGTAACCTCAGCCACATTTCAAGGAACATCTGAAAGCAGGGGGAGAGATAGCAGTGAAGAGGAGCAAGAGATATAGGGAAGCCATTCCAGAGGTTTAGAACCTAGACAGCTGAAGGCTCGGCCATAAACAGTGCATTGTAAAGAGTCCAGGTTTGGCTGAGATCCCAGAGGCTTTCAGAGTCTGGGAGGTTTCAGAGATAGGGAGGGACAAGGCCTGGAAAAGCACAATTCGTTTAAAATTAAGGCTGTGCTTTACCGAGTGCCTTGTATTTCAATGAGTGCAGGAGAGCGCAGTTTAGTCTGCACGACCCTGTGCAAGTGGGGGGGATACGGACAGCAGACGTTTGGTTACATTGTGTTTGACATGGTTTAATATTCCTTTCTAATTTTAAAATGTAGATCTCAGCATCATCAACATTCAAGAGCCCAATTACTTTTAGTAAAGTTATAGATGAGGCTCTTTGTGAGCCAAAGTTGAGATGTTTTAAGCGATGTTTGCACATTTGTGACCTGGAGAGAGGAATATCGCCCAGGGCTCAAAGGCTTCATTGGATTTAAAGCAAGTACAGAGCTATTGAAAATATGGGAAATTGATATTTGTGATTTGGAACTAATTGTATGTAATTGTGCTTAATCTGGATCTACTCTCAAATATCTCACTCTGTTTGTTATAAAATCCTTGCTCCTAGTTCTTAAGAGTGCTGTGATGTCTTACACTGAGGAAAAGTTAGGAGCTAACAAAGTTTATCATTTGGCTTAATTTGAGAAGAACATAAGAACTAGGAACAGAGCCAACCCATTCACTCCCTCAGGCCTGCTCTGCCACTTTATACAAACACGGCTGATCTCATCTTAGCCTCAACTCCACTTCCTTACCCATTCTCCATAACCCTTCAACCCATCACTCATTAAACATCTATTGATCTTCTTTTTAAATTTACTCAATGTCCCAGCATCCATCACACTCTGGGAGAGTGAATTCCACGGATTCATGACCCTTCTAGAGAAATAATTCCACTTCATCTCTGTTTTAAATCTGCCACCCCTTATCCAAAAACTATATCCTCTAATTGCCCAATGTGAAGAGACATTTTTTCTGCATCTAAGTAGCTGTTGTTGATCAGGACACAAAACAGCTGTACAATGAGAAACCAAACAGTGACTTCAGTGATAAGATTTACCCACTCGTTATCATTGGGAACAGTGCTAAACTTCAGAAGGAAATCAAGCATGAGGAAAACAAACTGAGGGGTCCCAAGAAAGCTGTTTCTATTAAACTGAAACAGCTATGCTGTGATAAATGAGTTTAAGCCCTTCTACTATATTGGATCGTGTAATCTAAGCTGAAAGACTAGTGCAGGTGTGAGGAACTGTTGAATTTTTGGATGTGGCCCTTGGTTGAAGTGTTGAACTGCCATTGGCTTCACATAGATGTTAAAGAACTGATTTCACTGTTTATGAGCAAGGTCCTCTCCCTGGCAAACATTGCTCTCCCAGCTAATCGCAATGTTTTCTCTAATTTGCCAGCCTTTTTGAGACAAGGGTATTTTATCACTTGTGCTTATGGTCATAAGAGACGAGCAAATTTATTACAACTTTGAAATAACATGTAATGAAATATTTATGCATCTCCACGGACACATTAAACCTAAAGTCATTTAAGTGGTTTTATTTTCACACAAGCTACCTGTAATGGCCTCCCATTGCACCAGCAATACTGTTAATTCTAAATACTAATGAAATGGTTACTGATGGTGCTTCCTTCCCTGTAACCTGTTTCATTGAGTTTTATTGGGAATTAAAGCGATGATTTTCTGATTTGCAAGGTTTCCACTTTACAGTGAAGTGAAAATCCAAATTTGTAATGAAATGGATTAAAAAGCTGAACTCAATCTAGGAACATTTGCTTCTCTCCACACAGTGTGCTGCCGTTCTCATAATCTATATTCAGGTAGTTAAAGTCCTCAATTATAGTCTCTCTACAATGTTGGCTCTCTACTTTCCCCGCGGATTTGTTTCCTTGCATCCTTCCAACTGGCACTCCATAGACTATACTGAGTAGGAAAATTCATCCTTTTATGTTCTGTAACTGCACTCAGATTGATTCTGTCCTTGAACCCATTGAAACCTCATCCTTCTCCCACTCTGTACTTAACCTGCCACCATCTTCCTTTTTTTGTTTTCTTGTCTTTTCTCAACACTCTTGGACCCAGGAATACTTAACATTCAGCTCTCAATTATCACCATAACATATTTCTATATGGCAATCCACATCTATAACTCCCCAGTCTTATTTACTATACTATGTGAAAAGTAACCTTGATTTAAAATTCATTCCTTTCTCCCTCATTGCAACTTAAACTCTTGAATTTTTTTATCCTTTTTACTAGTGTTTTTAGTCTCCAAATACCTATTGCATCCTGACATTCTTCTGTATTATTCTCTGGATGAGAGTTTGCTCGCTGAGCTGGAAGGTTAGTTTTCAGACATTTCGTCACCATTCTAGTAACATCATCAGTGAGCCTCCAATGAAGCGCTGGTGTTATGTCCCACTTTCTATTTATCTGTTTAGGTTTCCTTGGGTTGGTGATGTCATTTCCTGCATGGGTGATGTCATTTCCTGTTCTTTTTCTCAGAGGATGTTAGATTGATTTGGAGCCAATGTGTTTGTTGATGGAGTTCTGGTTGGAATGCCATGCTTCCAGGAATTCTCATTCATGTCTCTGGCTTGCCCTAGGATGGGCGTGTTGCCTCAATCAAAGTGGTGTCCTTCCTCATCTGTATGTAAGGATACTAGTGATCGTGGGTCATGTCGTTTTGTGGCTAGTTGATGTTCTTGTATCCTGGTGGCTAGCTTTCTGCTTGTTTGTCCAATGTAGTGTTTGTCACGGTTCTTGGCATCAGGGTGGTCCACAAACCCACCAACACACTAAAACAGCAGGTAATGAACTTAAAAGACTCTATTCAGACAACAAGCAAAACGAACGTCATTTACAAAATACCTTGCAAGAACTGTGACAAACACAACATTGGACAAACAGGCAGGAAGCTAGCCACCAGGATACATGAACATCAACTAGCCACAAAACGACATGAGCCACTATCTCTCGTATCCTTACATACAGATGAGGAAGGACACCACTTTGATTGAGACAACACATCCGTCCTAGGACAAGCCAAACAGAGACACGCACGAGAATTCCTAGAAGCATGTCATTCCAACTGGAACTCCATCAACAAACACATTGATTTGGAGCCAATCTACCATCCTCTGAGAAAAAGAACAAGAAATGACATCACCAACCAAGGGAACCCTAAACAGATAAATAGAAAGCGGACATAACACCAGCGCTTCATCGGAGGCTCACTGATGATGTTACCTAGAATGGTGACGAAACTTCTGAAAACTAACCTTCCAGCTCAGCGAGCAAACTCACATCCAGAAACTCAACCTGAGCTACAAATCTTCTCAAAACTCGCTAGTATTATTCTCTCTTGGCTCCCACACTTCCTACTGAATTAGTTTAAAGTCCACTGAAAAGCGCCAACAAAATACCCGCAACTCAGTCCGAATTCTGTTCTGGTACAACCCAGCTGGCTTGTACAGTTACTATCTTCCTGAGAGCCAATTCTAAAACCTTCTGTCCTGCATCATCTTTCCAACTGCACATTCATCTGTTTCGTCCTCCTATTTCTGTACTCACTTGCATATAGCATTGGGAGTAATCCAGAGATTACTACATTTGAGGTCCTGCTTGCTAACTCCCTGCTTCATTCCCACATCTCACTTCCACTTCAGGCCATTGGCACTAAAGTGGACCATGACTTCTGGCTGTTCACCCTCCCTAGAACAGGGTGTAGCACTTGCTCTGTGTTGTCCTTTACCTTGGCATCAGGGAGGCAACATACCCTCCTGGAGACATGTCTATGATCACAGAAATATTTGGTGGTTACTCTCATTAATGAAATCCCTCTCACAATTGCACCTCCTTTCTTCCTCCTCACCATCTGTTCAGCCAACCTGTTCATGTCACCTCGGCCTTGGGTCTGACTGCACACTTTTGAGGAACCATTGCCCTGACCAGCTTGCAAAATGGAAAACCGATTCGAAATTTCGAACCCAAGAGACTCCTGCACTACCTGCCCGTTTCTCCTGGATTCTGTAGTGGTCACACATTCTCTTTCTGTCTCCAGGCCTTTAAGCTGCAATGTGACTGCCTCTGTGAACGTGTTATCTACATGACTCCCAGCCTCGTGGATGCATCAGTGCCCGCAGCTATTGCTCAAACCCAAAGCCTTGAGTTGAAACTTCTGTCGCTGGCTTTGCTTCGTGCACATGTGGTGATTGAGACACTGATAGGGCCCGTGACTCCCCACACTTTACCGACTACATGTTCCACTAGACCGGGCTGTGCCACCATTACTTAAAATGATTTTTACTTGTGGTAATTTTACTTTCCTTTGGAATACTATTCAGATTTGTTCAAAAATACAACTAGCACATTATTATTTCAACACCCCTGTAGTCATTGGCCAAGATTATAATGATTTGTTTTTCCTTACAGTAACAATAGACACGTGTTGCCTTCTCCTAAAATAATTTGTTACCTCCAGATGGTGTTGCACATAGCTTAAGTCAAATACTCCAAGTGCAGGTGTTTATTCTCAGAGTAAAGTGTTAGGGTTCTATTTGAGGGCAAAATACTGGACTTTGTAGGTGGCAAAATGTGAGAGTGATTGAGGAAATGGTGCCAGTACTCAACACGTCTTTCTGTGTTTGTGGAAAGAAAAATAAAGTTAACCTTTCAGGTTGGTGAAGTTTTAATAGTTGTGAGGAAAATATTGCACTGTTTCCATTGCATTCTCCTGGGCAAAACTAGCATCTTCTTTGTCACAGGTCAAAAAAGTTTAGGTTCAACGTCCATAACCTCCAGCCATTCCAAATCTTTGCCTTGCAAGCCTCACCTTGCACTCAATCCCATTTAGTTGTCACCCCTGTGCTTGCTGACCCGTGTTGACTCCTGATCTGGCACGGTCCCAGTTTTACAATTCCACTGCTTGTGTTCAAGCCCCACCATGAGCTCAGCTCTCTGAGCCCGTAAGTTCCACAAATTTTTAGAGTCATTTCTGAGTTCTGCCCCTTCCCAATTCTGGCCCTTATCCCCAGTCTTCTTTGCCCTAGGATTGGCGACCATGCCTTCTACCATTCAGGTCCTACATTTTGCAGTTTCTTCTCTGTACCTCCTCTGAGACACTGCATAAAACCTGTCTATGGGATCAATTTTGTTTTATTCACTCATGGGATATGGACATCGCTGGTTGGGCCAGCGTTTATTGCTTGTCCTTAGTTACGCTGGAGAAAGTAGTGGTGAGCTGCTTTCATGAACCACTGAATGTACTGGTGATGGTTTGAGTGACAGTTTCAGCCAGTCTGTTCCTCCTTGCTGTGGTGGAGGTGCAGTCATTTCAGTGTTGGCTTCGGCAGTGGCAATGTGGTCAGTCCTGACCAGAAATCCTGGCTTTGGCAGCCTCAGGGCCAGCGTCACACAGCCACCCCATAAACCTAGGAGCCATGGAGGGAACAAAAGATCAACGTTGTCCTCACTCAATTATTTATTTTTACTGTTTCTTGAAATTAAAATGGCACTGAATTGTGGTGACATATACATAGTTCACTGCATTTCATTACTAGTGACAATAAATTGCTGTTCTGTTTATACAGTATAGAAGTTGGCCATTTGTCCTATCAAATCTACACTGCCTCTCTGAAGTCATCCTAGCCAGGCCCATCCCCATACCCCATCCCCATAACCCAGCATTTCCCATGGCTAACCCACCTTGTCTGCAGATCCATGGACATTATGGGGCAATTTAGAGTGGCCAATCCACCTAACCTGCACATCTGTGGAAGGAAACGCATGCAGATACAGGGAAGAATGTACAAACTCCATACAGACAGTCACCTGAGAGTGGAATTGAACCTGGGTCCCTGCTGCTGAGATATCAGTGCTAATCACTGAGCCACCATCCCACCCCACTGCTGTCCATTTGGTGTAGATAGATCTACAATGCCCTTAGGGGAGGGAATTCCAAGATCCCTGGTTACCTGTTCTTGTGTCACCACCTTTGAATATTGAATGTCAATGTTTGACAGTATCATTCAAGTGAAACCACCGTATGATCTTAAAAGTGCTATACAGGTTCATGTTGTTGTTGACAAACATTTTGTTCATTTTTCTTTGACTCCCATGTGTTGCTCCCATGTTTGTGAATGTGCAATGGGTTCGGTTTGCAGCCTAGCATAAGTAATGATGCATTACTTAATTATGTTCATTGAGCCTTCAGGCATTTTGTTCAGTGGCACATTATGTTTTCAAAATGTCGCTGCAGTTCCAAGCTCCCTTCTGAGGTTACTCAATGACAGAACAAAATCTGGTCAAGGGATATAAGGCTGTGTGGATCCCTGAAGGTGAATGGTGCAGGGAGGGTGGAAAAATAGGATTGTATCACCGTCAGTTCTGACCACAACTGAATATTGTCCAAAAATGCAAGGTTGGAATAACATGAATTTTCAGCTGGTTTGGATAAAAGTTGGTTCTTGCAGAGAGGTTAGAGCCCTGCACAGCCATGAACTACACTAGTCCACGCTGCTAAATGCGTAATTTACTGAGACCTGCTCTCAGAACATTGAAAGGAACTTCGTCTCTCATAGATAGTAGGAACTGCAGATGCTGGAGACTCTGAGATAACAAGGTGTAGAGCTGGATGAACACAGCAGGCCAAGCAGCATCAGAGGAGCAGAAAAGCTGCTCCTCTGATGCTGCTTGGCCTGCTGTGTTCATCCAGCTCTACACCTTGTTATGTCTCTTCGTCTCATTTAGGAGAGTTTCAAATTTCTTCCCACGACAACTGAATTGCACTCATGACCAGTCCAGCCAGTGAGCAATCAATTTCTGGCTATTACAGGGTCACCCTTGGACCACTTTCGACCAAGTTTGGGAATTATCAATGCAATAGCATCTGGAGAGAAGAGCTCTGTATTTTATCTTAGTTTTGTGGCTTTGTTAAGAACTATGTTTCTTTGAAAAGGGATTTATGGTAAAGCACCTGGTTTCCAGTGAACTATCACATGAGCTAGTGGCCAAAAAAAGGACATCATTAGATTAAAAATAACGCTCTGCATGAGTAGTGAAAGGGGTTTCTTCTGTTATAAACAAACAGTTTAATTTTAGGTTTTAGACTAAGCTGACCCCAGCAGTGTAAGCATCTTGCTTCAGTGAGAAAGTTGAAATTTTGTGTGTTGGCTAAAAGACATTTCAGAGGACAGTTAACCTAACCATATTGGTGTGGTCCTACAGTCAGAGTTAGGCCAAACCGGGTGACGATGGCACATTTCCTGCCGCAAAGGGGTAGATGGGTTTTTTTTTAACGGCATCAGCTTAATGATTACAAGCTCACCATTAGGGTAGAATATAAGTTTCATCATCTGCAGTGGTGGGCCTCAAACCCATATCCCCAAAGTATTTGTATGAGTGTACTTGTCTAGTGACTGTACCTCTTGGCCACCACATCCTTAAGGGTAGCATTTTGACCTCAGCAGAGTTAAAATGTTCCTGACATCGCTTCATTGTTCTAATCCCATGATAAAAGTTTTATATGGATTGTAAAAGACAGAATAGAAAGCTCACAGCCATGCACCAATGCACCTATAATGCAATCCCCAATTTTTGGTTAGTAATTGCATTGTAACATGATCGCATCGATCTCACTCTGCTACAGTTTTCTGTGATTGTGAAATTGGTTGTTACATCTCAATTGTTTTGATAAGGGGAATAACTTTCATTGAAGTGGGAGGTGGGAGAGAAGACTGTGACATTTAAATGTTCCTTTTGCGTGTTATATGACAGGGTGGGGGGGTGGTCCCCAATTTACGAATGTCTGACTTATGAACATGATCCCATACAGGAGTGTAACTTTAAAGATCCACTATAGTATGTCTCCACTTATTTACACACGGCTGTTTAACATTGTTCTGCTTTGTGTTCTGGATGTGTGAATGGAATCGAAAACAGAAACCATGTGCACCCGGGGGACTGCCTGTACTGTATAAACGTTTCATGGCACCAATTCCGTTCTACCCACTTATTTCTGTCCATTAGATGTATAAGTATCCCAGATCCTGCCAAAAAACTGCTGTTAAATTTTGACCATTTTCACCAAAATAAGTCTTCAGTTCTGATGACTGAATGAGATCCCAATTTCAGTATTACAATGATGCTCTCGCTGCTTCTGCCAAACAACTGAGTTAGAGGTGCTCAGGAACCTCCATTAAGTGGACATTGGTCAGTTAGATACTAGAAACTCCAAAGAGCAGTGCAGAAAAGTTAGCAAGGCACTTAAGGTATATATTTTGTGTTCCCAATGAGATGGGTATCCAGAACCAGCGGTCACAATCTAAGGACACTTTACAAACTAGTTAGGGCTGAGATGGGGAGAAATGTCTTCACACAGAGAGTGATGAGCCTGTGAAATTCACTACCACAGAAAGCAGATGAGGCCTAAACATTATACGATTTCAAGGAGTTGATATAGCACTAAAAGGATCAAAGATCAGGCGAAAAGCAGGAGCAGACTATTGAGCTGGATGATCAGCCGTGATCATATGGAACGGGAGAATAGGTTTGAAGGGCTGAATGGCCTACTCCTGCTCTGGTTTTGTACGAGTCTGTGTGATTTTCTTTGACCACGGTTCTTTAGTATTACATCAGATAAGCAGCACAGAAACAAACCATCCAATCCCAACTGTTCATGTCAGTCTTTATAGCCCACTGAAGCATCCCCCCACTTCCTTCTTAAGAATCCATCATCTTAGTTCTCTGTTCACCTCCCTCTTATGGACTTGTTTAGTTTCCTCTTAAATACAGCTATTTTTTTTCACTTCAGCCATTACCTGTGATAACAAATTCCACATTCTCACCACTCTGTGGGTCAAGTAGATTCCTTTGAATGCTGTATTGGATTTCTTAATGACATCTTATGTTCACAACAGAATCTGCCTTTGTTCATCATTTCTTAGAATTTGATCCAGGGCTGTTAAATATTGCCCTGGAATAGTTGCCTTATATTTCCACAGTACAGAGTTGAAGCAAGCACTCTATTCTGCCATTTTCCCTTGACTCAGCAGCGTCTTAACTTTGCATTATGTTATTTATTAATTTACCTGGTTGAATGCTTTTGGAAATTCACGTGAATTACCAGCAACTGCCTCTCTCTGTTCCCTCCTCAAAAAAGGTAGGGGAGCCGTACGATTTGGAGACAGAGACTTGAGGCTGATGGGACTGGAAGGTTGGGGAGGACGGTTTGAAATGAAGCACTCCCAGCCATACATCCACCTCGAGTAGGGAGGAAAAGGCATTGTGGTGGGGTCACTAGGCTTATAATCCAGAACCTCAGTGGGGATGTGGATTTGAATCCCACTATTGCAGATGGTTCAAATTTGAATTCAATAGAAATCTGAATTGAAAATATGGTCTAACAATAACATTGTGTTGATTATTGTAAAACCCATTTGGTTCTCTAATGTCCTTTGGGGAAGGAAGTCTGCCACACCTTACCCTTATCTACATGTGACTCCAAGCCACAGCAATGTCGCTGACTCTTAACTGTGAAAATTAAGAATGGGCAATAAATGTTGCCCTAGCCATTGATGCCTACATCCCATGGGCAAATGTGTTTTAAAAAGTTAGCAATGCTAAACTCATCCACTGTTTCAAATATGTTGCCATTCTGATGTAATTCTGACCATGATCAGCTATCAGCACAAGGGTAGATCCTGCAGCATGATTCATAGAACAATACTGCCTTATTCCTGTGAAGACTGGGCTCTGAGGTTTTGGCTGTTTAGCTTACAAGTGTGTGTTACAAAGAATGGCCATTTATTTTGAACATTTCATGAGCTCTGGAAGTCCCAAAGCACATTGTGGCCAATTGAATACTTTGTCGAGAGGAGCCACGTAGGAAATGCAGCAGACAGTTTACACACAGTGACCTCCCGCAAACAACAGTGCAATACATTCTAATGATAGGCTGGATCAATTAAAATACTAGAGGAAATAATTTAATGAGCCAATCAGCCTTCTTCCCTTTTATGAACCTTTATTTCTGACAATTCAATTCCCACTACTCTGTGTGACTGGCCCATCGAGGTGGCAGATGGTGGCATTGAGGTGACGTCACTGGGCTAGCATTGACCTGTGGGTTTCTGCTCTGTATCTAGTGGACTGTTCGGTTTGTTTCAGTTTCTGTATGCAGTTGCTTTAGTGGAAGGACAGGTGGTGGAGGTGAAGTCATAAGCCAGTTTGCAGTCCCAGTTTGGTGTGGGGCCAGTACAATGCGAGTCATCACTCTCTGCGGTTCCTCGCTGACCATCTGCCTGTTCTATGCGATAAATGCCAGACATTTTTGGTTTGGCTGCTTATTTTTGTATGAGAAAAATGGGCATTGGCAGGTCATGGGGAGGTGGTTGTGTTGGTGAGAGGAGTGACAAGGATAAAAGGCAATGAGGCCAACCACAGGTGGTCAAAGCCTAGAAAGAAGCCATTTGACCTGACTTCATATTTTCATCACATTGCTTACCAACCATCCAAATGCTGTCGAGAACGTCACGGTGATAATTGGCACCATTTCACATGTGGTTAAGAGTCAGCCGCATTGCAATTAGCCTGGTGTCACACTTCGGCTAGACCAAGTAAAAATGGCAGATTTTCTTCTGTAAATGGTGTACAGATGCTTTCCATGTTTTTCACAGGCATCCTATAGTTTAATGTTGATTATTCCTGATCCCAGTTCTACAGCAGAGTGCATGTTACTCACATCCAACCTCTTCAGCTCACCATGTCAACATATCCTTGTATCTGTTTGGCATGTATCTATCGAGCTGCCCTCTAAACACACCAATACCAATTGCAACAGCAACTCTTTGGGGCATCAAATCCCAAAGTCTAGGCACATTCTTTGGTTAAAGTTGTTTCTTCAGAACTCCCTTATTTTGCTGGACAACCAGGTGTGGGATACATAGGGCAGTTGAGATTATCGTTTAATGCTTCTACTGAGCTTGTTCAAAGTTTGGGTTGTGTATCTACCAATGTTTTTCAGTTGAGCAGTGACCTTATAGAGGTTTATAAAATCATGAGGGGCATGAATAAGGTGAATTGCCAAGGATAGGGGAGTCCAAAACCAGAGGGCATAGGTTTAAGGTGAGAGGGGAAAGATACAAAAGAGACGTGAGAGGCAACTTTTTTCACACAGAGAGTGGCGTGTGTATGGAATGAGCTGCCAGAGGAAGTGGTGAGGCTGGTACAATTACAACTTTTTAAAGGTATCTGGACTAATAGGAAGGCTTTAGAGGGATATGGGCCAAATGCTGGCAAATGGGAATAGATCAATTTAGGAATATCTGGTTGGCATGCACAAGTTGGACTGAAGCATCTCTTCAGTACTGTACAACTCCATGACTCTAAAACCTAATATCTACTTAGAGCTGATCCCAGGTAGCAAGATGAAGAAGTTATCGTGTTATGAAGCACTGATGTGAATTACAGCTCAGTATGATAATGATGCAATGTGGTGTTAAAGTTGTTGTTGTCAAAATGGATTCATTGCCAGGTTTGTCCATGTATCCCTTCTCCATTCTGCTCTCTCTTGGTACACGAAAAGTAATACTGACATTTTTCTCAATTATTCTCATGGCTAAACCATTACAAAGCATGTTTTTTTTTCCGAGGTAGCTCCCTTGTGTCGAGCAAGAGTAAATGAATTTTCCACCACATGCTGAATGTATTGTTGCCAGGGCTGGAAAGTTTCAGTTATGAAGAGAGATTGGACAGACAGGATTTGTCTTCCTTGGAGCAGTGAAAATTGAGATGAGATGTGATTGAGATGCAGAAAATTATAAGAGGCATAGGCAGGATAGACAGGAAGGAACACTCCCCTCCAACTCCCCCTTTGGTGGAGGGATAAATGACTGTGAGCCTAGACTTAAGATAATGGCAGAAGGCTTAGAAGAGATGCGAGAGAAAGGTTTTCACCCAGAGAATGGCAGGAAACTCTAACTCACCGCGTATAAGGGTGGTAGAGGCAGAAGCCCTCATAACATTGAAGAAGCACTTAGATGAGTACTTGTGATGCCAGCACGTACAAGGCTGTGGGACAAATGCTGGAAAATGGGATTTGAATCATTTGATGGTTGTTTTTAACTGGCGTGGACTCAATGGGCCAAAGGGCCACCTTCTGTGCTATCGACCTCTATGACTCAATGATTCATTCTGTATCCAGAATAATCAACAAGTTGTGCAAAAACTACATGAAGTACCTGATTATAAAGTTCAGATTTCTTAAGCTTTGGACGACAGGCAATACATGCAGGTTCGGGTAGGTCTGAATTGAACAGACTGTATCCCTACTTTGGAATTGACGTTTCCATTGTTACAATCCCAGCTGATGTTGAGAAGTCAGATCCCAGACTGAAATCTGGCTTCATGGATTATTTTGTTTGTATTTCACAATGTGGATTTTCACTAAAACACACTCATCGAGGCCACAGGATTTCTTTTAACAATGCAACAAAAATTTATTGTACATAATTGGGTTGCCTATAGAAGAAAGAGGATAGAGTTGGAAGGGTATTTTTCAGGCTGGAGGCCTATGACTAGAAGCTTCCTTTCTCTATCACATCTTTGAGTCTGACTTAACTGTTTCTTTCAATTTGTAGTATTGAGAGTTATATAGCATTTTCTTTAATTATTTATGCAACTGAGCTTGGACTGAGATTTTCTTGGCCTCAAATAATTCCTTCAGTATTCTAACCAAACACTACTGATCTAGAACTTTAAAATTAAACCTTTTCCCAGAGGTAACCTATTTCTAAATGGTTTTAAATTTTCTCCGTGTTTCAGGAGGAACTGTGGACTTTTTGCAAACTCAAAAAGAGCTTTCCAAATGGTGGCTATTTCCCTAAGGAATTTATGTAATAAACTTCTGTTTTGTTGTTATAAGCAAATTAGCAGCTTATATTAATGTTTCAGTGAGAGACTGCCACATTAGGTTAAGAAGAAATGAAATATGATCTATCAAGCTAGTTTTCATTCTGGGATCTGATTTGTCCAATAATGATAGTAGCTGGATTGTAGCAGTATCAGGTGAATGCTTGGCAGTAGAGAACTCAAGTTTTGCCAAAAGGAGACTACGGGTTGAACTTTTTATCTTGCCTCCACCAGAACTAGGACAGGCTTGAGAAGAGAAACAAGATTTTTTATAGAATGAGAAGAGGGTGCTGATTGTTTGGACCATAACAAGCATGGAGGTGCAGCAAGAACAGTTAACTGTCAATCTTAAGTCTTAGACAAGACAGATAGATTCGGATTGGTCAGTGTTGCCGTGGAGATGCAGCAACATTTGGCTATCTGCATTGAACTTCTCTTTATAAAAGGTGCAATACATCTATAAAAGTTTGTTTTGCACCCGTAAAACAAGTTCTGCGCAATTATGTATGTAGCTTCCAACATTGGCCAATGCATCATTACTGTGAGCCCAGTTGATGATCTTTAAGTTTGTTTCCAGTGTAACTGATGGTGGTTTCATTCATTGCACAGTCTGTTTCTTGTATCCTAGTTCTGGTGAGTACAAGACAAAAAGCTTTAACTTATAGACTCTTTTTAGCAATATGTAAATAATCAGATGCACCTGATTTAAGTAAATATAGATTTAATTAAGTTTATTTGAAACCACAAATTTTTGTAGTGCTGCTTCTTCATCAGGTGAAGTCTGACTTCACCTGGTGAAGGAGCAATGCACTGAAAGCTTGTGATTTCAAGTAAATCTTTTGGACTATAACCTGGTGTCGTGTGACTTCTGACTTTGTCCATCCCCATCCAACACCGGCATATCCACATCAAAAATTTAAGTAAATACACCTCTGAATATAGGACATTGGCGAGGCCTCTTCTGGAGTACCGTGTCCACTGCTGGCCTTCCTGTTATAGGAAGGGTATTATGGAGCTGGGCAGGGTTCAGAAGAGATTTACCAGGATATTGCTGGGAATGGAGGCATTGAGTTATAAGGAGAGGCTGGATAGGCTGAGACTTTTTCACTGTAGCATAGGAGGTTGAGAGGTAACCTTATAGAGATTTATAAAATAATAAGGAGTGTAGATAAGGTGAATGATAGGTGTCCTTTTCCCGAGGCTGGAGGATCTCAAGACTAAGGGACATATTTTTAAGGTGAGAGGAAAAAAGATTTAAAAAGACATGAGGGGAATTGAGTGGTTCATGTGTGGAATGAACTGCTAGAGAAAGTGTGCACGGGGGTACAGTTAAAACATTTAAAAGATATTTAGATAGGTAAATGAATAAAAAATGTTTGGAGGAATATGGGTCAAGCGCAGACAGGTGGGATTAGTTTAGTTTGGGACTGTGGTTGGCATGGACTGGTTGGACCTAAGAGTCAGCTTCAATGCTGTATGACTCTATGATTGTAAAATTAGGGAGTGATGTGTCATGGGCAGTTGACTGATTGTGACTTGTACCTTAACTGCAGCCAAATTTAATAATACCCTTACTGCATGACAGCAGATACACCTGGATGCCTCGGTCCTCATAACCCTGAGGCTCTAATCCCGCTTTGTTTATTTCCCCACACGGTGCATGTCAGGAGATTGACACGGGGCATAAAGAGAAGCTAATGAGCCAGCTAATGGATCAGTGGTCAGCTGCTTTCACTTTCGTCATTATTCCTCGGTTGCTTGACAGATTCTGCATCACTCGCTCTAAATTGGGGAGCTCTTCAGGGCTTTGTCGTTTTGATTTCCTGCCATTTGGTCTAATGAATGTATGAAAATTCATATCCCTTGTGTGTGTAGCTTCAGATGACAGGTAGCTGCTCCACCAAAATGTGTTTCTTTCCGTTAGAATGACGGTGTGGGTGATCTTGGCCATTACCTGGAGCCTCACTTGATCTCAGCTCTGACCTTCAATCAAATGAAACCACAAAACATTCTTGCCACCGCAGTGCAGTGTTTTGTCAGTGCATGAGTCTGATTCTGTAGTAAACCCCCTTACTGGAGCACGCACAAGTAAAACATCAGACTTTAATATTTACTTCAGGCTGTCTTTAAAAACTATGTAAGCAGGATTAATGTTGCTTGTTAAAGATGTTAGGGAAACAAGCTAATTTATCCGGTGAGTAGTTAGAGGTTAAGGATGTGAACGTTGGAGGGTGTCCAGCAAGGCATGGGTTCACAATGTACCAACCTTGTGCCTGAAATCTCACGGTACGGATGGAGCAGACTCAGATTCTGAATGCATTGCAGACCAGTGACGCTGGAATTGTTCTCCTTAATGCAGGAAATGTGAAGGGGAAATTTAACAGCTGTGTTCAAAAATATGTAAGGTTCTGTGTTGGTAAACATCTGCGCAGAGAGAAACACAATTAACTTTTCAAGTCTGGTATGACTGTTCTTCAGAAACGCTGTTTATCTCTGTCTCCACAGATGTGGCCGGACTTGCTGAGTTTCTCCAGCGTTCTCTGTGTTTGTACCATCGTTGGACAGGGGGTTAACTATTTCCAGTTAAAGGCAAATTACTGCAGATGCTGGAATTTCAAAATAATTCATTCTGTGCTCAATGAAGCAACGTCTAGCAGTGTGATCTGAAAGTGGTTTCTTTCTCTGGGCTGCAGTTTAATGCAGAGCTTCACCTGGAACCACATCCCGACATCCTTGCCCAGTTCCGAAACACAGTTGGCGGTATGCTTGGGACAGGGTTGTCTTCTGCGCCCCTGTTAGAAATAGTTCTGACCCACAAGCAGTCACTGGGCAGAAGACTGACAATTGGCCTTAATGGACGCAGAATCGGAGGGAGACAAACTGCAGGAAGGAGCACTCTGCAGACAACCACAGATCAGCTTCCCATTTCCTCGCTCATTCACTCCCGTTTGTGGCTGTGAGATCCACAGGTTTCCTGACAATCAGTTAAACTTTGGCGAATCAGCAAGGCAAAGGATGTCAGCATTGGGACAGCAATAGTTGTAAAGCTAAACAAAGTGATGGGGTCAGCTGATAAAATTGCTACACCCGTTAAAAATGTATTCAATGTGTATCCCAATTTAGGTGGTACAGAGCGAATGGGAACTGCAGATGCTGGAGAATCCAAGATAACAAAGTCTGAAGCTGGATGAACACAGCAGGCCAAGCAGCATCTCAGGAGCACCTGATGTGGCCTGCTGTGTTCATCCAGCTTCACACTTTGTCATTTAGGTGGTACAGCGTGTCTAGTTTCCCTGTTCAGGCAGCAGTTTTCTTTCTGTTTGTGTATTCAAACTTGCTGCTTGCAACCCTAATGTATTCCTGTTGGTATGCTCTTTCAGGGTAGAGCACCCAGCACTGTATTCCTATCGGTCATATCAATGCTGAATCAGATGACCCAGAAGAAGAGTCTCTTGACCCGAAACGTTAACTCTGATTTCACCCCACAGATGCTGCCAGACCCGCTCAGCTTTTCCAGCAATTTCTATCGTTGTCTCTGATCTACAGCATCCACAGATGCTTTTGTTTGTTTTTAAGTGATTGTGCCTTTTCTTGTCAAATTAGCCTTTCATTTAGCTCATGGCCAAGCTGTCGATGATATGAAGCATGACATCTAAATAAGACTACAAAGCTGACCAGTTTTAAAGACTTCTTTTGAAACTTCCTCACTCCACCCGACACAGGTTGGTGTGTAAGTCACAAAACATATGGAAACCAAGCAAAGCTTACAGCCTTGGTAATGTCAGAATTACCATGGTGTGGGTGTTATGACAGAAGAGCCCTGTATTGATTACCAAAAGAACTGTGGATACTGTAAATCAGGAACAAAAACAAAGTTGCTGGAAAAGCTCAGCAGGTCTGGCAGCATCTGTGGAGGAGAAAACAGAGTTAATGTTTCAGGTCCGGTGCCTGAGGAAGGATCATTGGACCCGAAATGTTAACTCTGTTTTCTCCTCCAAAGATGCTGCCAGACCTGCTGAGCTTTTCCAGCAACTTTGTTTTTGTTCCTGTATTAATTGCCTACAACTAAGTATTGGAAGGAGGTTGCCATTAGTGGTTATGTCACTGGGCTATATATACTTTTTCTGTGTGAGTTTCCTCCAGGTGCCTCAGTTTCCTCCCACAGTCCAAAGATGTGCATGTTAGGTTGGATTGGCCGTGGGAAATTGCCCCATAGTGCCCAAGGAAGTACAAACTAGATGGGTTAGCCATGGGAAATGTGGGGATATGGAAGGGGTCTGGCTAGGATGCTCTTTGGAGGGTGGGTGCAGACTTGATGGGCTGAATGGCCTGTTTCCACACTGTAGGGATTCTCTGTATGCTAATTACCTTAAGCTCTGATTTTCTGGGGACCTGAGTTTGAATCCACCGTGAGAGATGGTGAAATCTGGAATTGAAGTCTAATCTAGTGTTGACTGTGCAGCTACTGTTAATTGTTGTAAAAACTCCATCTTGTTCACTGATGCCCTTTAGGGAAGGAAATCTACCATTCTTACCTGGTCTGGCCTACATATGACTCCAGACCCATAGCGTCAAGGTTGACTCTTAACTGCCCTCAATGAGGGCCTAGCAAGCTACTCAGTTTGAGGATAAAAAATGCCAGAGACTTTTACATCCCATGAATAGACTAAAAGAAACAAATTAAAATTGCTTTTGAGATGTTTGCCCAGACAACTCAATGGCTTGACAAACCACTTCAGAGATAAGTTATTGCTGTGGGTCTGGAGTCAAATGAAGGCCAGACCACCTACAGATGGCATATTTCCTTCTCTGAATGACATTTATGTTCCAGTCAGGTATTTCCTGACAATCTAGTAATTTCACAGTGACCATTTGGTTTTATTTCATGCCAAATTTCTTCAATTGTTTGAATTTGAATTCCTGTCACAAGATGGTTTGTCCTAGATTCTGGATTGCATTTCTAGTGACAGAGCTGCTCCACTATTGTTCTCAACAGCATGTTTGATGAGCCTTTGTCTCCAAAAATGATCAATGTTTTTTTCACAATTTGAAGAGACTGATACTGGTGTTCAGTGTCATATTGAGATCAAACTATCAAAGGGCTGTATTTTTTTCTCTGTATAATAAAG
The DNA here is from genome assembly GCF_030684315.1 of Stegostoma tigrinum. Taxonomy (NCBI): domain Eukaryota; kingdom Metazoa; phylum Chordata; class Chondrichthyes; order Orectolobiformes; family Stegostomatidae; genus Stegostoma; species Stegostoma tigrinum. The sequence continues at coordinate 23,181,328 of NC_081390.1, read as the reverse complement.
GAACGAGGTAGTTGATAACTGTTGTTATTCACTAGTGAAGATTTAATCAAACAACTTAACTAATTGTGAAAAATTGACCTGTTGGACGAGAGAGAAAATCTCAGGTGTTACAAAACCATCGTTATGATTGGTGTCTGGAAAATAGAACCCCTGATAATTCCACTATTGTGTTTTCTTTTTGATTAAACAAATGAATTTGCATTTACATCAGATTGCAGGATGCTGCCTCATTTAGGACAGACTCAGCCATGTGTTCATTCTGTCCATATCCTGAGAGCACATGTTGGTAAGAGTCAAGGTTGGAATAATTCTCAACTGTGTGCAGGACGTTTGATGGAATTTCACCAGCTAAACTGAGCTGCAAGCTAGGACAGTATACAGTTGGTTCACTGACAGTAATGTAGATGGAATTAGCTTGTATGGTGAGATAAAGCCAAGTGGGAAAATATTTCAGTCATGGCCCTCACCCTGGTCAATTTGTCTAGCTGGATAATCATTAATATAATTTCAAATTCTGCAACCTTCCCTGGTTCCTGGAACAAACTCGTTCTCAACCTGTTAATAAATTCTCTCCGTGACATTGTTCCTCACTAACTGTCACACCTACTCCTGCCCTACAACCTTTGGTGTTGCTACAGTACAGACAGTTCATACAGCCGTGATTTTTATTACTCCAACTTGAAGCCACTTGTAAGCCAGACCAGGTAAGGATGGCAGATCTCCCTCCTTAAAAGGTATGAGTGAACCAGATGGGTTTTCACAACGGTTGATTGTGATTACATGTTGTCATAAGGTGAGTTTTGTAATACCAGAAATCAAATTTCACCGTCTGCTGACTTGGGATTTGAACCCATCATGCTAAAAAATCAACTTGAGTTCTAGATTTTTAGCTCATTGATATTACCATCGACAAGGAACAGGAGTAGGCCACTCAGCCCTTCCAGCCTGTTCCGCCATCCAGTAAGTTCATGACTGATCCAATTTCAGTCCCATATCTACATTGCTGCATGATGCTGAAAATCTTCCATTCCCCTTAGTCATCAAGAATTTATCTCGCCTGCCTTAAAAATATTTGACAATTGTGTTTCACTACCTTTTGAGGAAGGGAATTCCAAAGACTCTCAACCCTCTGAAAATTTAATTCCTCTCTTTGTCTTAAATGGGCAACCATTTGTTTTTAAATGATAGTGCCTCGTTCTAGACACTCCGACAAGATGAAACATCCTTTCCACATTCACCCAGCCAAGTCCACTGGGGAATTTATACATTTCAATTAAGTCACCTCCGACTCTGCTTAACGCCAGAGGATTCAGGGATAGTCTGTCTAGCCTTTTCCTCATAAGGCATTCAGCTCATTCAGGTTATATTAAAGAAAATGAGGTCACTGCCTGGTCCTACCAGATCGTACGTGTGGTTTCTCATTAGAGAGACAACCGGTGGTGTTTTCGCCAGAGGGTCACTGTGCCTCAGGTAAGGGGAGAGCCCTTCATGGTAACCTCAGCCGGTGTAGGAATTGAACCCACACTGTCAGTGTCACTCTGCATTGCAAGCCAGCTGTCTGAGCTGGACCAGTCATCTTGACTTCTCAGTCGATGGGGGAGTCTGACTGACTGTAGGAGGGTAATCAAGGCAGCAGTGTGGGTGAGGAGACTCCATCAAAACATCGCCGGGGCCTCAGGCCCCAAATAAGAAACTACTGGACCCCGGGTTAACCTGAAGCAGGCAGCTGTGTCCATCGTCAGCTTTATCTTTACACATGCAGTGAGTAGTTCTAAGATTCACAGCCTTGAGAAATGGCCGTATTATTTCAGGAACCAAGCGTTCTTTTTTATTGCATCCCAAAACCAGTCCAACCTGTCTCTGCCTCCCTAACCTATTCTTCCACTCACCCATCCCTTCCTCCCACCCCAAGCCGCACCTCCATCTCCAACCTACTAACCTCATCCCACCTCCTTGACCTGTCCGTCTTCCCTGGACTGACCTATCCCCTCCCTACCTCCCCACCTATACTCTCCTCTCCACCTATCTTCTTTTCTCTCTATCTTCGGTCCACCTCCCCCTCTCTCCCTATTCATTCTAGAGCCCTCACCCCATCCCCCTCTCTGATGAAGGGTCTAGGCCCAAAACATCAGCTTTTGTGCTCCTGAGATGCTGTTTGGCCTGCTGTGTTCATCCAGCTTCACACTTTGTTATCTTGGATTCTCCAGCATCTGCAGTTCCCATTATCACTCACATATTCTTTTTTATTGTTTGCCTGAGCAATGCTTCTGTAGGCCTGAACCGTCAGCCTTCCTGCTCCCCTGATGCCGCTTGGCCTGCTGTGTTCATCCAGCTCCACACCTTGTTATCTCCTCTTTTCTGAATATTGGTTTTAGTCCCCAGTTGAATAATCAGAGACACTGAGCAGTTCATGGGAAATATTTAATATCATCTTAGTGTGTAATTGGGCTCTAGTTTGGCAAGCCTGCTTGGCAATCTACTGTCATCCATATTAGCACCAAGTATTTAATGGATGCTTGGGGTTAATCAAAATCAGTTGATTATGAATAATATGATTGATATATCTCACCAGATTATGATCAGCATTCAAGTGGTTATAAAGTACCAGTTTAGTTGATTATAATGCATTCTGTGTAATTATTATCTGCAGTCTATACAGAAGCAATTTGTTTTGATTAAATTGTCCATTTAACTCTGCGTTTCAAAGGACTAAAAGTATTCAATGCAGATTTATTGTACCTTGGGCCAAGAAGATTAAGCCGTCCTTTAAACTGAACATTCTAAGTAATTCCTTCATGAGTTTGTTCCCTTTTGTGTATGATGATTGTTCAATGCTCCCCACTTGTCGCCACATTATGGTTGTATTATGATTTATGAACTGTTTGTTCATAATGATCCGGGGAGGATTTCTGTGCCTGTCAATTTTTTTTTAAATGTTCATTAAGTGAACGGGATGCAATTGAAGGTAAATCTTGCTCTAATGACTGAAGTGACATTGTGCATTTCAATACATTGGCCTTTCCCCACAGCGTGCAAGCAATCAGCTTAGATCAGATTGTACCAAACTCGTCGGTAATTCAGATGTTTTTGGTTCAGCCTACATTCTGAGCGGCTGTTGGACTGATATTATAGTCTGGTATTTTGTTCGTGCTGTACTTCACAAAAGCAATAAAGGTTGAACCTTATACTAACTAGAAAGAAGATGGTAAAATTCCGGGCTCACTAATCTTATGGTTCTGAAAGGAGCAATGTTGCCTTTCTGGAATGTCTGTGCCTGATTGATATACGATCATAAGAAGCAAAAGCAGGAATAGGCCACTCAGTCCTTCCAGTCTGTTTTACTATTCAGTAATGTCATGGCTGATCTGATTGTGATTTAACTCCAGGTTTCTGCCTGTCCCCCAAGCCCTTTAACTCAAAAACCTTGCTAGTCTCGGCCTTGAAAGTATTCAGTGACCCAGTCTCCGCTGTTGTCTGATGTAGTGCATTCCAAAGATTAATGATCCTCTTAACGAAGAAATTATGGCTCATCCCTGCCTTACTTTGAAACACTGCCTGCCCCCCTTCTACATTCTAGAATCCCTACAAGGAGAAAATAACCTTTCAGCATTTACCCTGTCAATCTGTTCTTCGTACCCCCATCCTGAATCTTCTAAGTTTCAACAAGGTCGCTGCTCATTCTGCTCATCCTCAATGCATTCGGATCTAACTAACTCAACGTTTCCTCCTTTGACACCCTCTGAGGACTGCAGCCCAGCTTTTTAACGTATTCGTGCACTTTGCTTCAAAACAACAGCTGGCCTTTAGCCGACAAGCTAACAAATGAAATGGATCTGATTACACCAAGGACCATTTATTCCACAGTCATTTGTATTGTCAATTATTAAACAAGTCATTACAGGTGAAGGATTCATTTAGTTCATGATATATTTGGCAGGACTCCAGTTTAATTTAGTACCAGCGTATAAATTAAACTGTTCTCTTGTATATTTTAGTTTCTGCAGATACTTATTTGTGAATTATGGCTGTTTCAATACGCAACATTTATTTTGTGCTCCAGTCATGTCAATCCTTTTGGATAAAAAGGATATTGTATTGGAGAACAATATGAAGTGGATTATATTGCATGACAGTAAAGGATGGACTGTACTTGAAAAAGCCACAGCAAACGTGTTGTGTTTGGACTCAAACTGACACAAGTTGCAGTCCTCACACCCACTGTACAGAGCTCCAGTTGTGGCTCTGTAGAGCAGGCACCACTAGCAAAGTGGTAAAGATACTGACTGCTAATCTACAACACCCAGGAAAATGTTCTGAAGATATGGGTTTGAATCTCACCAATGCAGACTGTGGAAATTTGAATTCAGTAAAAATCTTGGTCAAAATCCTGGTCTAATGACAAGCATGTAACTGTTGTGAAGACCCATCTACTTCACTAATACAGTTTAGGGAGTGTGACACAACTGTGTCATTAAGAGGTGTATTGTGTGGCAGGGGTGGTGAGCAATCTCCCAGAGCCACTCAAGTAAACAGCTTGTGAGGTCTTGGGTTTTTTTTTTAAAATTTGGAACAATAGAGGCAACCTGAATGGGTGGAATCAAAATTCCACAGAATCAAGATTTTTAGTTTTAGCTTTCAGCAGTTGTTGCTGCGGTCTCAGTAGGGCTAAGCTGCAGGAACTGTCTCCCAGATGCTACATTCTTACATAACTTCTTGCTTTTTTTTCTCCTGGGCTGCTGGAATTGCATGTAAGACGATCTGTTTCCTGAATTTGCCTTCTGCATGGGATGGCACAGTAGCTCAGCGCTACACCTCACAGCGCCAGGGACCTATGTTCGATTCTAGTCTTGGGCAGCTGTCCGTGTGGAGTTTGCACATTTACCCCGTGTCTGCATAGATTTCTGCTGGGTGCCCCAGTTTCCTCCTACAGTCCACAAATGTGCAAGTTAGGTGGATTGGTCATGCTAAATTGTCCATAATATTCAGGGATGTGTAGGTTAGGTGCGATAGCTTTGGGAAATGTGGGAATGGGTCCAGGTGGGATGGTCTTCAGAAGTTCTGTATGGACTTATTGGGCTGAATGGCCTGTTTCTGTACTGAGGGGATTCTATGAAAGGGTGTGTTGATGGGATGTTACTATATTGGAACAGTTAATTAGTAATAGTCACTGTATCCATTGTTCTATTAAGTTTTCCACGACAGTTGTTATTCCAATTCCTCCTGCTAACTATGGTGGATGAATAAAGTGTGTTTTGCTTTAAAAAGTTTGATCCATCAAATTTCATCTGGAATGCCACATCTTATGTTTACCTTTAAAATAAGAAAAGATTAGGATCTCAACTATCTCCTCAATATTTTGAGGGGATTTGATCTTGTCCATAACGGGAGGGCAATCTGCTCTGGCCTACATGTGACTCCAGATCCACAGCAATGTTGTTGATGCTTACTTGCCCCCTGATAAGGCCTGCAGGCCACTCATGTCAAGGGCAATAGATGCTGGCTTTAGCAGTGACATCCGCATCCCACAAAAGAGTAGACAAGAAAGATTTACTTTACATTGAGTCTGCAGCAGTGAAACAGACTATTTGCTCATCTGGTGTGTGTCAATATTGCTGCTGCTCAGAAGCTACCTCTGACCTTATTCAATCTTGCCAAACTCTCATATCCTGCTATTCCTTCCTCCCACATCACTTTATCTACTTCATGCATAACTGCATTGATCTTATTCCGCTCAACCAGCACCTGTGGCACAGAGTTCCACAGTCATCTTTGGGCAAAGAATTTTAACCAATTCTCCATTAAGCTGTTACTCAACAATCCTTACTGCCCACTCATGGGCTTGTTTGCTTTCTCTGCCTTGCGGAAAATCCCAGTTTATAGCATTTAAACTGACTTCAGGAGGAATCAAACCCTTCAAAGGGAGGAAGTGTACTGGCCTCCAAGCTCTTCAGCCATTCTGGCAGATGGTCACAAGCTCAGCCAGGGTTCAACACAGGCAGACCATGGATTGATGGTTTCATTTCCATTGCCTTTCTCTTTGGGGAATGGTGGCGGGCAGAGCCTCAGTGAGAGGGAGAGGAGGGAGTGGGTGACAGTAGTGGAGACTTCCATATGTTGGGCATTGCAGCTTCCCAACCTCAAAGGGAATAGATGTTGCCTCTGGAGCCCAGTGAAAGGCACCAGGTGGGACCCACATGGGGTAAGAAGGTGCCCTGAGTAGGACATTCTGCTGGACTCTCTAAGTCAGGACAAATTCTATTTTAAAGTAAGACAGCTTTGCAAACACCTCAAAATTATCTGTACTGTTGGTGGCTGGACCTTCCAGTGAGATATGCCTCTAGTGATGCTTGTGCGTACCTGCAGCAATTAAGTTTTTGCTCCCTAACAGTCCAATAAAATAAAGAAAGCCAAATATTTCATCCTGGATCCTCTTGAGCTAGAACCAGAAATTTATCAACAACATACCAGTCCCAAATTGATCTTGGCTGCTAGGTGAGCGAGGTTGGAGTAATTAGATTTGCCTAATCAGTGTTTATGACACATGCCTCCTTAACAGCCTAGGCAACTCGCAATACTATTCTTTTCTTACAGACATATTGTGTGCAGTTAACAATTTTCAAATATGTAGTCAGCTTCCCCAGACCTTCAGACTCCCTGAGCAGATGAATATGTTTGGTGGGTATGGGATTTTAACTGTTCACAGCTGTTGTGTTTATCACTACATTGATTGTACTTTCGAACGTTGTCATTCACAAGTGGAAGATTCTGCGGTTTCTGAGCTCATGGAAAATGCACTGTAGATGTGAGTGGTGTGATGTGTGAAAGAGGTATATCTACCAGGAAAGGCTCAAAGAAGCTGGTGCCACTGTTACGATTGGCATCACTGACACCTTGTGATATCTGCCACGTCTGCCAGTCTGTGGCTGACATTGCTCGAGGTAGTTCACCAGTCCTCTTTGTCTGTCCTGTGTCTAAAGCCTGTCTAATAAGCAATGGTGGAGGATACACAGTTTACAAATGAGGCACTGTTGATGATTGAACCATAGTAATAAGGACAACTCCATTACTAGTGAAGGCATAATTCCTAGGGGTGGCACGGTGGCTCAGTGGTTTGCACTGCTGCCTCACAGCACCAGGGACCCGGGTTTGATTATACCGTCAGGCAACCATCTGTGTGGAGTTTGCACATTCTCCCTGTGTCTGCATGGAATTCTTCCAGGTGCTCCAGTTTCCTCCTGCAGTCCAAAGATGTTCAGACTAGGTGGATTGGCCAGGCTAAATTGCCCGTAGTGTTCAGGGGTGTGTCGGCTAGGTGGATTATGGGGTATGGGTCTGGGTGGGATGCTGTGATGTTCGGCGTGGACTTGTTGGGCCAAAGGCCTTGTTTCCACAATGTAGGGATTCTATGAAGAGTCCTGGTGCTGTACAGAGCACATCTGCTCCCTCTGAAGGCCAGCATGGAACTCATTGCCTCCATCCGTAGACTGAGTGAGATGACAACAGAATGGGTGGAATTCACTGTAACATGAACATTAACTCCTTCAGAACCATTCACTTGTCATCAGGACTGAGGTTCTTTTCTTTGTTAAATAGAAGGCAAAAGGCTGGGTTGGTAGGGAGGGAGTGAGCTGATTGACGCCGTTCAGATCTTGATGGGGTTTGATAGTGGCAACAAAGGGTAAATGTGTCCACTTTGTCGGGTAACCCACAAGGAGGAATAAATTGGACACTAACGAATAAATCCAGTCAGACATTCAGCAAAAACCTGTTTATCTAACAAGAGGTGCCAGTGTTTGAACACATGCAGTAGATGAGGCAAATGGCATTGATGCATCTAATGGGAGGATGGATAAAACCCCAATTAATTTTTTCATTCATTAACAGGATGTGTGCATCACTGACTAGGCAGCATTTATTGCCCATCCCTAATTGCCCAGAGGGCAGTTAAGAGTCAACCACATTGCTGTGGGTCTGGAGTCACATGTAGGCCAGACCAGGTAAATATGGCACTTTCCTTCCCTGAAGGACATTAGTGAACAAGATGAGAAAGAAGCGAACTGAAGGATCTGCTAGCAGAGGGAGGTGGAAAGATAGTTTGTCTGGAACATAAATACCAGCAGGGAGCAGTTGGACTGAATAGGCAGACTCTGTCCTGAGTGCCCAATGGAAGTAAGAAATTGACAAGTGAAAGATTAACGAGTTTTGAGAAGATTTGTAGCTCAGGTTGAGTTTCTGGATGTGAGTTTGCTCGCTGAGCTGGAAGGTTAGTTTTCATATGTTTCGTCACCATTCTAGGTAATATCATTAGTGAGCCTCCGACGATGAGCCTTCATCGGAGGCTCACTGATGATGTTACCTAGAGTGGTGACGAAATGTCTGAAAACTAACCTTCCAGCTCAGCGAGCAAACTCACATCCATGAAAGATTAATTTTCTGTAAGCTGCCTGCTCCTGTTTATTATAAAGTGTCACTTAATCATCTTTTTCTTAATGGTTTAAGCTATTTTCCATGTTTACTCCCTCACCCTCCCTGTCTGCATCTTGTTTTGCCTCAGTAAGTCTGTCCAACATTGGCAAAATGCCATGTTTAATAAAAAGAAAATTTGGCAGTCTGCTTCGAAATATTCTTAATCTCCAAGTGCCTGTGCAAGGAACAGACATTAAGGACCAGTGGCTAACAGAGAATAGGTCACTGCCAATGGCAGCACAACACAGTAACAATTTGTTGCGAGATAATAAAATGTGAGGCTGGATGAACACAGCAGGCCAAGCAGCATCTCAGGAGCACAAAAGCTGACGTTTCGGGCCTAGACCCTTCATCAGAGAGGGGGATGGGGGGAGGGAACTGGAATAAATAGGGAGAGAGGGGGAGGCGGACCGAAGATGGAGAGTAAAGAAGATAGGTGGAGAGAGTATAGGTGGGGAGGTAGGGAGGGGATAGGTCAGTCCAGGGAAGACGGACAGGTCAAGGAGGTGGGATGAGGTTAGTAGGTAGCTGGGGGTGCGGCTTGGGGTGGGAGGAAGGGATGGGTGAGAGGAAGAACAGGTTAGGGAGGCAGAGACAGGTTGGACTGGTTTTGGGATGCAGTGGGTGGGGGGGGAAGAGCTGGGCTGGTTGTGTGGTGCAGTCGGGGGAGGAGACGAACTAGGCTGGTTTAGGGATCCCACTTCCTACAGACTAAGGGGGTGGCCATGGGCACCCGCATGGGCCCCAGCTCTGCCTGCCTCTTTGTAGGTTACGTGGAACAGTCCCTCTTCCGCACCTACACAGGCCCCAAACCCCACCTCTTCCTCCGGTACATTGATGACTGTATCGGCGCCGCCTCTTGCTCCCCAGAGGAGCTCGAACAGTTCATCCACTTCACCAACACCTTCCACCCCAACCTTCAGTTCACCTGGGCCATCTCCAGCACATCCCTCACCTCCCTGGACCTCTCAGTCTCCATCTCAGGCAACCAGCTTGTAACTGATGTCCATTTCAAGCCCACCGACTCCCACAGCTACCTAGAATACACCTCCTCCCACCCACCCTCCTGCAAAAATTCCATCCCCTATTCCCAATTCCTCCGCGTCCGCCGCATCTGCTCCCACGATAAGACATTCCACTCCCGCACATCCCAGATGTCCAAGTTCTTTAAGGACCGCAACTTTCCCCCCACAGTGATCGAGAACGCCCTTGACCGCGTCTCCCGTATTTCCCGCAACACATCCCTCACACCCCGCCCCCGCCACAACCGCCCTAAGAGGATCCCCCTCGTTCTCACACACCACCCTACCAACCTCCGGATACAACGCATCATCCTCCGACACTTCCGCCATTTACAATCCGACCCCACCACCCAAGACATTTTTCCATCCCCACCCCTGTCTGCTTTCCGGAGAGACCACTCTCTCCGTGACTCCCTTGTTCGCTCCACACTGCCCTCCAACCCCACCACACCCGGCACCTTCCCCTGCAACCGCAGGAAATGCTACACTTGTCCCCACACCTCCTCCCTCACCCCTATCCCAGGCCCCAAGATGACATTCCACATTAAGCAGAGGTTCACCTGCACATCTGCCAATGTGGTATACTGCATCCACTGTACCCGGTGCGGCTTCCTCTACATTGGGGAAACCAAGCGGAGGCTTGGGGACCGCTTTGCAGAACACCTCCGCTCAGTTCGCAACAAACAACTGCACCTCCCAGTCGCAAACCGTTTCCACTCCCCCTCCCATTCTCCAGATGACATGTCCATCATGGGCCTCCTGCACTGCCACAATGATGCCACCCGAAGGTTGCAGGAACAGCAACTCATATTCCGCCTGGGAACCCTGCAGCCCAATGGTATCAATGTGGACTTCACCAGTTTCAAAATCTCCCCTTCCCCTACTGCATCCCTAAACCAGCCTAGTTCGTCCCCTCCCCCGACTGCACCACACAACCAGCCCAGCTCTTCCCCCCCACCCACTGCATCCCAAAACCAGTCCAACCTGTCTCTGCCTCCCTAACCGGTTCTTCCTCTCACCCATCCCTTCCTCCCACCCCAAGCCGCACCCCCAGCTACCTACTAACCTCATCCCACCTCCTTGACCTGTCCGTCTTCCCTGGACTGACCTAACCCCTCCCTACCTCCCCACCTATACTCTCTCCACCTATCTTCTTTACTCTCCATCTTCGGTCCGCCTCCCCCTCTCTCCCTATTTATTCCAGTTCCCTCTCCCCATCCCCCTCTCCGATGAAGGGTCTAGGCCCGAAACGTCAGCTTTTGTGCTCCTGAGATGCTGCTTGGCCTGCTGTGTTCATCCAGCCTCACATTTTATTATCTTGGAATTCTCCAGCATCTGCAGTTCCCATTATCACTGAAACAATTTGTTGCTTCTGGATTTACTTCCTACAAAATATTAGCTTCTAGCCTGCTTTCTCCATATTTCTCTGATATTCTTCATTGAAGATGTCAATAGTTAGAAATAATTTTCCTATGTAGCCATTGTGGGCTAGCAGGAGACTTTAACATCCCCTCAGCCCATGGCCACGACACCAGGATGGCACAGTGGCTCGGTGGTTAGCACTGCAGCCTCACAGCACCAGAACCCAGGTTCGATTCCACTTTCGGGCGACTGTCTGTGTGGAGTTTGCACATTCTCCCCGTGCCTGTGCGGGTTTCCTCCAGGTTTTCCAGTTTCCTCCCACAGTCCAAAGATGTGTACGTTAGGTGGATTGGCTGGGTTAAAAAGCCCTGTCGTGTCCAGGCTCGGTGGATTAGCTGTGGGAAATGCAAGGTTACTGGGATAGGGTGGCAGGGGTGGTGGGGGGCAGGATGGATGCTCTTTGGGAGGTCAGTGCGAGCCTGTTGGGCTGAATGGCCTGTAAGGATTCTATGATGATGACCTCAGTACCATGCATTAGTCTGAATCATCATTTAAAAAAACCTGTTACCCTCACTAACCTGCCATATCACAGGAGAAATTTGAGCAGGAATATATCTTCTCTGGACCACTCCACTATTCAGTGCTAAGCAGGTAGTAGTGTCCCGGGTAAATATTCTGAGGACATGGGTTCCCAACACACCAAGGAAAATGGTGAAATTTGACTTCAATAAATATCTGGAATTAAAAATAGTGATAGTCAAAAAGACTCGCCCAGTTTGCTAATGTCCTTTGGGAAAGGAAGTCTGCCATTCTTGTCTGGCCTCACCTCCATGTGACTACAGTCAAGGTAGTCACAATGTAGTTGACACCTGGCCCTTTGAAATACCCTAGAACACCACTCACACAAGGGCAATTAAGGATAGCCAGTAAGCATTGGCCTAGTAAGTAGTATCTACACTCCCATGAATGATTCAAGTCAGGTTAGATGTTAATAAACACTGTGGTAATGCTTACTCCCATTGCAATTTTGCAACAACTCTCCATTTCTTCCACCAACAGTGTAAATCAGTGTATTAGGAATTATTCAGGGAAGGTAAATTGCTTTTCCCGTGATGAATATCTCTTACAAAAGACATTATTTTCGAGTTCTGTAACTTTGCACAAATAGAATGCTTTGTGAAGCTGCATCATTTCCCCTCGAGGACAGATATGTTCTCGCTGTGATTTAATTTTACTGCAAATTCCCATATTTCCAGGGTAAAGTCATCCTCCTCAGCAATAGGGCTGTGTTGGTTTGACTGGACCCACTCTGCTTATCTATTATCATAAACCTTCTCTGCTGTAGAGCAGTGGAAGTTAATATGCAATGATTCATAAATAGCAATGCAGTGGAAAAATATGAAACTAGATCTGGGCTATAATTCTCCCTGTTGGTTTAAAAGATGAGAGAAAAGTCTGCTTTTCTTTATTGTTTAACCTGCTAATGAAACTGCTGTTTTGAAGTGAATGATTCGTGAGTACATTATATCCCTGGAGGGACAGAGAAATATTCAGCCAGTCATGGTCCTTCCGTGATAATGAATCTTCAACACTTCTCAAGCAGCTAACGAGCCCCTTAATGAGCATAAATGTTCAAAAGCTTGTTAATCCAGTAATAAACTGAATCATTTTTGTGCAAAATTGATACAAGGAAAATCCTGATTTAACTGCAGCATCACAATATTTCCAGACGCCACTCACCTCAATTCTTGAGTATTGTCTAACGTAAATAATAGCCTGATCTAAGTTTTTCAGAAACCCCAATGGCCTGGAGGGATATCACAATTTATTTTTCTCAGGTGCCCTGTCATTCAGCATGAATGGGTTGGGCTGTTCTGTAAATCAAAGATTGGAAGATGATATTTTCCTCTTAGAGTCATAAAGCCATGCAGTATGGCATCAAACCCTACAGTCCAACCAGTCCGTGCCAAACGTAATTCCAAACTAAACTAGACCCACCTGCGTGCTCCTGGCCCACATCCCTCCAAACCTTTCCTATTCAGGTTTCTTCCCCGAGTGTCTTGTAAATGTAGTAACTGTAGGCACATCCAGCTTTTCCTCTGGAAGTTCATTCCACACACGAGTTACCCCCATGTCAAAAATGTGCTGCTCTTGTCTTTTTGAAATCTCTTTCCTCTCACCTTAACAATGTGTCCCGAGTCTTAAAATCCTCTGTTCTAGGGAACAGACAACTACCATCAACCCCATCTATACTTATTATTTTATAAACTTCTACAAGGTCACCTCTCGACCTTCTATTCTTCAGTGAAGAATAAGTCCCAGCCTATCCAGTCTTTGTAAGTCACATTTGCTGGATGCCTCAAGCTCTATTGGATGCCATGATTTAAGGATGCACCTGAAGCAATGAATGACTTCATGGAAGTTCCACCATATAGACATCTGGCATCATTGTTTCTTCCAGCTGTTTTTCGATTTCCACGCTGGCACAGCAGATTGTGGGTCTTTGTCACATTGCAGTGCTCTATTCAATATATCGTACCATTCCCTGCAGCGTGGCAATGGCTGTATGTTATTGAATCAGGGATAGAGGGAGGCTCACGTCAACTTCTGATGTAAAGACCTTGAGGATCTTTGCTTTGACCTGAACATCTTGTACCACAGTCACTATGGGTACAAGGCCAGTGGCTCTCTCCCATTGACCTTTCCTCTAACTGACTATTGCATAGCACTATTTCATTTCCCTCTCGTCTCCTGCCTTCCACTGTGTCCATAAAATCATAAACCCATCAAATCTGCTCCACTAATACAGTGTGGAGCTGGAGGAACACAGCAGGTCTGGCAGCATCAGAAGGGCAGGAGGCATAGACCCTTCATCAAGACTGGGGAGGGGGAAAGGAGCTGAGAAATAAATAGGGCAGGGCAGGGCAGTGTGGAGCTGGGGGAAGGTGGGTGGGATGGCAATAGGTGGATGCAGGTAGGAGGTAGTGGGGATTGGTCAGTGGGATGGGAGGAGCGGATAGGTGGGGAAGAAGATGGACAGGTTGTGTCAGGTTAAGGAGGTGGCGATGAGAGGGAGGGGTTGGACTCTGGATGAGGCCAAGAGTGGGGAGATTTTAAAACTGGAGAATACCATGTTTAGGCCATTGGGCTATAGACTCCTGAGGCAAAATATGAGGTATTGCTCTTCTAGTTTGTGTGTGGCATCGTTGTGGCTCTGGAGGGAGCCCAGGATGGACATGTCACCCAGGGAGTGGGAGGGGGAGTTAAAATGGTTGGTGACCGGAAAGTGTTGTTAATTATAGTGTACGGAGTGCAGGTGCTCCATGAGTCAGTCACCAAGTCTACGTTTGGTCTCACCGATGTAGAGGAGGCCACATTGGGAGTAATGGATACGGTAGACCAAACTGGAGGATGTACAGGTGAACCTCTGTTGGATATAGAAAGTTTGCTTTGGGCCTTGGATGGAGGTGAGGGATGGGTGGGGGGGCGGGGGGGAACGTATAGGGGCAGGTGTAGCACCTCCTGTGGTTTCAGATAAAGATGCCTGGTGGGGAATGTGGAGCGGACGAGGGAGTCGCAGAGAGAGTGGTCCCTATGAAAAGCAGATAAGGGTGGGGAGGGAAATATCTCTTTGGTTGTGGGGTTGGAGTGGCAGCGAATGATGCATTGAATGTGGAGGTTGCTGGGGTGATACATGAGGACCAAAGGGATTCAGTCTTTATTTTAGTTGGGGGGAGGGGGTGTGAGGGCAGAAGTGTGGGAAATGCAAGAGATGTGATTGAGGACATTTTTGATCACGGGGTGGGGGAGTTACGGTCCTTGAAGTAGGAGGACATCTGGGATGTGCAGGATTGGAACACCCATTTTGGGAGCAGACATGGCAGAGGCAAAGGAATTGGGAGTAGGGGATCACATTCTTGCAGGAAGGTGTAGGAAGAGGTGTAGCCCAGGTAGCTGTAAGAGTCAGTAGGTTTGTAATGGACGTCACTGCTGAGACGGTTACCAGAGATGGAGACGGAGAAGTCCAGGAAGGAGAGGGAGGTATTGAATATGGTCCAGGTGAAGTTGAGTTGGGGTGAAAGGTGTAGGTAAAGTTGATGGACTGTTCAAGCTCATCAATACAGCAGAGGAAGAAGTGAGGGATGGTGCCAGTGTAACTGTGGAAGAGGGACTGTTCCACGTATCCGACAAAGAGGCAGGCATAGCTCGGACCAATATGGGTGCCCATAGATTAGATTCCCTACAGTGTGGAAACAGGCCCTTTAGCCCAGCAAGTCCACACCGCCCATTGGAGCATCCCACCCAGACCCATTCCCCGATAACCCACACACCCCTGAACACTACGGGCAATTTAGCATGGCCAATCCACCTAGCCTGCACATCTTTGGACTGTGGGAGGAAACCGGAGCACCCGAAGGAAACCCACGTAGACACGGGGAGAATGTGCAAACTCCGCACAGATAGTTACCCGAGGCTGGAATCGAACCCGGGCTCCTGATGCTGTGAGGCTGCAGTGCTAACCACTGAGCCACCATGTCGCTTTAGTCTGTAGGAAGTGGGAGGAGTTAAAGGGAAGATTGTTGAGGGTAAGGACTCGTTTGGTGAAGCCGATAAAGGTGTCAGTGGAGGGAGACTGGTCAGGAGAGGAAGAGACAGAGGGCTTTTCGGCCATCTGATTGGGGGATACATGTATACAGGGATTGGGTGTCTGTTGTGAAGATGAGGATTTGGGGGCCAGGGATTTGGAAGCCTTGGGGGAGGTGAAAGGCATGGTTAGTGTCCCAAACGTAGGTGGGGAGTTCCTGGACCGGGCGGAGAAAACAGAGTTAAGGTTAACAGAGATATGTTCAGTGGGGCAGGAGCAGGCAGAGACAATGGGTTGGCTGTGATGGCCAGGTTTGGGAAGGAGATAGAAACAGGCAGTGTAGGGTTGAGGAATGATGAGGTTCGAGGCTGTGTGTGAAAATTCTCCTGAGGTGATAACATTATGAATGGTCTGACAACTGATGGTTTGGTGCTCGGGGGTGGGATCATGGTCCAGGGAGTGGTAGGAGGAGGTGTTGGAGAGTTGGCGTCTGGCCTCAGCGATGTAGAGGCCACTGCGCTGTACTACAACTGTACCTCCCTCGTCCGTGGGCTTTATAGTGAGGCTGAGATTGGAACAGAGGGAGCGGAAGGCTGCGCATTCTGCGGGCGAAAGGTTGGAGTGGGTGAGAGGTGTGGAAAGGCTGAGGTGATTGATGTGGCAACGACAGTTGGAGATGAAGAGGTCAAGGGAGGGTAGGAGACCTTGGGGTGGTGTCCAAGAGGATGGGGTGTGTTGGAGGCGGGAAGAGGGGTCGGCAGAATATGGGTTCGACTCCCGGTCAAAGAAATAGGCGCTGAGGCGGAGGCAGCAGAAAAACAGTTCAACATCCAAAATGTGAACGGAATTCATTGATGTGTGGATGGAGGGGAATGAAGGTGAGAAAGAGGACTGACCGTTCGTCCTCAGTGGGGGGGGGGGAGGTCTGGGGGTCGGGTGGGTGTTGGTGAATACCCAGCAGGGCTTGGGGCTTGGGGCTGGGTGTAGAGCTGGAAGTTGGGGCGGGGGGAGTCAGGATGTGGGCTACGGTCACGTAAGTGGAAGTCAAAGTGACGACAGGGTCAGCAGCTGCAGTGGTTGGCGTTTGGCAGAGGAAATGAATGTGGCTGAGGTCGGCAGGAGTGACAGAGACAACGTTTCAAGTTGTGTGTCACCTCAAAGAAGAGTTCGTTGACTCTGATTTCTCGGCAGACATGCTGTCAGACCTGCTGAGGTTCTCCAGCAATTTCCGTTTTTGTCTCTGATTTATAGCATCTGCAGTTCGTTTGGTTTTTATTCAGGATTCAGAGGGATATGGGCCAAATGCAGGCAAGTAGGACTGGGTTAATTTCGGAAATCTGGGTGGCATGAATATGTTGGACCGAAGGGCCTGTATCCATGCTGTACATCTCTATGACTCTAATGTGCAGATAGAAAATCGCTCCACCTCATGGATAGGGAGGAAACTGCATCCCTGTGAAATTCTACCAAATTACTCAGTCCCCTCTGGGAAGAGGAAGCTGATGATCTGATCTCTTTGGATCTGTGTGACTCCAGTGCCGGCCCAATGTGGTTGGATCTTCAACAACCTGCGGAATTGTCCAACCAACATTTACTCTGCTTTACCTTATGTTCACCACACAATCCTCTGCAGTTTTTGAAGGCACCTCACTCACCATCTTTATGGCTGGGCACGGTTAATAAATGTCAGTTACCAGCACGACCGAAGCTGAAAAAATTAATAGAAAAGAAACATTTCAAATGAGAATACTGCATAATCTCAGCAGCTGTGCCCTCAAAAGAAAAGGCCTTAACAAACCTGTTTTAAATGTCGTCCTGTTACCAACGCCAAGTGACTAATTATGCAACTTTTTTTAAACAGAGCAATTAATTACGCAAATAGAGGAGTTCGGTGTAATGAACACCTTGATCATGATTGAGAAGTACACTCAGGAGAGAAACAGAGTTAACATTCAGGGATCACTCAAACCCATAGACATTTACAATATCAGAAGAAGACATTTGGCCCATCATGTCTATGCCAGTCAACAAAGATCTGATGACAATAACAAAGTGTGGAGCTGGATGAACACAGCATGCCAAGCAGCATCTTAGGAGCACAAAAGCTGACGTATCAGGCCTAGACCCTTCATCTGAAAAAAAATTTTCTGACCAAGGGTCTAGGCCCGAAACGTCAGCTTTTGTGCTCCTAAGATGCTGCTTGGCCTGCTGTGTTCGCCCAGCTCCACACTTTGTTATCTCGGATTCTCCAACATTTGCAGTTCCTGTTATCTCTGATGACAATAACCCAATTTTCCAGCTCTTTGCACATAGCTGAGGAGGTTATGGCAATGTGAGTGAATATTTAAATACTGCCTAAATGTTAAGAAAGTTTCTGTCTCAACTACCCTAAAAGGCAATGAGCTCCAGACTTCAATCACACTCCGAGTGGAAAAAGTTGCCCCTCAACTCTCCTGACAGCCTCCTACCTTTTATCATAAAGCTATGCCCCTAGTTATTGACCACTCCACTAATGGTAAAATATGCCTTCCTATCAACTTTCTCTATGTCCCTCAGAATCTCACACACCTTCCTCAATCTCCCATTCGTGAATGGGCAGGGGATCATAGAGCATGCCATTCAGGAATGCGGTTGGGGGTGTTGCAGTATGCTTATTCAGGAACATGAGATGCTGGGGTAGACCATTCAGGAATGGAGGGAGGCCTACTCAAACAAGGAAGACACGATTCAGCTGCTAAATCTTGTTTTACCAGTCAGTGAGATTGCGGCTGATTTACATCTTCTATCTGCAGTCTACTGACCAGCAAAAATCTATTGATATCAGACATAAAATGATTGTGTGACAACACTTGCATACTGCAGTGCATTTCCTCTCAATTCTACCACCCTTTGAGTGAAGATCTAGTTGATATGTTCTTCGTTATCTTACACTTGACCACTGTATTAATTCCTTTCAAAAATCCCGGAAACCTTAAATCAAACTATCCCTTCTGCTAGGTAATATAACCTTTGCTAATGGGGCATCGCCTCATAAGTTAACCATTTGAGTGTGGTAATATTTTGGCTCTGCACTCCCTCAAATGCCATTTCCTAAAGTTCAGTGCTTAGAACTGTCTGCAGTGTTGAAGGTGTAATCCAAACAGAACTTTGCCCAGCTACAATAATACTTACTCCTTATATTTTAGTCCAATAGTTGTAAAAAGCTGGTATTCCATGAGCCTTTTTGACAAGTTATTTGCAAACACTTGTTGGATCTTTGCGATCCATTTATAGAGGTGCACACCATCTCTTTGGAGCTCCCATCTTCTGACCTTTTCATCGTTTGAATAATACTTGGATATATCCTTTCCTTTGGTTGAAAATGGATAAGCTCACCAACCTATCACACTCTTGCTGATTAATCTTTTTTTTTGTTCCTATCTACATCGTGCTGTGAGGAAGGGTCACTCAATCCGAAATGTTAACTCTAACTTCTCTCCACAGGTGTGAGAGACCTGCAAAGCTCTTGCAGCAATCTCTGTTTGTGTATCACGTTTAGATTAAGTTCTTTTAAGTTATCATGTTTGACATGATGTGGGACTTCCAGCACCTTGAGGCCAGTTCCACCATTTTATGAGATGACCTTTGATCCATTGACCTACTTTGGTTTAATGATTTTTAATACCTTGATCAATTTCAAGTGGTAGAGAGGAAGCGCAAGTCAGCACATCTATGTGATAGTTTACAATATATGCAGATATAATCTACATTAGAATCTCAATTTCTCTAATTCTGAACCAACTTTGCAGGATAATTGCCTCATTATGGCCTCTTGTGAATCAGGTGGAAGTATTATTCCTCAGTGATGACTTCACAATGATATCTTCAGTCTTCAATTGATATAATTTCAGAACCATGTTTAACTGTGATTAGAATTTCTATGTTATGAAGACTGTAAAATATATTGTTAAGAGAAATGTTTAAAAAAATCAGGGAAATAAGATGGTAATTTAATCTGCCACTTAAGATGAAATTCATAAATCACTTGGGATTTGTTCTTATGGCTTATATCCTTGTGCAAGTCAGCAAAGTAAATTAAAGTCTTATTATTCACTCAGCTGTATTTTGTTACTGTGAAGGTAATGTATCAGTTGCAGCAAAAGCCAGTGAGTCTATTTGCAAAAAACTACTTTATATTTCCAATGAGGGAAAACGTATGAGCTGCTGAGTATTTTAATTATTTAATTATTTTGTTCTGTGCCATTAGACGAGGTGACTTGGTTTCAGCAGCTTGTTCAAGCCTCTTAATGTTAGCACTGAGCAAAACCTGAACTGGACCCATCACATAAACACACTGGCTACAACAACAGGTCAGGGGCTAGGAATATCGCAGCAAGTAACTCACCTCCTGACTCCCCAAAGCCTGTCCACCATCTACAAGGCACAGGTCAGGAGTGGGATGGAATACTCCCCACTTGCCTGGATGGGTGCAGCTCCAACAACACTCAAGAAGCCCGACACCATCCAGGACAAAGCATCTCATTTGATTGACACTACATCCACAAATATTCAGTCTCTCCACCACCGATGCTTAGCAGCAGCAGTGTGTAACATCAAAAAGTTGCACCGCAGAAATTCTCTAAGGCTTATTAGACAGCATCTTCTGGACCCATGACCATTATCATCTACATGGGAACACCACCCACCTGCAAGATCCCCTCCAAGTCACTCACCATCCTGACTTGGAAATCTCTGTTCCTTCACTGTCATTGATTAAAATCCTAGAACTAGCAAGTTTTGAGAAGATTTGTAGCTCAGGTTGAGGTTCTGGATGTGAGTTTGCTCGCTGAGCTGGAAGGTTAGTTTTCAGACGTTTCATCACCTTTTTTTTATTTGAAAAAATATACTTTATTCATAGAATGTACAAAAAATAAAACATTTATACACCTACCCAGTCATGCAAGCCACTCCGGGTTACCCGGGGGTACGTACACCAACTAAAGGGAAAAAAAAACAAAACAGAGAAAAAAGAAACCAAGCAAAGAAACCGCCCCGGCAGTCGTCACCCCGCACAGTCCCAGTTTGCCCCCTGACCAGTTGGGGAAGGTGCCAGCTGGGCCCAGTTACCAGATAGGATTCTTTTCCCTTTTCTGGACGAGGGGGCTCATACGGTGGTCTTTCCCCACCGCGCCTTGGCGGCGGCTACCCCAAGCTTTAGCGCGTCCCTCAGCACGTAGCCCTGGACCTTGGAGTGCGCCAGTCTGCAACACTCGGTCGGGGTCAGTTCTTTCAGCTGGCAGACCAGCAAGTTGCGGGCAGACCAAAGAGCGTCTTTCACCGCATTGATGGTCCTCCAGGCGCAGTTGATGTTGGTATCGGTGTGCGTCCCCGGAAACAGCCCGTAGAGCACGGAGTCCCGCGTCACGGAGCTGCTCGGGACGAACCTCGACAAATACCACTGCATCCCCCTCCAGACCTCCTGCGCATAGGCACACTCCAGTAGGAGGTGATCGACAGTCTCGTCCCCCCCGCAGCCACCTCGAGGGCAGCGTGCGGTGGTGCAGAGATTCCGGGCATGCATAAAGGATCTCACTGGCAGAGCCCCTCTCACCGCCAGCCAAGCAATGTCCTTGTGCTTGTTTGAAAGTTCTGGCGATGAGGCATTCTGCCAAACGACTTTGGCAGTGTGCGTGGGGAACCACACGACGGGATCCACCCTCTCCTTTTCCCGAAGGGTCCCGAGGATACTACGTGCTGACCACTGCCTGACGGCCTTGTGGTCAAAGGTGTTTCCTTTCAAAAATTTCTCCACGAAGGACAGGTGGTACGGAACGGTCCAACTACTCGGAGCGTTCCGCGGCAACGAGGCCAGGCCCATCCTTCGCAACCACGGGGACAGGTAGAACCTCAGTAAGTAGTGACACTTGGTGTTTGCGTACTGAGGATCTACGCACAGCTTGATGCAGCCACACACAAAGGTAGCCGTCAGGGCGAGGGTGGCGTTCGGTACGCCCTTTCCCCCATTTCCCAGGTCTTTGTACATGGTATCTCTGCGGACCCGGTCCATCCTCGACCCCCAAATGAAGTGGAAGATGGCCCGGGTGACCGCAGCGGCGCAGGTCCAGGTAATAGGCCAGGTCTGCGCCACATACAACAGTACCGAAAGCCCCTCGCACCTGACAACCAGGTTCTTACCCGCGATGGAGAGGGACCGGAGCGTCCACCTGCCCAGCTTCTGCTTAAATTTGGAGATACGCTCCTCCCAAGTCTAAGTGCATGCCCCAGCTCCACCAAACCAAACACCCAGCACCTTCAGGTAGTCTGTCCTGACGGTGAAGGGGATGAAGGAGCGGTCGTCCCAGTTCCCGAAGAACATGACCTCGCTCTTACCCCTATTGACTTTGGCACCCGAGGCCAGTTCAAACTGGCCGCAGATGTCCAACAGCCTACTCACCGACCGACGATCGGTGCAGAAGACGGCGACATCATCCATGTACAGGGAGGTCTTGACCTGAAGGCCTCCGCTGCCTGGGATAGTCACGCCCCTCAGGCTCACGTCCTTCCTGATGGAGGCGGCGAAGGGCTCCACACAGCACACGAACAAGGCAGGAGAGAGCGGGCAGCCCTGCCTGACTCCAGATCTAACAGGAAAACTGTCTGATTCCCACCCGTTGATCGAGACTGCGCTAACGATGTTGGCGTAGAGCAGCCGGATCCAATTGCGGATGCCCTCCCCGAACCCCAATTTGGAGAGGACGTCCCTCATGTAAGCATGAGAGACCCTGTCGAAGGCCTTCTCCTGGTCCAGGCTGACGAGGCAGGTGTCCACCCGCCTGTCCTGTACGTAGGCGATCGTATCCCTGATGAGCGCGAGGCTCTCAGCGATCTTCCTGCCCGGCACAGCACAGGTTTGGTAAGGGTGAATCACCGACTCCAGGACAGACCTGACCCGGTTGGCAATGACCTTGGCCAGGATTTTGTAGTCCACGTTCAAAAGTGAAATGGGACGCCAATTCTTAATTTCTTCCCTCTCCCCCTTCCTCTTGTAAATGAGGGCGATGATGCCCTTCCTCATGGACTTGCACATTTCCCCTGCCCGAAGCGCACTATCGTACACCTCCAGCAGGTCCTGGCCGACCAGGCCCCACAGAGCAGAATACAGCTCGACCGGTAAGCCATCACTTCCAGGAGTCCTATTCCTCTGCAAGGACTTGAGGGCTCTGGCCAGCTCATCCAGGGATATCGGCCGGACCAGCCACTCCCTCGTGCCGTCGTCTAAGACCTCCGTGATAGACGACAGGAACGACTCGGAGGCCGTGCTGTCCGTGGGCTTCGTGTCGTACAGTCCGGCATAGAAGGATCTGCTGATCCTCAAAACGTCGGGCCGAGACGACGTCACCGAGCCGTCGTCCTCCTTCAGCCGGCTAAGCACAGAGCTCTCTTTGTGCACCTTCTGAAAGAAGAAACGCGAGCACGTCTTGTCCTGCTCCACGGAGCGGACCCTGGACCGGAAGATTATCCTGGAGGCCTCCGCGGCGAAGAGCGAGGCTTGCTGGCCCCTCACCTCGCGGAGGTCCTCCGTGACATCGACCCCCATCAACTGCAGAAGGAGCAGGTTCTGCACCCTTTTCTGGAGTCACGACAGCTTTCCCCGCCTCTTTCTTGCCTTCTGAACACCCTTGAGGACAAAGAACCTCTTGATGTTCTCCTTCACCGTCTCCCACCAGTCGCCTGGAGACTCAAAGAGGGGTTTCACGGTTCTCCAACCGGTGTACTCCCTCTTAAGCTCCTCGACGTTCTCTGGGGTCAACAGAGTCGTGTTGAGCTTCCACGTCCCCTTGCCGGCCGGCTGGTCGTCCTGTAAGTGACAGTCGGCCAACAGGAGGCAGTGGTCAGAGAAGAACACCGGCTCGACACCAGTGGATCTGACCGAGAACGTCCGTGACACAAACAGGAAGTCTATCCTTGAGCGGATAGACCCGTCTGGCCGCGACCAGGTGTACCTCTGCTGCGCTCCGTCTGCAGGGGTGCTGAAGACGTCGAGCAGCTTGGCGTCCTTCACCGTGCCCATCAGGAATCTGGACGTGACGTCCAGTTGAATCCCCCCACCCGCTGTCCCCACGCCGGATCTTCCATCTGCATCAATGCTGCAGTTGAAGTCTCCGCCTAGGATGACCGGCCTGGACGTAGCCAGCAGGGGTGGAAGCCGCTGCAGGACGTCCAACCGCTCCCTCCGTACCACTGGGGCGTACAAGTTGATCAGCCTCAGGGGAGCATTCCTGTAGGTGATGTCAGCCACTAGGAGGCGCCCCCCCACCACCTCCTGAACTTGAGAGATGGTGAAGTTGTGCCCCCGCAGCAGAATAGCCAGGCCCGAGGAGCGACAGTCGTTACCCCCCGACCAGATCGAAGGCCCACAGGTCCAGGTGCCGGACCATTTCCCGTACCTGCTGAGGTGCGGTATCCCGCACTCCTGCAGAAACAGGAGGTCCGCCTTGATGGTGGTCAGGTAGGCCAACGTGGACACACATCTCGCGGTTGACTTGACGCTGCACACATTAATGCTCGCAACTCGTACCCCCATTGTGGGCAGTGACCGCAGTACCCTCCCCAGGTCCAAGGTCCAGCCCCTCCATCTGTCCCTTCATGCCCATTGCCCGGGCTAACTGCTGGACGCTCCCTGGGCTCAGGAAACCGTCTGTGCTGCCTTCCGGGTGGCATCCCCCCGTCAGGGGTGCGGAGGCAGGAGGGTCCGGCTCCGGATCAGGCTGGGGACGTGCTGTTTCCTCCTTCCCGCCTGGAAGTTCCGGGGGGCCCTCCAGTGCTCCAGCGGCACTTGACTGGGTGTCGGAGTGAGCCTCAGGACGCCTCCCGTCACCTGGAAGCGGGGTGCTGCTTTCCTTCCCCCTCGAGACCTTTAACTTCTGCTTCGGGTGGGCCCTCTCCGAATCCTCCTCGTCAGAGGAGCTCTTATAGCACCCCTGTAGCTGCCTCTTCCCTCCTGATTGTTGCGGTTCCTGGGCCCGTCGACGCACCTTCCTCCTCGCTTTCCGGACTGTAGTCCACTCCCCTGGGTTGCCTGCCGCCGCCTCCATTGGCTCCGGGTTGTCGGGGGGGATCGGAGCCTGCAGGGGTGCTTTGCTGGCCTCGGGCCCATCCTGCAGGGCCGGGCCCTCCTGCACGGCCTGGCCCTCCTGCACATTAGTGGGGTCCTTGCTGGGCCCTGGTGCCTTCCTCTCCTCCGGGGGGGCTGGCCCCGCATTTCCCCTGCCGGCGACCTGGGCGTAGGTGGTACCCCGCTGCAGGCATGCCCTATAGAAGTGGCCCGCTTCCCCGCAAAGGTTGCAGCTTCTCTCTCGTGGGCAATCCTTTGCAAGGTGTCCCTCCTCCCTGCAGTTCCTGCAGATGGTGGCTTTGCAGTCGGCCGCCACGTGACCTGACCTACCACAGGCATGGCAGACTTTAGGTTGCCCTGCATAGGTCCGGTAGCCCCTGCTCCCGCCGATCGCAAAGCTGGACGGTGGGTGTGCGACATTCCCGTCTGCGCCCATCCTCAGCGTCACCTTGACCTGCCTCTTACTCGTCCAGATGCCAAAGGGGTCCACGATGTCAGTTAGGTCCCCTTCCACCTTCACATACCTTCCGAGGAAGGTCAGGACATCAACTGCTGGCACATGTGGGTTGTACATGTGTACAGTCACCATACGGCTCCTCTGCGCTGGCATCACAAACAGTGGGACAGCGGTCAATACAGAGAGGGGGCCCTCACCTCCTTTCTCCTTGAAAACCTCCAGGAAGCGCTCGCAAAGCTTGGCACTCCGGAAGGTCACATCGTAAAAACCCCCTCCGGGGAAATCCTGCAGGCAGTAAATGTCCGCAGCAGCAAACTCACAACAATCCAACTGGACCCTCTTCACGAAGAAGGTGCGGTCCACAGGTGCACCTTCATCCACCTTCTTTACAGAAACACGGATGGTGTTCCGGACCCCCTGACCTGGGGCACGAGCACTTGCCGCAGCCATCGTTGCAGGTTGGCTGCTCTCCTGAACCAGCGTTAGGCCGAAGCCAGCATTAAGATCCACTGGTCGCAAGGGTGCACAGCCAACCCGACGTCCTCCTTTCACCTCCAAGACAGCACTCTCGCCCTCTCAGTCCACAAGAGAGTGGGTCTTTATTGTGTTTGAGATATAAGCTGGTTCACTGAGCTGTAAGGTTTGTCCCCAGATGTTTCGTCACCATTCTAGGTAACATCAACAGTGAGCCTCCAACGAAGCACTGGTGTTATGTCCCGCTTTCTATTTATCTAGTTAGGTTTCCTTGGGTTGGTGATGTCATTTCCTGTGTTGGTGATGTCATTTCCTGTTCTTTTTCTCAGGGGATGGTAGATTGGCTCCAAATCAATGTGTTTGTTGATGGAGTTCTGGTTGGAATGACATGCTTCTAGGAATTCTCGTGCGTGTCTCTGTTTGGCTTGTCCTAGGATGGATGTGTTGTCCCAATCAAAGTGGTGTCCTTCCTCATCTGTATGTAAGGATACGCGTGATAGTGGGTCATGTCGTTTTGTGGCTAGTTGATGTTCATGTATTCTGGTGGCTAGCTTCCTGCCAGTTTGTCCAATGTAGTGTTTGTCACAGTTCTTGCAAGGTATTTTGTAGATGACGTTTGTTTTATTTGTTGTCTGTATAGGGTCTTTTTAAGTTCATTAGCTGCTGTTTTAGTGTGTTGGTGGGTTTGTGGGCTACCCTGATGCCAAGAGGTCCGAGTAGTCTGGCAGTCATTTTGGAAATGTCTTTGATGTAGGGGAGCGTGGTTATGGTTTCTGAGCCCGTTTTGTCTGTTTGTTTGGGTTTATTGTTGAGGAATCAGCGGACTGTGTTCATAGGGTACCCATTTTTTTTTTTATCCTACAACTGTCTCCCCAAGGGCACTTGGGTGACCCCACACCAAATGGATTACAGTGGTTCGAGAAGGCAGCTCACCACCAACTTCTAAAGATCAACTGAGGATGGGCAGTAAATTCTGAACACTCCCATCCCCTGACTGAATAAAAACACTTGAATTCCAGATTGAGTCAGAAACCTGTGCTGAGTCACGGACTGCTCTGGAAGGTCTGTTATTTGGGCTTGTGTGTAGCACACTGATCATAGTAATGTCCCTACCTCTGGGCCAGAAGGCCTGGGTTCAAGCCCACTGTCTATAGTCTGCTGGGTCAGTCCACATGCTGGTGCGCAACAGCATTTACTTACCATTTGCTCCCAATATATAAATGGGTAGGTAGCTCGTTCTGTGCAGGAGGCCATTCACCCCATTGCACTTCTGTTGGGATATAGTGTCCTTCAAAAAACTGTTCACTCAGTCAGGTACCCTACAATAGTCCCATAGCTACCCAGCAAGTTTCATCTAACGTGAAAGTTGACAACAGCCTTTTGGAAGAAGCACCTTTTCTTTGAAGGCTATCTCTGGCAAGTTCAAGCTTCCTCCTTCTCTGTCGAGGCTGAAGTGACTTTCCGTTTCTCAGGTGCACATTTTGTTTTGGTCAGACACATTATGTCTGTGTTTTCCAACATGTTTTGTGATTTGTTATCTCAACTCAATTAGCAGCATTTCCTGTCTGTGTTACACAGTGGTCCTAACCCTAGGAATGGAGCATATTATCTGAAACACTGCAGCACAGACTTGAATGGCACCTCATCCCAGCTCCTCATGAACATTCCTTCCCCCTGTAATATTTCCAAGCAAACTGAGGAGAAATATTTTCTATTAGTTCACGTTATTTAGCAACTAAACAGAATCATAGACCCCCTACAGTGTGGAAGCAGACCATTCAGTCCATAGACACTGCTCTGGCCCTCCAAAGTGCATCTCCCCCAGACCCTTCCCTTGACACTATCCCTGTAATCCACCTAACTTGCACATCTTTGGACTGTGGCAAGAAACCACACAGACCAGGGGAGAATGTGCTAACTCCACACAGACAGTCACCTGAGGGGCTGTGGCACTGTGAGGCAGCAGAGTTAACCACTGAGCCACCATGCCACCCAGATTCAGCTTTCGTCTGGGATTCTATCCTGTTACTGATGCTAGAATTACAGGCAAAATTCAATTTTCTTCCAACTGGCAGTATCTAGAATGTAGTCAAACTGCAAATGTTGAGCTAAATACCTATACTGCTGGAGAAACCTAGTGCATCTGCAAGTGTCAATGGAGAGAGAAAAACAGAGTTAATGTTTCAGGTGTGTGGCCTTCCAGCAGAATGAAAGGATGTTAACTGAGCCACAAGCATGAGTCATCTTGTTTCAGATAAAATTGCTGCCTTTTTGGACGTATTTCACTTTGCAGTCTACACAAATGACTGTCAATGATAGATTCACCTTCAAAACTCCAATCAGTCTGGCATTTCTACTGGAGACAAATGAAGCAAGGTTAATGTCAGACCGCAGTGCCCTGTCTTTGTTGCTTGTTCCCACTAGGGACGTGGGATTTTAGAAGTTAACACAGAATTCATGTCTTGTTAGATGGTGCAGTGCAGTGTTTTCCAAGACCAGGAGCATTAAATCGTGTAATACGTTATACGGTTCTGTTCGTGGAGCTGATCTATCTCTGATCCAACAAATTCTAATGCATCAGCCATGCAAAGATCACATACTTCAGGTAAATTGGCAGCTTCATATTTGTTTTCAACTCCAAAACAGTTTGGATTTTATCTCAACATTTCAGAAAGAAGGTTCACCGGTCACACAAACATCTCTGAGTCAGAAGGTTCTGGCCTTAAGTGCCACTCCAAAGACTTTCCGAGAGCACAACAGAGTGAGAGCTATCAGATGTCCCACCTGCCAGGTCAGTCCTCATGCTGGTGAGCAACAGCATTTGTTCACTGGCAGGAGAGTGTGTTCTGCATAGAAGAAGACCATTCAGCCCATTGGGCTCTGTTGGGCCCTTAAAAAAGAAACTGTTCACTCAGTCAGGTACCCTACAATAGTCCAATAACTACACAGCGAGTTTCATCTGACGTGAAAGTTGACAACAGCCTTTAGGAAGAAGCATCTTTTCTTTGAAGGCTATCTCTGGCAAGTTCAAGCTTCCTCCTTCTCTGTCGAGGCTGAAGTGACTTTCCGTTTCTCAGGTGCACATTTTGTTTTGGTCAGACACATTATGTCTGTGTTTTCCAACACGCTTTGTGATTTGTTATCTCAACTCAGTTAGCAGCATTTCCTGTCTGTGTACAGAGTGGTCCCAACACCTGCTCTAGGAATGGAGCATATTATCTGAAACACTGCAGCACAGACTTGAATGGCACCTCAACCCAGCTCCTCATGAACATTCCTTCCTTCTGACACTCATTTTGCTGCAGCATATATTGCAACCAGATGCTTTGTGGCAACTCCCTGAGGCTAACAGCGATTCCATTGTCAGCAACCAAACACCGTGTCCATTGATGAAGCTACCAAATGCACAAGAACGCCACCAGCTCTGAGTCTCCCTCCAGATTCCCCTATCACCCTGGCTGGATCTTCACTGTTGCCAGGTCAAGGTCTCCCACCCCCACCCCCCTGCCTCCAGCCCCCACCCCCAGTCCACAGCACTGTGCGAGCAGGTGATCTACAGAGGTCAAGGACCACTGGGGATAATGCAGCCAATGGCAGGCTTGCATATCCTGATAATGAAAAAAGGAGATTGGCCACGTGTAATATTTCAGATCTACTATCTGTAATATTTCAGGTCTCTGCCTTTTCCCAGACGAGGAATTAAACTGAAATCTAGCTTGGTTAATCTTGTAGTTCAAAAGAGCAAGGCGAAATCTTAAAATAAAACGACAGTGGGGGATGTCTGTCCCATCAAAACACATTACCGGGTGATTATTCTCATCATATTTTTGATTGTTATGTGTATAAACAGCTGCTGCATAACCATAGTTGTAACACCTCCCAATGATTGTAGATATCTCCACGTTTATGGGTATTGTGATGACGAATCTTAATTTCCAATACATCAACAGCAACTTGATTTGAAGCACTGACTTCAACATCTTCAACAACAAAAACAGAGGTTGCTCGAAGGTATCAACAGGGTCTGGCAGCATCTGTGGAGAAAAAGTAGAGTTAACTTTCAGTCACCCTTGCTCAGAACTGATGGTTGCTAGGAAAAAGTTGTTTGTTTTAATGTCGAAGATAGGGTGGGAGGGAGGATATAGGGAGTAAATGATAGGAGGAGATAAAGCCCAAAGAAAGAGAAGAACAATGGACAGACAAAGGTGTGGATAATGATCCACCTGGGAGAATGAATAGGTAATGGTGGGCCATTAGCGACTGATGATGGGTGGTGTGCCATAGCAGGCCATGTGAGACTAGGCCTAGTGTGTGGGGGCTGGGGTAAGGACTTCAGCACCTCGTTCCGTTGCTAACATTGTTTGAGAAGTTCCTTCCTGTGCCCAAGTCCATGCAAAATAGAATTCTATCCATCTGAATTCCTTCCAGGGATGTAGCAGCTGTGGGCATTTGCCACCCACGCTCAGATGCCACAATCAAGCATCTTGCAAGGTATCTTTGACGAACAGTTAAGAGCCAGCTGCAGTGGACTGGAGTCACGTATAGGGTCAGAGTAGAACTGCTCAGCAGCTTTCCCGTCCAGGAGAGTGAGACAGAAGTATCTGTGGAACACTTTATCAATCTGACCTCCGCATGGCCCGTATGCAGAAATGATGTTTAATTGTGTACTTCTGGTCTTCACGAAAATGATTACCTTTCCACTACTCAATGGCAGTTTCCTATTTAGCTACAATCAGACTTGCTCAGCGCAGCCACCAGAGCATTTATCTCATCTCGTCTCAAATGGGAATTCAATCGGGGGAGGGAAATGGATTAGCGATTTGAATATTGGCAGTCACTTTGTAATAAAGCAAGGCATTTTTCCAAGCTGCCAGACTGACTCAAAGGTTGTCACCAATATATAGCTGCGACTGGGGGTTGCGACCAGTTTCAAACAGTAAATAATGGAATTAGTTTCCTGAAGAAAGTGAATTAAAGGAGACTGGGGGAAGAATAAAACACTAACATATTTGTGAAATATAAAATAATAGAACGAGATTGAAACAATTTATTATGGTTACCTAGTAAACCAGCAATGTGCTGGATTCTCTAATTAATGAATCACAAGAAAATTGGTTGAGTGTTTGCTGAACACTTTCAGAAGATTGACAGCTGGAAATACTTGCCATTTTGCATTTTAAATGGCTATTTATTGACGTTTGATGTCCCAGCCCATGTGAGGGACAGCTACATTATTACCTCCTTGTAGTTTGGTAGCCGGAACTCAGTGGAAATCAGTTGTGGATTGATTTTTCAGTTCTGATGTGAAATCTGTCTGAGTAACTAAGTAATGAATGCTTAAAAAATATAGACAGAGATGACTCGCACAAAGGACAGGACAGATCTACCAAATTGAATCGGAAATTCTAATGATGGACTGCAAAATTCGCTGTGTAAGCCTCTCGGAAAAAGCGTTTTGCAGAGTCCTTGCAAACTCCTTTCAAATCCTTGCGAGAAAATTACCTCAATGTTATCATAGTCTCGAGCAATTCAGGTGCAGGAGAAAACTGATACTGCATAATTCAACACAACATTAGTTGCACTAATATATAGGGGATGAAACAACAAAGGGAGAATGTGGTGTGGATAAAATGACTTTCAAAAGATCATATTACGAATTAAAGGCTGAAAATGAATCCAAAGAACGAGATGGCACAGAAAGCTTTACAAATGTGAAAGTTTCCCATCTGAACCGTAAAATTCTGTTTTACCTTGTTTCCATCACACTTGTGGATCAATTGCAACCAACTACATTTCCAGCAGTGAGACAGCAAGGGCTGGAGTTGGATGAACACAGCAGGCCAAGCAGCATCAGAGGAGCAGGAAAACTGACATTTTGGGTCCAGACCTGAAATGTTAGCCTTCCTGCTCCTCTGATGCTGCTTGGCCTGCTGTGTTCATCCAGCTCTACGCCTTGTTGCCTCAGATTCTCCAGCACCAGCAGTTCCTACTAGCATTGGTAAGTTTTGCTTATCTAATTGCATTAAGTTAAATGTATAGTATGGACAGTAGGTATGTGCAAATCACTTAGAATGATTTCTAAATAATTTCACCTTCATTTTATCTCATTAACTGAAAATTTCAATGAACAAGCCAAAAGTTTGAATTGGAGATTTAGAAGATATATGTCACAAGAGACTTTGTATATCTATGATCATAAAAACGTGAATTAGGAGCAGAAGTAAGCCATTTGCTCCCGCCCCCCCCCCATCCCACCCCACCCCACCCCGAAGCCTGCTCTGTCTTTCAATAAGATCTTGCTGATCTGTTTGTGTTTTGAATTCCATGTTCCTCATTCCTGTCACCACGCCCACCAACAATCCTCGATTGTCCTGCCTGAGAAAAGTCTATCCCATGCATCCACAGTTCTTTGTTTCATATAGGAATTTATCCCTCTCAGCCTTGAAAGTATTTAGTGAACCACATCTCCATTGCCAGTTGTTTGGAGAGGAGCCCATCTGGTTCACTAATGTCCTTTAGGGAAGGAAACTGCCATCCTTACCTGGTCTGGTCTATATGTGATTCCAGATCCACAGCAAAGTGGATGACTTTTAACTGCCCTCTGGGCAATTAGGGATGGACAATAAATGATGACCTAGCCAGTGATGCCCTCAGCCCATGAATGAACATTAAAGAATAAAGTTACTATTCCAGAAATCTGGCACCACTCCAGCTAGAGAAGTCACCAGGCCCAGATGGATTACACCCTAGAGGAGCCAGGGAGCAAATCACAGAGCTGTTGACAGAAATTTTCTCGGCCTCTCTGGACACAGGATTAGTCCGAGGGGGGGTGTGGGTGCAGGAGGATTGCAAATGTGAGGTCATTTTTTAAGAAGGGGGTGAAGGACAATTCCGAAAACTAAAATCTGTCAGCGTGACATAATAATAGGAGAACTGATGGAGGCCATAATGTGGGTTAAGATAAATATACACTTAGAGAAAAATTAGTTATTACTAGAAAATCAACATGCTTTGTCAAGGGTAGGACATGTCTGACATATTTAATTGAGTTCAATGAGAAGGCAGCACAGGCAGTGGAAGAGGGCCGTGCTGTAGATGTTGTGTACTTAGACGTTTAAAAAGCATTCAATATGGTATCACATGGCAGGTTGTTCAGCAAATTAGAAATGTTTGGGATTGATGGGCCCTCGGAAGCATGGATTAGAATTTGGCGAAAAGGTAGGAAACAGAGGGTAGGTATAGATGGGCATTTCTCAGACTGGAGACAAGTTGAAAAAGTTGTTACCCAGGGATCGGTGTTGGGGACCCTTGCTTTTATAAATAATTTGGAGATTTGGGCACAATCTCTAAATGTACAGATGATGCTAAGCCAGAGAGAATAGTGAATTCTGGGCATAATGCTGAGTGACTTCAGAGGGACATTGACAATTTGGCCAAATAGACAAATACCTGGCGGATGAATTTCGGTGCAGAGAACATTTTGTTAGAAGAAACAAGGAGAGACAATACAGGCTGAATGGTGCAACTTTGAAAGGAATACAGGAGCAAAGGGACCTTGGGGTTCACGTGCATCATCCTCCGAAGGTGGCCAGACAAATTTAAACAGTTATTAAGAAGCCTTATAGGATTGTTGGGTTTTAACTAGAAGCAAAGAGTATAAAAGCAAGGTAGTGATGCTACAAAAATGAAATTGCTGGAAAAGCTTAGCAGGTCTGACAGCATCTGTAAAGAAAAAATCAGAGTTAATGTTTCGGCTGCAGCGACCCTTCCTCAGAACCCAGGCTACACCTTTACAAATGATTGGTTGGACCACAGTTGGAGTATTGTGTTCGGTTATGGGCTCCTTATTTAAGGAAGGACGTTAAAGCCTTGGAAAGTGCACAAAGGAGATTTACTAGAATACTGTCAGGAATGAGGGTTTATAGATACGAGAAAAGTTAGAGAAGTTAGGTTTATTGTTCCTGGAGCATAGAAAATTAAGAGGTGACCTTATTGAGGTGTTCAAAATTATGAACAATTTTGACAGGATAAAGAAGGACATTCTGTTTCCACTTGTCATTGTGTCAGTAACTGGAGGTCACAATTTCAAGATTGTCAGAAAGAAAGCTCGGAGTGAGATAAGAAACTTCTTTACTGAGTGAGTTGTTAGGATTTGGAATGTGCTACCAGGGAGAGTGGTAAAGGCACTTTTCGTATGGGGTTTCTAAAGAGAGCTGTATTTAAAAGTGTTGAATTTAGCGGGTTACAGAGCTAGTGCTGAGGAGTGGGACCAGCAGGAGCCGATACAGACACGATGGGTTGAATAGCCTCCTTCTGTACTGTAAAATTCTACGATTCCAACTGGACATGAGTCGTGTTTGTTTCATTTCCCCCTTCTCAATAGTGCAGAGGGAATGGAGTTAAAAACAAGCTTCAGCCCCCGGCCTGTGCGCTTTAGTGGTCTGATGTCCTGGTGCACAGACCAATGTGCTGGAGAGCCAGAGCTCAGAGAGCAGCTGTTTCTGATCAGGAGTGTGCACTGCGAGAGGAAGAAAAGAGAAAAGACCCTCTCTCATTTGAAGTAGTCAGTCAGCCACTGCCAAATAGAATGAGGAGAAAAGATTTTCAGTCAACCTGCAGGGCCAAGAATCTCAAAACCAATGGTTCATCTCTCAACATCAATATTTCTAAGTTGTTTGTGAATATTGTGGCTGTTACAGTGGACATTTCTGTTGATGTTCCCTGTGGCAGCCACAATTTTCACAAACAACTTAGTTCTTTACAGACAATTCAGTTACTCATTCATATTTATCTTCTTCCCTCTATCTCTCAAATGTTACTTCTAATCTATGTGCATGTATGTTGCATTAGTGTTTCTTCTTGTATTTGGTAATGAATAAATACATTTTTTTTTCATTCAGGAGAGCCTGGTTAAATTGATGCCTGGTAAAACATTTGGGCCTGGCAGAAAGGGAGGGGTCCTTTTCCAATTAATCATGTTGTGATCAGCAGCTTGAGTGGTTGGATAAAGAAGGGGAGCTAATACATTCCTCCACCTGGGAGCTTGGTAGTTCTGCAGCATCCTGACTGGTACCGTACCGAATTGGGGAAACTCTGCCAGAATCTGGGTATAATCTGAGTGCCTAGCAAGATGCATGAGTCTGCTGTATTGATAAAATGTTTTACATGAAAGACTTCGCAGGTTTACTTGAAATCTGAAAAACAGGAAAAGACACTGGCTAACACAGCTTCAGATATATTTGGGTACATCGATTCTTAATGTCATGATTACACAGTAGTTAGTCCTCTGTGCTCTATAAATTTTGGGAAGTATATTTAGTCATGAGGATGATGTGAAAGATATGTTTTAGGCATTTTCCTAATCAACCTTTTGGTGGTGTTATTACACACCTCTGGAGCACGTGGGACTCAAACCCAGACCTCCCGGAACAGAGGCAGGGACATTATCACTATGCTACGAGAGCCTTTCATTTAACATGAGGATAGTTTAAAAAAAACAGGAGCTGACTTTCAACCAACTCATTATCTTCCCAGTGTCATGTTAATAGTTTAAGGTCCTGACACATGCAGTGAAGGTTCTAAGATTGAGATTAAAGATGAGGAATGAGCAGTAAAGACCAAGTAAAATGTTGTTTCCTTGCTTATTCTTTGTGGTGAAGCAAAGTTGAACTTTGAAGGCAATTGGAGCATTTTGAAGGAGACGACAAGAAGGAGGGTTTCGTTGATGAACCCCAGCACCTATCCTCACTCGAAGGATCTCGGCAAAGGGAGAAGGCATGCAACTGAGTTCTGAGATAATGGGGGAAAGGATGAAATTGTTGAAATGGACAGAGAGTAGGATGTTCGTTGGAGGAGGGGGAGTGGATGGAGAGCAGGACATGTATTGGAGGAGGGGGAGTGGATAGAGAGTAGGATGTACATTGGAGAAGGGGGAGTGGACGGAGAGTAGGACGTGTATTGGAGGAGGGGGAGTGGACAGAGAGTAGGATGTACATTGGAGGAGGGGGAGTGGATGGAGAGTAGGACGTGTATTGGAGGAGGGGGAGTGGACGGAGAGTAGGATGTACATTGGAGGAGGGGGAGTGGACTGAGAGTAGGATGTACATTGGAGGATGGGGAGTGGACTGAGAGTAGGATGTACATTGGAGGAGTGGGAGTGGACGGAGAGCCGGATGTACATTGGAGGAGGGGGAGTGGATGGAGAGTAGGATGTACATTGGAGGAGGGGGAGTGGACAGAGAGTAGGATGTACATTGGAGGAGTGGGAGTGGACGGAGAGTCGGACATACATTGGAGGAGGGGGAGTGGATGGAGAGTAGGATGTACATTGGAGGAGTGGGAGTGGACGGAGAGTCGGATGTACATTGGAGGAGGGGAAGCGGACGGAGAGAAGGACATGCATTGGAGGAGGGGGAGTGGACCGAGAGTAGGATGTACATTGGAGGAGGGGGAGTGGATGGAGAGTAGGATGTACATTGGAGAAGGGGCAGTGAACGGAGAGTAGGACGTGTATTGGAGGAGGGGGAGTGGACAGAGAGTAGGATGTACATTGGAGGATGGGGAGTGGACTGAGAGTAGGATGTACATTGGAGGAGTGGGAGTGGACGGAGAGCCGGATGTACATTGGAGGAGGGGGAGTGGATGGAGAGTAGGATTTACATTGGAGGAGTGGGAGTGGACGGAGAGCCGGATGTACATTGGAGGAGGGGGAGCGGACGGAGAGTAAGATGCGTATTGGAGGAGGGGGAGTGGACGGAGAGAAGGACATGCATTGGAGGAGGGGGAGTGGACGGAGAGTAGGATGTACAATGGAGGAGGGGAGTAGGCAGAGAACTGCTGAGGACTGAATTTTCTCTGTGATTCTCATTCCAAATGCTGTCAGCTGATTGGTGACTACTTGCAGTGCCAAAAATAAATTAAATTAAAGAAGTAAAAGACTGAATAAGAAGTGGAAAGGTGAAGGGGAAAGCTACAAAAGAGAAAGATAAGACACAAAGACCAGAAAGGTGAATAGTTCACTGACTGAAAGCTCTGACACAGAGTGTAACTCCACAGAGTATGAGTCAACAAATGTGATGTACAGGGTGAGATTGTGACTCAGTTATAATTCAAAGGTCCAAAAAAATGTGAAAATAAAGTTAACGTTTTGGGTCCAGTGACTCTTCCTCTGAACAGATCTAGAAACAAAATTATTGATTTATGTCTACGGATGCTGCCAGAACTGTTGAGCTTTTCCAGCGATTTCTGATGCCCCAGAGATAAGAATTCCAAATGCGTTCAAATCCCTAGTGTGCGAGATGATGAAATTCAAACTGAACTAATAAGGCCCATAATTGAAAGTTAACTTCTGCAATGGGGACTGTGAAACTACCATTGGTTTTGCATGAAAGCCCACCTGGCTGATTAAGACCCTGCAGTGAAAGATCCACAGAAATCTGGTTAAGGTTTAACTGCTGTCTGAAATCGCTGAACCAGCTTTTCTGTTGTATGAAGGAAGGCGACTCGCTACAACCATCTCATAAATACTGGCTCACCAGCGATGGCTGCATCCTGTGAATTAACTTACACAGAAGTAAAACCTGCTGATTTCATTCAACTTTGGGGAGAACGTCACTAAATAGAGGCTACCAACCTAGGGAGGAAAATCTCCAACGAGGCAAAGAAACCTATTGTTGGCACAAGAAAGCAGGAAATCAAACCAATGGTCTTTTGGGAAGTGACAAACTAGTTATACATTATACCCCTTGATGTGGAGGCACCGGTGTAGGGCTGGGGGAAACAAGGTCAGAGGTCACATGACACCAAGTTATAGCCCAACAGGTTTATTGGAAATCGTATGCTTTTGGAGGACTGTCCCATCATCCGGGGAGGTCACTGCACCCGATGAAGGAGCAGTCTCCGAAAGCATTGCAACTTCAAATAAACTGTTGAATTATGCAGCAGAATAATACCTTGTGTGTTACCATGACTATTGCATTGAATGTTCTGGGTCACCTTGATCGATGAGCATTTAATAGTAACCTCTGCAGATCGCAGTGAACAATGTGCATGGAAGATGCATCTTCCCCCTTCTACTAAACATTGTAACAGCTTTACTATTTGAGGGAGCTTGCTGTGCACATAATGGCTGCAGCATTTTGCCCAATCACTGTGCTTCAGAACAATTCATTGTATGTGACTTGGGGACATTTAACAAACAACCATGCAAAGAATGTAAATATTCTGCGTTTCAAAACATTTTGATATTCTTCTTCATTAATCCTTTATTGTCAATGCTTTCCATAAAGTAAAGAAACAACATGCATTTATCATAATACTGTATAGCATTGTCAAAGTGCTTTAGACTCTGGATTGCTTTTTGATTGTGCCGTTATATTAGCAAGTGCGGCAATCACACTAGTTATTGTACATTTTTTGACAGGCTTTCAGTGGACTGTGGAGTAGAAGTTCATTTAGCGGCTTAGCTAAGCAGTCATTAATAAAGCAGAACAGTAGATTCTTTGCTTTCTGATGTACCGCTTCTCATTCACCACACTCTGAATTCTTCCCTACTCCCTGAAGGGCTTTTGGGCAATGTCTTTCAATATGCATGTAATCATGTGTTATGTGAACTCCATGCTGGTGCAAGGCATCAAAACTCTTTCATTCAAACATTCCAATTAATGTTGTTTTAATACGTACTCTCAGGGGAGGGGAAAAGAGGGCAGATTATAGTTTCAGCTTTCATTTGACCTCTGTCACTAAACTAAATGGAAATAATCATTTGAGAGTTGAATGTTTGTATCAGGCACAGATCGCCTTTATGCACTTTATGTTGTGAACTGCTGTTGTTACAATGGGTTTATCATTTCACTTCACACAGCACAGAGGAAGTCTTCCTTTATTGGGGCAGTTATGTGGTCCCAGACACAGCACACTTGAAGGTGCTTTCTTGGTCATGTGTTAGTTGGTAGAGTGTAAGGTGTACGGCAAGTTCCATGTATAATCTGGAGAGGGTTCAGAAAAAGCTTACCAGAATGTTGCCAGATATTGGAATGTTTGAGTTATAAGGAAAGGCTGGGACTATTGGAGCGTAGGAGATTGAGGGGTGACTTTTTTGAGTTTTATAAAATCATGAGGTGTGCAGATAAGGTGAATGGCAGATGTCTTTTCCCAAGGTAGCAGAAGTTCAAAACCAGGGGGACATATTTTTAAGCTGATGTAAAACAGACAGGAGGGTCAACTTTTTAAACATAAAGGGTGGTTCATCTGGAATGAACTTCCTGAGGAAGTGGTGGATGTGGGCACAGTTACAGTGTTTAAAAGGCATTTGGATAAGTACATGAATAAGAAACATTTAGAGGGATATGGGCCAGGAGCAGGCAGGTGGGACTAGTATAGTCTGGGATTACAGTAGCGTGGGCTGATTGGACCAAAGGGCCTGTTTCCGTGCTGAATGACTTTACAGCTTAATCCCACATCCATAATTTGCGTGTGTACAGCAAAGACATGTATATATGTTATTTTGTACATGTGCCAAGTGGATTCAAATTCACTCCACTTTACTGATATAATTCAGAACTGCTTTAACTCTCTCTGATGTCATTCAGCAGTCATGAATTTTTTTAGTTCAGTCCACTCTTTTCTGCCCTCCTCAGCCCCTAGCACCTCGAATACGCTCACCTCACTTCCTTATCCCCATTAAAGCACTAGCTTAGTTTGCAGTCTCCAGTCGTGGATTCGCACTGAAAATACCAAACTACCCTTCCTCTTTTTGAATGTTGCCCTACCTTTGTCTGAAAGGCATTCTCTGGTTCAGTTTTACTAACATGGTGTTTTTTTTGTCACAATGTAGAAATGTTATCAATCCTCTTGACCTGTTCTGTTGTAATGCCCATGCATTGATGTTTGAATTCATCAAACTGTCATGTTCATTTCATATGGCTAGCACGAGGGGTCATAGTTTTAAGCTGGTTGGTGGAAAGTATAGAGGGGATGTCAGAGGCAGGTTCTTTACGCAGAGAGTTGTGAGAGCATGGAATGCGTTGCCAGCAGCAGTTGTGGAAGCAAGGTCATTGGGGTCATTTAAGAGACTGCTGGACATGCATATGGTCACAGAAATTTGAGGGTGCATCCATGAGGATCAATGGTCGGCACAACATTGTGGGCTGAAGGGCCTGTTCTGTGCTGTACTGTTCTATGTTCTATGTTCTATGTTCTATATCGCAGGCTTAACATGGTGCAACTTGACCTGCAGCTGAAACTTAGGAGTAAAATCCTATAACCTCAAAGATAGTGGAGGTTTGTGCCATTCGCAGAATTTTTTAAACGTTCACTCATGAGATGTTGGTGTTGCTAGCTGGGCCAGCATTTAATGCCCATCCCTAGTTGCTGTTGAGATGGTGAGCTGCCTGTTCTTGAACTGCTGAAGACCTTGTGCTCTGGGTAGACTTGTCATGCTGTGAGAGAGGGAGTTCAGGATTTCGACCCAGCGACAGTGACGGAACGGTGTTATCTTTCCAAGTCGGGATGGTGAGTGGCTTAGAGGGGAACTTGCAGGGGGTGGTGTTCCCATGTATCTGCTGCCCTTTTCCTAATAGATGGTAAATGTCATGAGCTGGGAAGGTGCTGTTAGATGAACTGTGATGACACCCAGATCCAGATCTCTCTGTGTGGCAGCATTCAGCAGCTTTTCTATGTTTAAATAATATTCTGCTTTTGTATTTTTCGTGGTCCAAAGCCTATTGAAACAGTTGGGGGAGCAGAAGCTATTGCACAAACTGAAGTGTCACCCTATGTTTATTTTGTAGAGTTATCATTTTAGGTTATTTTATACTGTTAGTTTAACAAATGCATGTGACATGATCCAACTCCTGTTGTAGCAGATTTTAACCTACTCACAGGGGGTTAACTCAGGAAAATGGGCAGGGAAATGAAACTGTTCACTGATATCAACATCAGAAATTTACTGTGTTGGCCTTTTATCTTCCATTGTTGCCTTCAATGAGCTTCATACTGTGCATTACCCCTTTTCTGCGATGTTGGTGAAACCTTTTGCACTTTCAGGGAAGATTACTTACATTTAAATGTGTGGGGAATTTCTCTTTTCATTTAGAAATGTCAACTCAATTAGCTCATTTTACTCATCTATGTATGAAGGAAAGTACAAATGTTGTGACAATATTAATTTCAGGACCATTAGAGTCACGTTATGTCAGTAATATGAGACACACTGCAGTACTATAATGTATGGAGGACAGGCTCGTCTTCATGAGCAAGTGATCAGTGCTCGTAATTCTAGGACTTATTCATTCTTAGCTTTCAAAATCTACTGTGGAACACTGTGTTTGTGGGATTTTCAATATCACTTTGACTTAGTTATTTAAGATCCTTATTTATCCAGGAGGCTAAAGTCGACAATTCCAATCAGATTATCAACCTGTTCCGTGCATGTGTGTTGTGTGATAAGAATTCTGCATTTCAAGGGCCAATGTCTATATTTTGACTTCTGCCCTGTAAGTCTGTCTCTTTCAAGCATTGCTATGTGGGGGATGGCTGGATGTCAACCTTCTCGTGCAATCTCCTTGTAAAGATCAACCAGCTCACACAGACCCTTTTCAAGGATTAACCCATTAGCGTGGACCTTCTTTAAACAATGATACGGTCTCACCTGTTCACCGTGTTGAATATTCACTCCCACTATGGGTGGCCTGATGACCCAATGGTTAATGCTGCTGCCTCAAAGTACCAGGGATCCGGGTTTGATTCCACCCTCGGGTGACTGTCTGTGTGGCATTTGCACGTTCTCCCCGTGTCTAAGTGGGTTTTCTCTGGGTGCTCCAATATCTCCCACAGTTCAAAGAAGTGCAGTTTGCGTGGATTGGCTATGGGAAATGCAGGGTTACAGGGATAGGGTAGGGGTGTGGGTGTGAGTGGGATGCTCTTCAGAGAGTCAATGGGCCAAATGTATCAGAGATAATGGGAACTGCAGATGCTGGAGAATCCAAGATAACAACGTGTGGGGCTGAATGAACACAGCAGGCCAAGCAGCATCTTAGGACCTCAAAAGCTGACGTTTCAGGCCTAGACCCTCAATCAGAAATGGGGTAGGGGGAGAGGGTTCTGAAATAAATAGAGAGAGGGGGGAGGCGGATTGAAGATGGGTGGAGAGGAGAAGATGGGTGGAGAGGAGACAGACAAGTTAAAGAGACGGGATTGAGTGCAGTGGGAGAGAGATCCCCTGAGGTTTGTCCAGAGGGAGGAGGGTAACTTCTTCAGGTTAGACATCCCTAGAAGGGGTTTCGCAGTGAGGTTAAAATTGTATCAGAGATAGTAGGAACTACAGATGCTCAAGAATCCGAGATGAGGCTGTAGGCCCGAAACATTAGCTTTTGTGCTCCTAAGATGCTGCTTGGCCTGCTGTGTTCATCCAGCTCCACACTTTGTTATAATGGGCCAAATGGCCTGCTTCTACACTGTAGGGATTCTATAACTATACTTAGCAGGAGATCACCAATGCTCCTTTGATAGCATCTTCCAAAGGACAAAGGCATGAGATAAATGGGAACATTACTCCCAGCAAGTTCCCCTTCAGGCCACATGCGATCCTGCACTGGAAATACATAGAATAGAATAGCAATTTATTGTCACATGTACTTTTACCAAAAGAAAACAGTGAAAGTTTTATATGTTGCCATGCCCCAGCAAAATTAATGACAGAAGTCATAACTAAGAAGAACAAAAAAAGCAAGTGTTCATCACAGTTTAATTAACAACTCCTGTGTGTGGGATACGTTGAAAAACTGGTCCAAAACTGCCACACAGGGCCGGACCGAGACTGCCCCACCAGGCCGAGACAAGACCTCTGTGCCAGGATTCAACCTTCACATCAGGCTGCTGCAATACTTACAAGCTGCTGAAGCAGGCCTCCACACTAGGATAAGGTCACTCTTCCCCTCTGCCCTGCCAGGCCTATACCCCCATTCCAGGCCTATATCCCCATGCCAAGCCTACATCCCCATTGCAGACCTTTACTCCCATTCCAGCCTATACCCCATGCCAAGCCACCTTGTCATGGGCTTGGGACGGGAGAAGATGCCTTCCGCTGAACTGGTTAAGAGAACGTAAGGTACCATAACAAACAGAACTGTTTTTAAACAAGCACAGAGAGAGAAAAGACAAAGGAGTAGACGAGGTCCCGGTTCCTGGCTTGAGGAGTCTGCACGTTACACTGCAGCTCAGCCACCATTTTGGACATGTTATATCGCCGTTCCTTCACTGTTACTGGGTCAAATCCTCGAACACCATCCTTAATGTTGTGGGACCGCCTGCAGCACATGGTCAGCTGCGATTCAAGAAGGCAACTCACCCCCACCTCCTCAAGGGGCAGCAAGGGATGAGTAATAACAGCTAAAAGTCATCCTGAGAATAAATTTGAAAAATTATGCACCCATCTTCCTTTTCTTCTTTCTCGCCTTCAATCCGCTCTAGAGCGTGTCAGGAACTGACAGTTCAGATCTGTCTTATTACAAATATTTTTGATGTTTAGTTAAAGAATCGGTAACTCTTAACTTCTGATAGTTGTGCTTCAGGGAGATGCTGTGCTGCCATGTGACCCTGTGTTCAGCAGAATCCCTTATGTGGGTCTTTCCAACTGACTAAAGCCACCATAGCCCCAGATGGCTGCTCTCATTAGGGAGAGATAACTGGTGATGAGTTTAACCTGAGGTTCAGGTGAGGGGAGAGGCTGAGAAGGTGGTATCCTTGGGGGTTAGCTGAGGGGGTGCAGGAACTGAACCCACAACATTGGCATCGCCCTACATCACAAACCAGCCATCCAGCCCACTGAGCTAACCGACCTCTCCACTGTGGTTTTCCCTGCCCATATGTCCTGCCAGACCTTCCAGCATTTTCTGTTTTTTTACTTCAGATTCTCCAGCACCTGCTTTTATTTCACCTCAAGTTTAGGTTGAGGTTTTTGATCAAGAACAGATTTGTGTTCAAACTGTGGATGGGGGTGGAGGCAAGTAAGGATCAGGTTAGATGCTGGTTTAATTGAATGTAATGGAGATGTTGACTATTACTGAGAGGAAATTGCTATTTTGGTAAATCAAAGGAACAGAGAACATGTCTGTAAGATTGCACCTTTGATTACAGATGGTTTGTTCAAAGTAGAAATATTGAATAATAATTGGACGCATAAGCAAATCTTTGTTGGTATTTGCAATTCATTTTTTTTTAGCTGTTGCATGTTGTGAGTTATTTATACAGAGGAAAACATTTTTGCACAACAGAAGATGGTATTTTTAATTTGCTGCACTTTGTGTCTGCCATCCCTCGTAACGGACAGACGATGTAGTCTCAGAATAAAGAAGGCACCAATTTAAGACTGAGATGAGGATGAATTTTTTCCAGCAGAGGGTTGAGAGTCTCTGGAAGTCCTTGCCCAGAGCCTCGTGGAGGCAGAGTCCTTGTGTCTATTTAAAGCTGGAATAAATGGATTCTTGATCAGGTGGGAATTAAAGGTTAAGGGGAAAGGGCGGGAAAGTGTACATGAGGAATGTCAAACCAGCCATGATCCTGCTAAATGGTGGAGTGGGCTCGAGGGGCTGAACTACCTACTATTGCCTATTTCTTGTGGTCTTATGAGAACATCCTTAAAGATACCACGAGCTTGGCGATATAGAAATTTGTGTCGGTCTTGAGAGGCGGGTTTACAAGTCTCTGAAGCACTCTGGAACAAAGTTGTGCATTGAGGTGCTATGCAAATGCACGTTGCTGACATTACAAGTTGAATTAAGGCAGAACTAAAAGCCTGTGAATCAGAAATTCAGATCAGAGTCCTGCAGCGAATCACTCAGCTTTTGATTCCCCAAAGTCTGTCCTCTAGCTACAAGGCACAGTGGCTCAGGGGTTAGCACTGCTGCCTCACAGCACCGGGGACCAGGTTCAATTCTGCTCTTGGGTGACTCTCTGTGGGGAGTTTGCACATTCTCCCCGTGTCTGTGTGGGTGTGCTCCAGATTCCTCTCACAGTCTTAAGATCTGCAGGCCAGTTGGATTGGCCATGCTAAATTGCCCCATGGTGTTTGGGTTAGGCAAGGGAATGGGTCTGGGTGGGATGCTCTTCAAAGGGGTGGTGGGCCAAATGGCCTGTTCCACACTGTACTGATTCTATGCCAATGAGGAATTTGATGGAATACTCCACATTTTCCTAAATGTTCTTATGAGGAGCGGCAGATACAAGGTCTTTCATTTTCTCAGTAAAAATACCATCGCAAGTCTTG
This sequence comes from Stegostoma tigrinum, assembly GCF_030684315.1. Lineage (NCBI taxonomy): Eukaryota > Metazoa > Chordata > Chondrichthyes > Orectolobiformes > Stegostomatidae > Stegostoma > Stegostoma tigrinum. The sequence continues at coordinate 23,136,604 of NC_081390.1, read as the reverse complement.
CAAAAATGACATTTTCACCTGTATCAGTAAGTCACAACATGCAACATCCAAAACACCAATGAAGGTTTGCTTATTTTCCCAACTATTATTCAACATTTCTACTATGCAGCTCCAACAACACTCAAAAGGCTGGAGGCCATCCAGGTAAAAGCAGCACACTGCTTGATTGGCACCACATCTGCCATCTTCAGCATCCATTCCCCTCATCACCATCTCTCAGTGTGGAAGATGCACCACAGCAATTCACCAACCTTCCTTCAAAAGCACCTTCCAAATCCCAAACTCTGCTGTCTAAAAGGTACATGGGAACACAGTCTCATGGGTACAAGGGCGGCACGGTGGTTCAGTGGATAGCACTGAAGCCTCACAGTGCCAGGGACCCAGATTCGATTCCAGCCTCGTGCAACTGACTGTGTGGAGTTTGCACATTCTCCCCATGCCTGTGTGGGTTTCCTCCGGGTGCTCCGGTTTCCTCCCACAGTCCAAAGGTGTGCAGGTTAGGAGGATTGGCCATGCTAAATTGCCTGTAGTGTTCAGGGGTGTGTGGGTTATAGGGGAATGGGTCTGGGTAGGATGCTTCAAGGGACGGTGTGGCCTTGTTGGGCCGAAGGGCCCGTTTCCACACTATAGGGAATCTAATCTAATAACACATCCACCCCCAGGTTCCAGTCCGAGCCACTCACCATCCTGATATTGTTCCTTCAGTGTGGCCGGGTCAAAATTCTGGAATTCCATCACTAACAGCATCATAGGTATGTCTACAGCACAAGGACTGCAGCAAGAAGGCAACTCACCTTCTCCAGAGCATTTAGGGATTGGTGAACTGATAGTAAATAATCCAAAAAGGCTGTGCACACAGAGCAGGTGCAAGATCTAATATTGACTTGGGAAGCCCACAATAGGTTCAGGGGCACAGTGGCTCCATGGTTAGTACTGCTGCCTCAGCACCAGGGACCCAGGCTCAATCCCACCCTCGGGCAACTGTCTGTCTGGAAATGGCACATTCTCCCCCTGTCTGCGTGGGTTTCCTCTGGGTGCTTCGGTCAGTTTCCTTCCACAGTCCAATGATGTGCAAGCTAAGTTAGATTAGCCAAAGGAGATACATGGTTGGGTCTGGGTGGGATGCTGTTCAGAGGATCAGTGTGGACTTGATGTGCCATATGGCCTGCTTTCACACTGTAGCGGTTCCACAATAATTTGATAGGGTAGTTGAAACGCATGCCTTTGGATGAAGCTGTTTAACAATTAGTTGATGTACAAACTTGTAAAATAAATTCCCTCAATACTGCACGCTCCTGACTGCAAGCTTCCTGTCATTGCTGGGAGTGTAACCCTTTGTGTGTTGTCCTCACCATTGCTGTTCAAACTTGCAGTTTCGGACATCCTTAATCAACTTTTCTAAATGTGTTCAATAAAATGAATTGGTACAAAATCAGTAACAAATTAAAAACTAGCCAATTTGGTTCCCAGTTATAAAAACCCATCTGGTTCACTCACGTTTCTTTAGGTTCTTTGGGAAGGAAAACTACACATGCCTGTGAAATCACAGCAGTGTGGTTGGGTCATGACTGGTTTAATTCTGGTTTAGCTATTCCATGAGTGAATTCTTTTTTTAAAAAAAACACAGAGATTGGAACTGTAGCTGGGGCTCTGTGGGAAGAGGGGTTGGATGAAGTTTTCACTTCTCACAAGCACTTCTTCCCCCATTTTGTCGGCCTTGAACCAACAGGGCTAAAACCTGCTGCACAAGGCACCCATTTCATCGACAGTTTGAGCTCTTTACCCTGGTCAAATAGCAATTGTATTTGATCTAAAACAATCGCCACACTTTGGAATAATTAATAGCATGTGAAGTACTTGAAATTGTTTTTTTTGAGACAAATTAATTGCACATCGCGCATTGAAAATATGCCAGACGTGGATCCTTGAAGTCTGATTTATCTAACGGCCAAGAGCTGAAGCCAGTTCTTAGTCTGATTCACTCGGGCAAGCTGACCACAGATGTCTACCTTTCGCCCTGCATTCTGCAAATCTTCAGTTTGAAGTGGTACAGGCAGTAATAGAATTCAGTTGTGTATGATGGCTGCAGGTCATCACAGCTTCTGACAACTTTCTGACATTTAATAATTGGATCCTTTTATGACTCTTTTAAAGAAGAGCTTCTGGCAAAAGCAATTTGCTTTCCATCAATTTTATTCATAGCTTAAATAAAAGCAGAAGCTCTTTATCTAAAAGCATTCTGTCAGCTTTTATTATATTCGTTATACCACTGTGGCCTTACAAGATGTGTGATAATGAATGGGTTTCTCTGTTTTCAGTGATCCAGAAGTAGTGTTATGCTGTTTGTGTGAGTGGGGAAAAAGATGCATGCATGAGCTGGTAGCTGCTGTTCAAACAAGGCGTAATTTTATCAGAGACCTGTCCAAAGTGACAGGTTCACACTTCAGTCTCCAATTGCTGAGAGTGGCTGGAGATAATTGCATATGGAGCTGGCACAGTGGGAACTGGGAGAATATTCTTGATGTAAGTGAAATGAAGAGAATGGAGCGGCAAGAGACAAATGAACAAAAACATTATTCCTCAGTCCTGGGTCAGCTCTCGCTTCAGATTCAGTTTTACTTTGCTTCGGGGCTGATCTACATTCAAAGAAAGTACACCTTATACATTGTCACTATCAAACATAATGATGCAATGGGATAAACATTAGTTTTAAACAGTGTTAGCATCCTGATATTCTGTCCCAGCAACTTTGATGGAGCTGATTCTCCAGGACGATGTAGAACAGTCGATTGACCAAGGAAAGTGTCTAGTTCAGTGAGACCATTACAAACGCGTTTTTGAATTATCTGCTGCAAAATATGGGACATAATAGGACATTTAAAAAGTAGGAGCAGTAGGCCATTCAGCCCTTTGAGCCTGCTCTCGCATTCAATATGATCATGGCTCATCGTCCAACAAGTACCCTCTCTTCCTATACCTTTTGATCTTGAGAACTATATCTGACTCCTTCTTGAAACGTTCAATATTTTGACCTTAACTACTGCCAATGGCAGAGAGTTCCATAGACTGTCTGAGTGACAGTATTTCTTTGCTGCTGAGTGCTCATCCACAGGAATGAATGGACCTTTGAATTTATCTTGTGTGCGTACTTGGAGTGTTGAAGCACAATCCATATGTGTATTATTAACCATTAGGAATGGTTTGCTTTCTCCATGAAGAATAAAGCTTCTTCTTCACTGAACATGACCTGCTGATCAGCTGTAACCCTATCACAGATGTAGCATCTGAAGGAAGCATCTTTATGAGTTACACTAAGCTGCACAAATGTTAATGGAAATCATTTACAGGAAGAGATTGGTGCCTTTGTCACCTAAGGCAGAGCTTCTAATTGGAGTAGATTAACCCATACAAGACCATCAGATTTAGAATCATAGAATCCCTGCAGTGTGGAAGCAGGCCCTTCAGCCCATCAGGTTCACAACAACCCTCTGAAGAGCATTCCACCCAGACCCGCTTCCCTACCCTACCCCTGTAAACCTGCATTTACCATGATTAACCCACCAAAGCTGCACATCTGTGGACTGTGGGAGCACCCGGAGGAAACCCACATAGACACGGAGGGAATGTGCAAACTCCACACTGCATGTCGTCTGAGGCTGGAATTGAACTTGAGTCCTTGGCACTGTGAGGCAACAGTGCTAACCACTGAACCTCTGTGCTGCCCACTGCCAGATTTTGTCTAACAATATACAGACAAACAGGATTTCAAGATTTCTGTGCCACAATATGTGTAGATGTAACAGAAATTATTTCATATATCGATCTCTAATAAGCATTGTCTACAGTTGATTGAGCAGTTAGTGTAGATTTCCGAAAGCTAAGATAGGGTGTGTTTGAGGGGAGTGAATCACCGCTTGCAGGGAACTTGCAGGAGTGCAGCTCAGTTTACAAGGAAACCCAGGAATGTAGCGCAATATACAAGGAACCCCAGGAGTGTAGCACAATTTACAAGAGACCCCAGGAGTGTAGCACAATTTACAAGAGACCCCAAGAATGTTGTGCAATTTACAAGGAACCCCAGGAATGTAGCGCAATATACAAGGAAACCTAGGAGTGTAACACAATATAGAAGGAACCCCAGGAATTTATCAGGCTTTGCAGGAGCTTGGCATAATGTAGAAGTCTCAGCAGAAAGCCTCTCATACAGGAAAGTCTCAAAACCATTGTTATACCAACACTGTGTTTTAGAAAGATTTAAACTGAACCTCTCTAGTTAGAAACCGTTAAAAAAGAACATACTAGTTTTCATAATCTGTGCGCTGGGGCTGGGTGGAGATCCATCTGCATACCAAATCACTTCTTGCCTGATGAGCGGATCCACGTCATCTCTGTCATCTCCCCACCTCCCTACCAACCCGAATTGGCATCAGAATGACTACCTGAGTGAATCGTTGTTCTCGATGTGTTTACAGCTGTTTTTGATGGCATCGGCAGTCATAGCATCTGCCACCCTTTGTGAAGTGTGTCAGAAAATGTGGCAGTCACATATGTTTAAGGTGACTAGGTAGTCTGTTCCAGTGCGTGGTGGATGCTTAAAGACTGGCCAATCCCTGCTCTTCACAATGTGCCATCGGCTTTTACACATCCATCTGAGAAAGCAGATGGGAACCCTTACTTCAGAAAGACAGTGCCTCTGGCAGTGCAGCACTCCCTCAGGACTGCACTGAAACATCAAACTAGATAATGTATTTCAGTGACAAAAACCAGACAGAAGAGGGAGAGCAAGCATCAGAATTCGTCCGTGCAGAATAAGTGAGGGAACTTTGGACCCAATGCTGTAAACTACTCTTATATTATTCAGTACAATTAAAGTGGATTAATGAATAATTAAGAATCCTCCTTTTCACACAGTGATTCCTCAAGCTGACCATTAGTTAAATGTGTGCTTTCTGACTCCCTCAAATCTTGGGGCTGACATAACACTTATGGCATTCAGTGAATTTCTCACCATGGTTCCTCAGATCATGAATCTGTAAATTAGAAATAACTTTCCGTGCAGGAAATTCCAGCTGTCGTAGAGAACAAAGGACAGCAAACAGATACTGGTGGCAATGGTCAGTAGGAGTGCAGGAATGGACTGTGCATAGAGAGACAAATGGTCTTGCATTGTTGGTTGCAGCCATTGCTATTAACCCTGGTTGGTTTTCTCAATTTAAAATTTTACAGCGCCTCAGAGATGCTGTCAAGTCTACGCCTTTGCAAATTAAACTGAACTTCTATTAAGTTGACAAGATAAGAGGTTTATCTCTCCATCGGCTTTAAGAGTCTTAAGTGAAATCCGTTTGATCAGTCTACTCCACTCTGGAGAAATAATGTCAACAGCTCAAACCTGCCCACAATTCAGCAATAATTGAAATTAAATCAATAGTTTCAATCAGATAAACCTACCATAAGGAAATGGTGGTGTCACACTGCTTTAATATGAAAAGCTGGACTGAGATTTGGGGTTAGGATATCATCTTAGAATGAAAGAGTGTCCAAAATCTTTGAGCTTTGCATCCAATTCATGAAGTTTTACCAGATTTTGGAATGTTTCACTTGTTACAGCGAGTGCAAACAGGGAGTATGATAACCAGAAAAAACTGGTTCTGCAGTGACCTTGGGTATGGACATGAAAATTCGGCTCCCAGGTGACAGTGGTCAGTCACTGGTCCGAGAGTGCAACATCTCACTGGTAATCTGAATAGCCAAGCAAAGACTTTAGAGGCATTGAGACACTAAAGGAGGCCATTCACTCCATTTAGAGCTCATCTGTCTTTTAAACTATTGGACAACTGGTAGTGGGAAGGAAACTGAGAATGAGTAGATGGAATTCGTGATTACAGACCGGAAAAAGGGAAGAGTGTCAATGGCATGAGAGGAAATGACAGCGGCAATTGGGAATGTTCGTTCCAGTTTCGGTGTTCCACATAGTCTGATCCCAGAGTGGTTACCAACACCACATATCTCCGATCATTCTTTCTCTCTGCAGATATTGCCTGATCTGCAGTTTTCTATCTTCTTCATTGTAGTGGTCTCATTCTTTTTCCTTTCAGGTGCAGAGCTCACAGACAAGTCTTCTTATAAATAAGAATAAACTACCCTCTGCAACCAAAATCCAGGCAAATGACCTTTGACTGACTTGATGGAAGAATCCCAGATATATCTCATTGCAATTGAGAGTTTGTTTGACTGTAATAACTTGGAAGAAAAATAGGAAATAGAAGCAGGAACAGGCTATTCGGCCCTTCGAGTCTTCTGCTCCATTCAATAGGATCATGGCTGATCATATGACTCAGTCCCCTATTCCTGCTTTCTCCCCATGCTTTTGGATCCTATTATCCTAAAATCTGTCTCCATGAAAGCACTCAACACTTTGGCCTCAACTGCTTTGCCTGGCAGGGAATTCCACAGGCTCACCACTCCGTGGGTGAAGATATTTCTCCTCATCTCATTCCTAAATGGCCAAACCCAGTATCTTCAGACTTAGAATCCTCAGGAGCATACTTTTTGCATCCACCCTGTTGAGTCCAGGTCACAAGTCACACAACACCAGGTTATAGTCCCAGAGGTTTATTTAAAATCACACAAGCTTTCAGAGCAACGCCTCCGATTGAAGGACAGTCAACCCTTGCTGCACTATTCCACTCACAAGCCCTTCAATCGCCTCTTACCCTCGAATAAAAATAAAATACGGCAGATACTGGAAATCTGAAATAAAAACAGAAATTGCTGGACAGACTCAGCAGGCCTGGCAGCATCCGTGTAGAAAGAAACAGAGTTAATGCTTCAAGTCCAGTCTGACAGCTTCTGCCAATGTCATTATTTCAATCTCCAAAGATGTTGCCAGTCCTGCTGAGCTTCTCCAATACTTTCTGTTTTGGTCACTGTGCTGCGCTCACTTGATTTTCACAGTTTGATTACAAATGCTGTTGTTTTTTTCTCTCTCTCTCTCCCTGCCTTGGGGCAGATGTAAACACCTGCTGCACACCTCCCAGCTTATTATTAACTGCATTCGTGTGTGACTTGATGAGGTTGGTCTTTAAAGGCTGGTCAAGGAGGAAGTAAAATCAAAGGTAACACAGTGTGGAGCTGGATGAACACAGCAGGATCAGGCAGCATCAGAGGAGCAGGAAAGCTGACGTTTCAGGACCTGAAACATCAACTTTCCTGGTCATCTGATGCTGCCTGACCCTGCTGTGTTCCTCCGCTCCACACTATGTTACCTCTGACTCCAACATCAGCAGTTCTTACTATCTCTGAATAAAATCAAAGGACTGCCTTCAGGCGTGGACTTAAGAAAAATGTTCGTTACACTATTTCTCACTCATTAATATGAAATACTGCTGTGCACAGTAATAGTAGATACACCAAGCTCTGACTCATAGATTAGTCCTGACCTAAAATAACTATCTTCATGTGCTTAAGCCCATGAGCTTTCTATGTTTCTTCTGGAGTGTGCTGCATCCTGAGTTCATGTACAACATTCTACATTCCCTAAGGGGAACAACAGGAAATGGCACTGAGTGAATTGCATCTTCAGAGAGGCAGCACAGACACAATGAGCCAAACAGCCTTATTCTGTGTTTTAACTCTTCTTTTATGCTAAGAAATACCTGGAGATGGTTGGGAGAGAGTTGTACTATCTTCCCGGGATCTTCACAGTCTGAATTTTCCATTCCCTGCCGACTTCTCCGGCGTATGTATACACACTGATGTGCAACTCTGTGACATCATCAGAAGACTGCTCCCGGGTCCCCTTACACAGCACTATCCTTGGTGCTGTATTGGACATCGGGCTCACACTGTAGCTACCCTCAATTCTCTTTAATGCTGACTGGTCGATGCAGCCAATATTCACATTTCACAATGGGAATTGTTTAACTGTCATTTTGTGCGAGACCAACATAAGGTCACATTGCCCTGATAATCATAATGTTGGAGCAGCACCTCCACATCCTGCATCTCCCCCCAAACACCCTTGCCCCCGCAATCTCCATCTCTCCAGCTTGCAGCTAACCTCCACAGGCCTATGACTGAAACAACCGCTCTCTTTGCCATTTGCTTCCAACCTCTGACCACTCACCGTAAGGCTCTAGGAGAGGGAAGGAGAGGGGTAGAGACCAGGATGTGTAACAAGTGGTGAGACCCAAGGTGGGCGGGGGGGGTGGGGTGCGGAAGTAAATGGAAAGTGTTAGTGTAGTCCTTTTATGGATGTGAGTTTGCTCGCTGAGCTGGAAGGTTAGTTTTCAGACGTTTCGTCACCATTCCAGGTAACATCATCAGCGAGCCTCCGATGAAGCGCTGGTGTTATGTCCCGCTTTCTATTTATCTGGTTAGGTTTCCTTGGGTTGGTGATGTCATTTCCTGTTCTTTTTCTCAGAGGATGGTAGATTGATTTGGAGCCAATGTGTTTGTTGATGGAGTTCCGGTTGGAATGCCATGCTTCTAGGAATTCTCGTGTGTGTCTCTGCTTGGCTTGTCCTAGGATGGATGTGTTGTCCCAATCAAAGTGGTGTCCTTCCTCATCTGTATGTAAGGATACTAGTGATAGCGGATCATGTCGTTTTGTGGCTGAGAAAAGAACAGGAAATGACATCACCAACACAGGAAATGGTATCACCAACCCAAGGAAACCTAAACAGATAAATAGAAAGTGGGACATAACACCAGCGCTTCACCGGAGGCTCACTGATGATGTTACCTAGAATGGTGACGAAACGTCTGAAAACTAACCTTCCAGCTCAGCGAGCAAACTCACATCCAGAACCTCAACCTGAGCTACAAATCTTCTCAAAACTCAATCGTCTTTTTATATTTCAACTTTGAAAATAAAGTAAATAGAATTTAATTTATGGATCTGTGTTTTTAACAACAGAAAATATTTCACTACTGGTTTAAAATGTTTCAATGCTTTTTTATTAGCGAAGAATGTCTAATAACATTTAACGACAGTCTTTGCGTTGGCTGGAGTGGGAAAATCTCTTTCTCTTGATGTTGTTTCACTTAACGTTTGCAGGAAAGTAATTGCAATTTAAAATGAGAAATCATTGCACTGTTAATGCAGGGGTAGAACAATTTCCACCTGAAGTTTTCGATAACCCAAGTCAATACAAGTATAGGTGTGTAACCATTTGATATGGTCTTAAAGAACGCTGGAGGCCTAATCAATGTGGGAACAGAAGTAGTAGGAACTGCAGATGCTGGAGAATCCGAGATAACGAGGTGTAGAGCTGGATGGACACAGCAGGCCAAGAAGCATCAAGGGAGCAGAAAAGCTGACGTTTTGGGCCTAGACCCTTCTTCAGAAATGTGGAAACAGATGTTGGATATATTAGTTAAAGGTTCATTGGGAGTGAAGGGGCCCTCTTGTGACACAGTGGGATAGTATGCCTACCCCTGGACCGGGAGGCCCAAATTCAAGCTCCACCTGCTCCAAAGATGTGCTGTAACATCGTTGAACAGCTTAGTTAGAAAGAACCAGTAATCAGTATGGTGAACTGAAATAAAGTTCCCACTGAAATGGCAGACTTGGACTCTGTTTGAATACAGTTTCCTTCAAGTGGACAGCACGGAATGAGACATTTGTGTTCCAGTTTCTCTTCCTGTAGCAGAAGTGTTCACAAATTGGGAATCAGTACCCCATCACTCAAAGCAATAAAAGTCTTGGTTCATGCATCAGACTGTTACACCATTTCTCGGGCCATAATGTGAGAATGTGTTGAGATCAAATGGAACTCGGTGCATCCACAGCTCGTGAGCAATCAGTCTGAAGGCACTAGCAAAACGGGCAGTGATGTGGAGTAAGTGACACCTTCAGGGAGCCAGCTGGATGGGCTAAATGGTCTCCTGCAGTGCTTTACCTGTTCTATTACTCCATGAACCCCCATCGATGAGAGTCTGTGCTGTAAGTCCATGAGGTAGTTTGGGGAGGAGAAGAGCAAAAATTTTTATCTAACTTTGCTTGATATTCATGAAGTTTGTCCTGCTGTTGCAGATCCTTTTCAATCTTTGCTTAATTTGAACTTGCCAGTGCTGTTCACTACAAGATCTATATTTACCTTTATCTTCTTGATTGTAACTCATGAGCATTGTTTATGACCAGTGAGTCGGAGATGTGAACTAAAAATATAAGGATGGTGCATTTGTGCTTTTGTATTCTTCCAATATTAATGTACGATTCCATTGTTGTTTCCTCCAGGCCACCGATAATGATACTGGAAGCTATGGAAATGTCAATTATTTTTTCAGTGATGAATCTGACAGGTAGGAACTTGCTCTAGACAATAGAGTTTCTGTATCTGTAGCTGTGTGGTCTGTGTTGGTCAGTTTTACAAACTGTATAATTAATAATGTCACAAAATCAATTATTGACAAGGTGCCAAGCAGTGCGTGGCAAGTTCCCTCACCAGTTTTCTTCTCTTATAACACATCAACACATTGCTAAAGTGAGGAAGAGTATGGATTTAAAGCAAAAGCAGAAAGTGCTGGAGAAACTCAGCACCTGTGGAGTTGCCTGATCTGCTGAGTTTCTCGAGCACTGTTTCAGAGTTTCAGCTTGCACAGTTCTTGTTTTATTCTGCAAGTGTATGTAAGTATCTCTCTACTGGCATCTGGTGTCTTTTACATCTTTCAGGCTGGTCTTTCCCAGTCATTAAACAACCCTACTTGCAACTTATCCGACAAGAGTAAGAATGTATAAAATAGCAGCAGGAGTAGGCCGTTCGGCCCCTTAAGCTTGCTGTGCTATGTTATAGGATAATGGATGATTTGTCATG